>NC_089837.1:90844121-91153080 GCF_035609145.1 Eleutherodactylus coqui
CCGAGCGGGCAGGTACTCGCTAAGGACAATGCTCGATCGAGTATTGTCCTTAGCGAGTATGCTCGCTCATCTCTATTCTGTAGCCCTTTCTAGCTTCATTCATCTCTATAATACGTCTTCTGAAAGTTGTTTGCATCAAGGTATAGTTTACAATAACCATTTTTTTCTTGAGAACACATTTGTCAGTAACCAGGCTGTGTGTGCCTTTATTAATAGGCAAGGCACCTGTGAAACTCACGCTTCTAATTTTATCTCTTTAATTGAAATCCCTTTGCCAATTAAAGCTTGGTTTAATGCTTCAAAAAGTCATTACTACAGAGGTTCACTTACCTTTTCTCCCTGCACTGTGGATAATTACTGAATGTACTCATAAAAAGTCATGAACAGTACAACTGTTAGTGTGTTATTAGTTTAGTTAGATTGACATTGTGGATAATTTTAATTTATAATACAATCTGACCACCTTTTATTAGTAATCATCAGAGAAGTCAGAGTAATTTTAAAGGTTTCACTTGTGTTTTCTTGCAACTGTATCTGTATACAACAATTTAAGCTCCTGTGTATGAGAATTGGTTTACCAGCATCTGTAAACAACTCCGATGCATAAAGCAAAGTCTATTAAGCAGTTGCAGGCACCCTGTGTGCTGCAGAATTATGGGATTATTATCCCCTACAAGCAATGCTTCCAGGAAAGAATAGCTCTGTAACATGAAATCAGATGGAGCATGTCATAAGCAGCATGCTCCAAATAAAATCTGAGGAGTACAGAGTCGTAAGAGGGCCCCATAGAAGTCCTCTGAGACATGTCAATGAGTCGTCATTGAAAATCCATCTGCATCATACAGTATATACGGTATTTTATATGCGTGATAGAAAACTTGATTATATTCATAAGTAGCTAGTTTCATCAGTTCTATGATGGGATAAGAGACAAGAAGATGAATGTTCAAGAATGAAGAAGTCATTAAAACAGAGTTTCACTTACTTTTCTTCCTGGACTGTGGAGGATAACTCAGTGTGCTCAATATGAGACATGAATGATACAACTGTTTCTGTTTTTTATTTTTTAATTAGATTGTGTATTTTTATAATTGTGACTTGCATAGCAATTAGATCTAATTTTATTAGTAATCAATAAATAAATCCAGGTGCCATGGTGTGCTACCGTCACGACTCACCTGTTGCTGAAGTCATGATCAGTCCCCACCATCCCATGAAGTCCATATGTTATCCTCCTTCCTTTTGTATTCTGCCCATAAGGCATGCAAATGTCCCTGTCCAGCTCTTAAAGGGCCAGTGTGAGTGCTTATTAGACCCTGCACCAATCACCTGCTACTTCCTCCGATATTAGGAATTCTTTTTCTATGGAGGATGCCTAAGAAATTTGGTCTCTTGTAACCTTTTGTGACAAAATCCCTTGTCTGCGTTCTGGTTTTTGACCTTTGTCTGATCTTCAACTACTCGGATTTCTGTACTCAGCTGTACTGACCTGGTGATCGACTCCAAAGTGGACAAAACCTTTTGTACTTGACCCTGGACAAGAACAACTGACATTAAGTGAAACAACTCTGCATCTTCTAAATGTACTTTTAAAATATGCAGCTTTCTCTATGTACATAGAGCTTGTAAGCAATGTGGTAACTATGCCGTTGCAGCATCCGAGCAGCAGGCCCTCAGCCTAGGAGACAGCAGGGTAGAGTTTGGGCCTTGTCACAGGGCTCTACTATCTCCCACACTGAGGGTAGCAAGGAGACCTGTCCAAGAAACCGAGGACAGGCTATAAAACAGTGGTCACCCCAATGTGGTTTACCTTCTGTTTTTTGTCACGGGTGACGCCACCGTACCATCCTTTGCGGGGAATTCCAGCAGGTTTAATAAAGAGTCCATGCACACAGAGTTGACCTTTAAAGGCTGAACTGGGAACGGTTGGGAAAGCCAGTTTACTTGAAGAATAAACTTGAACAACGTGAAAACAGTCCAACACAATTAACATCCACCGTCAGGTGCAGGAAGATTCGTGGTGTGACAGGGAGGAATCACGGGATGACAGAGGAGTTCCACAGGCCTAGTAGTCTGTGTGTTTCTGGTCCTGGCCACTCTTTTTCTCTCACTCTCAAACTCTCTACCAGTACACACTCACGCATTAGGAAAAGCACTCAGCGTTGCACAGTGGGCTCTCGCAGACTTGCAGTTTCTCCTGGTCTTCAGCATAGAGGCCTGCGTAGATTGGGCCCAGGACACACACACACGTCATTCTTTCTTCCTATTCCATCTTCCCTACACACAGACTAAAGGTGTCTGTGTACAGACAGGCTCCTATACAGATCACTCCAAGTGGAAGACTGACAGAAAAGACCTCACACATGCACCTTGCAACCACTTATATAAAACAAGGTCACATGACATAAAAAAAGATACATTTACAGACATAACCCAGACAGTAACCCATTCAGTGCTGATGCTATGCAATACACATCAAATTCACTCACGTAGAAGACACTGACAATACATAGGCACAAGCCGTACATGGATCATTCAGAAACAATAAAACAATGAACTAACAAAATAAAATGTGTTAAACTTTTACATCACATTATCTAATATTTGCAGTGTAAAATTGTCAGCCTTATATCATCTGAAGGAAGTCGAAGCCCTGAAATGGAAAATAAATATATAAAAGAAAAATGAGGAGATATAAAATTATAGTAGTCACATCATCTCAAAACAGCCATTTAAAGTCTTAAAAAACTGCAGATTATAGGATCACTGGCAAGTTTTATCTGCTTTCTACAATAATGAAAGTACCATACTGTAGCTTGTTTAGCAAACCTTCCCTTGGATTCCCTGGTACAATTTAACAAGTGGATATTTAGCTTATTCAACTTGTTTGACTGATCATTCCATTTGTAGTAGCCTGGAAATAGGCGCTACATAGCACTGTTTAGTCATGAGGACTGGTAATATAATAACCGGCCCTACGGTTTACACAAGGGATGCAGGTAACCTAGCAACCAGTTAGGATGTTTATTAGCCAGCTGCACAAGATAGTAAAAATGCATAGAGACTCAGATGACGCAGGTAGCCTAGCAACCAGAGAGTCTGTGATAGGCTGCAGACAAATGGGTCAGGGGCAGAGGTTACAAATAGCCGGACAACGGTCACAGGAGCGAGAGAGAGTGAGCCAGTGAGAGAGATTAAGAATGAGTGAGTGAGACACACCAAGCAAAGCAAGTACCAGAGAGAGCACCAGGAAAAGAAGCACCCAACAGGAAGGAAGAAAGTGTCAGGCAGGAGAGAGAAGTGAAAAGAAACAGAGAGATCAGCCATTACAAGGAGGGAAAGAGAGAAACAAGAGAAAAATCTGAGAAACTGTGAGTAACTGAGAAGGAGAGACAGCTTTGACAGTGAATAGAGGGAAAATAAAATAGATGTAAATATGAAGGGAGGGAGATAAAAAATTAAAGAGATATAAATACAAAGAAGTATAGAGAAAATAAATCCAGAGTAAGCTCCCAGTATATGGATGAGTTAGACATATGTGTCTACATTGCAATTTAAGTATCATTTATTATGCACTGAATGTTATGAAGAATACTACCTCATCTCACTGCCTTATTTAATAATACTGGCTTTACAACAAATTAAGCGAAATATCTGGCTCTGTGTATTATTCTACATCTCACTATTCACAACTACAAATTGAGCCCAAGGGCACTGGCATCCAAACAAAACAAATCACAATTAATTGCCAGCCACAAAGAATAATAATAAAATTAGCACTCACCATAGCTCTTTGTGGCATCACAATAGTGCTTTGGGCTGACAGCTATTTGTGGTGTCATATCACATTCCTGTACATGGTAAAAACACAAGCAGTACTGTTCTCTGACTGAAGAGTGACAACAGCAGTATAATTTGAAGCTCCTCGGCCCTGGTGAACAATCTGTAACAGAGCCTCGCACCTACTATTTATGGCATATAATATTGGTGTTGATGGAGTAACCCTTTAAATGGAGATTTCGTTAAAGGTCACCAGGACATGAGTTCCCTTGTGTGTTCAAATTAATTAATGATGATCATTGGAGAAAGAACAAGGTATATCAACTGTATGAAGTCACCAATGTGCTCTTTCTAAAGAGCCCAGCCCATTTTTTACTTTATTTATAGCGCAAGCAGACAAATGTAGCATAGTGGCCTATCATGGTGGACCACCTTCCCAGACTTAACAAATCATGACAAAGTTTACTGAATAATAATGTGACACATTGCCCAGACCATCTTAGTAAAGGAATGTGAACACAATGACCAAACATGGTCTTCTGGAAACATTGTTTCTACTAGTTTCAATAACAGTTCAGTGAGACTAAATATGAAACTTTAAATAACAAGTGTAACACAGAGATCATCTTAATATTTTCATATCTTCCCCATATGAATACACTGTTATTCCAAAACTGTATTATATCCCATGGGCTCGTCCATAAGTGGAGGCTTTAGTGCTTTACCTTCCTGGAGCTAGCCCCCATTGGATGACTTGTCTTTACTCTGTACCCCAACGTGATAACTCCTCTGGGTTAGAGGATCCTTGAGCGCTGAATGAGGCAGATTTTAGTTTTGACAGAAGGTGAGCATCTTCATATGGGCATTCCCTCGGGTGTACAACTTGCTTCACTCCTTTGATTTGTTTCCTACAGATTTTAAGCAAAAAAGGTATTGAAACCATTAACCCTTTCCAATCCACTGTCTGACCTCTGAAGACATTATGATTTAAGGCTGTTCGACTCTGATGTTGGAAGACGTTCGTCGGGGTCCTCTTACTGTATATTGCCAGCCTCTCTGCTGTCGCAGCCTATCCAACGTGTCACCTCATGCAGTACTGGCTTTAACCAGCATATAGCGCTGTTGTATAAAGGCAGAAAAAGAGTAAGCCCCCCTAGGAAAACCAGGATATAAATTGGATTGGAAAGGGTTAAAATTTGAAATGCAGCATGAACAGCTAAACAGCAAAAATCTTTAGAGTAAAGCTTGAACTATACTTAACGCTGTAAAAATCTGGTAATGTACATCACATGTGTCACACTCAAGGCCCACCACATCATTTTATGTAGCCTACGAGGTCCAGAAGCAGAAGAGCCTCTTTTAGATCGGAAGATCAGAAAGATCCTCTGGCACACTGGGGACTTGTTTGCTGCCTCTGGGTACCAGGATCACGGCTGCCATCTTGTTCCTATAATGCGACACCACGTGCATGCGGACTAAGTGCCTTGGCTGTTACTGCAGCCCCACACACCCTTGGTGTGCATTCCCTTGAGCCTACCAAGCAGCACGGCATGGCTGGTCAGATCATAAAGTGGCTTGTACATCCTGGCTGGTCTTCACTACCATACTGCAGAGGGATGTCAGTTCTAGCCTGCCTGTGCATATCCTGTGAGCTTGCTGTGTGGATCTGAGAGGATGCTGTGTTATACTGCAGCTTAACCCTCTGTTCAAAAAAAAAATTTTGGAAACCTTTTTACCATGTTCTACTAACTCCCATAAATTTTCCTTTTCTCTGAATACTTGGCAGTTTAGAGTCAAGTGTCTATGTCGGGGGACTTGTGCTCCAATTTTTCTGGACTAGAACCTGCTCTGATCTGTCTGTACTCCACCTCATATTTAATATATCCTTTAAAATATTTAAAATACAGTTTTCCAATTACAGACGGCCCATTGAAGACAACAATAATGCTGATGTGGCTCTCGGTGAAAAAGAGTTAGACAACATTAATCTAGATAATCAGTGGCTTCTACTAATTCATCCCACATTTGCATAAGCATTGGATAGAAGTCAGAAACAAATATAGCATAAAAGCAAAGATATTTTAATATTATTTTCTCTTCTTATAATTTTAATAAACGCCATCTGTCCTTCTGCAATTATTGTTCCAGCTGCATGTCCTCTGACAGGGAAGGGTGGACTTAATGATTCTCATCCTCCAAGGTCTTATGATTGTCTATTGGAAAAGACTGGTTTGCTCAATAGTATTGCAATATTAGACACAGTCTCGGATCGTCTTAGGCTGTCTTAAGATATAATGTACATTTGGCTTTGTGTCTTCAGTCGATTTGCCGAATTTGGGAAAAACGTTCAGTCCAGTCCAAAATAATTCAAACTAAACACAAACTTCACAAATACCCAAAAGACTGGTGTATAACACAAAAAGAGAAGAAGACATATTAGCAAATTCGAAGCAGCCCAAGTACTGGGTTTGCACTGAAGCAAACTTTCAGCAAAGTTTTACCCGAAATAGGGTTTGACTGTTTTGGTTTGCTCAACACTAAGTATGGGTTATGCAATTATTTACTAAAACAGACATGTCAGAAGAGCTGGCAGATACTCTCTAGTTGTGCTGCTGGAGTTCGGTTTACTGTCAACAGGATAGGTGCTGGTCCTGGCTTTGTTATGGGGCCTCATAAATTCTAGTTACTCCCTAAAAGGGCCACTCCAATGATTTTTTCCCCCCATTCATAATGCAACTAGGCCCCCAGTATATATAAGTCAGCTAGTGTTATCTTGATTAGTTATTCCTTACTATCTGAAGTTCCTAGCCTCCTTCTTCTCAGGTGGTCATGTGATCTCAATTCTGACCAACTCAGAGTTACTTGGGTTTATATATTCTCAATCTAGTCAATTACTCAGTCATCGTAATATCTGGTTTGATAGCACAAAATAGTGAAAGTGAAAGAAAGATCAAGATAATGCCTGATAAGTATCAGTCAGGGGGCTGTTCTGCATGGAAGTGATTGTAATATACAGAGGAGACTTCCAGAGTGTGACAGTCAGTAAGCTGGGGGGCACTGATAAAATAAATTGTGTTTTCACTATAGCGTCCCTTTAACTTAGATATAAGTTCCTGGCTACTGACAGTGGAGAAATAAGTATTGAGCAAGCATTTAACATGAATTAACAGACAGTTATAAAAGGGTGTGATTTGAGTACTCAGTGATGGATCTTACAGATGTAGCAAAATGTAACCCAATACTGATAACTTGCTGCAACAAGTTATCCTAACACGATGAATGCCACTGAAAGGCAAGAAGTTCTGTGCCACAGTTTTATTTAACACATTATGTGTCAAGTTAAACTTTGCTATATCTGTATAATATTCCAATTTGAAGAAGACTGGTTGAAGAAGATAGGTGACGTTCCAATTCCTGCCCCTGTCCCCTTCCTGACCCTTTTTGGGCGACTGTACATCACAGACTTATAAAGTAGCGCTCTTTTTATATGTATAGTTATGTAACTTATTTTCCACATAGAACCTTTTGGGTGGTCATTTTTAATTTAAATGAACAAGTCCATATTGCTTTCTTGAGGTGAAGCAAAATATCAAACATATATCTTTTCTGCAGCTATTCCACCAAGAGCCTGCATCGTGATGATAAATTACACAATGGCTGCTTCACATTACAAGCCCATACATTTTATAAAACATCCTACAGATATTGGAGAAGCCTAGATTTATTCAGTAAAAAAGACTGTACAACACATCTATTATATTAAATAGGTGCAGTCGTTCAGTGTGATGTCCGAGTGTAGATGGATTACTACGGCGAGCTTTAAATAAGAAGTACTGTGTTCTCTGCTTCCTTTCGCACAATGTAAACTTTCTTTGTGTAGTATTTACATTTTTCGAATCCAATTTTCTAACCAGCTGAAATTTTATCTTCATAATTAAGGTTTTTGATGAATATAAAATTAAATTGGTTTCTATTAAGACTGTTCTACCTTCTCAGACTGAACTGGATGGACTCCATACTCCGGATTCATGAAGTTCTTGATTATTTGGACAATGTGTATAGACATATTTAAGGAGTATTCCTATCACATCAGGTTAGCCTCTATTCATTGGATAGGAGATAACTTGCTGATTGGTGGGGTCTGATCACAGAGAAGGACAGAGATTTCACCCCGGCACGTCCTGAAGTTTTGACAACAGTGATGGCCACACATGGGTGCCTCTGCTCCATTCACATCATTGGCACCACTAAAGATAGTCAAGAGCTTGATTATCTCTAGTTGTCCCACTGAAGCAAATGGGGCAGTGGTCAGATCCCCACATATCCAGTGGATAGGGGATCACTTGCTGAAATGGGAATACTCCTTTAATAAACTTGCATGCAACATGAGTACTTGAACACTATAATATGGTACTTTGAAGAAAAATAGGAAACAGGTAATACACTCGTGTCAATATCAGAAACACCACCAATAGCAGCCCATGATGCTGCTCCAACTCATACAAGTCAGGTGATATGTTTATTTATACCACCATTACATGTAGGTGTGTTCTCCTTTACCTTTCCTCTTGGTTCAAGTTAACCTGAGAGAAGTGGCACAAGATGACCATTAAAAATGTATATATATATATATATATATATATATATATATATATATATATATATATATATATACAAATATATAGTGTTACTCTGTTAGGGGAGCCAGAATAATGGGAATTTTTTTTTTTCAATGTTGGCCATCTTGCGCCACTCATTTTGGGATATCTCCAATAAAGAGAAAAATGTAAGGAAGGACAACTCTAATGGACAACTCTAAAGATACTGTACACAACTAATCTAGTCTTTCAGTTTTTGATTACCATTGAAGACTACGACTTCTAACATGGAATCACACAAGAAGAAGTTCTTGAAACATTGTTTTCTTCTTTCTACCTTTCCATACTTTAGAATTTAAACTTGACTTTGGCAAAAGAAAACAAAACCTAAAGTTTGCATTTAAATTGCATTGCGACCTTAGCAAACTAGTTTTAGATGATCACAAAGGGGTCGTATTCTGACACAAATAACCGAGCAGTTTGGTTATTGAATAGGGATGAGCGAGCACCAAAATGCTCGGGTGCTCGTTACTCGGGACGAAATTATCGCGATGCTCGAGGGTTCGTTTCGAGTAACGAACCCCATTGAAGTCAATGGGCGACCCGAGCATTTTTGTATATCGCTGATGCTCGCTAAGGTTTTCATTTGTGAAAATCTGGGCAATTCAAGAAAGTGATGGGAACGACACAGCAACGGATAGGGCAGGCGAGGGGCTACATGTTGGGCTGCATCTCAAGTTCCCAGGTCCCACTATTAAGCCACAATAGCGGCAAGAGTGCCCCCCCCCAACAACTTTTACTTCTGAAAAGCCCTCATTAGCAATGCATACCTTAGCTAAGCACCACACTACCTCCAACAAAGCACAATCACTGCCTGCATGACACTCCGCTGCCACTTCTCCTGGGTTACATGCTGCCCAACCCCCCCGCACGACCCAGTGTCCACAGCGCACACCAAAGTGTCCCTGCGCAGCCTTCAGCTGCCCTCATGCCACACCACCCTCATGTCTATTTATAAGTGCATCTGCCATGAGGAGGAACCGCAGGCACACACTGCAGAGGGTTGGCACGGCTAGGCAGCGACCCTCTTTAAAAGGGGCTGGGCGATAGCCCACAATGCTGTACAGAAGCAATGAGAAATCCAATCCTGTGCCACCTCCATCAGGAGCTGCACACGTGGACATAGCAATGGGGAACCTATGTGCCACACACTATTCATTCTGTCAAGGTGTCTGCATGCCCCAGTCAGACCGTGGTTTTTAATAAATAGTCACAGGCAGGTACAACTCCGCAATGGGAATTCCGTGTGCACCCACAGCATGGGTGGCTCCCTGGAACCCACCGGCTGTACATAAATGTATCCCATTGCAGTGCCCATCACAGCTGAGGTAACGTCCGATTAAATGCAGGTGGGCTTCGGCCCACACTGTATGCCCCAGTCAGACTGGGGTTCTTTAGAAGTGGACACATGCAGTTACAACTCCCTGTGGACCCACAGCATGGGTGGCTCCCTGGAACCCACCGGCGGTACATAAATATATCCCATTGCAGTGCCCAACATAGCTGATGTAACATCAGCTTTAATGCAGGTGGGCAAAAAATTAATTGGATTACACTGTAGGCGAGGGCCCCAAAAAATTGGTGTACCAACAGTACTAATGTACCTCAGAAAAATTGCCCATGCCCAACCAAGAGGGCAGGTGAAACCCATTAATCGCTTTGGTTAATGTGGCTTAATTTGTAACTAGGCCTGGAGGCAGCCCAGTTAAAATAAAAATTGGTTCAGGTGAAAGTTTCAACGCTTTAATGAGCATTGAAACGTATAAAAATTGTTTACAAACATTATAAGACTGAGCCTTGTGGCCCTAAGAAAAATTGCCCGTTCGGCGTGATTATGTCAGGTTTCAGGAGGAGGAGCAGGAGGAGGAGGATGAAAATTATACACAGATTGATGAAGCTAAAAGGTCCACGTTTTTGATGGTGATAGAGAACAATGCTTCCATCCGCGGGTGCAGCCTACGTATTGTTTAGGTATCGCTGCTGTCCGCTGGTGGAGAAGAGAAGTCTGGGGAAATCCAGGCTTTGTTCATCTTGATGAGTGTAAGCCTGTCGGCACTGTCGGTTGACAGGCGGGTATGCTTATCTGTGATGATTCCCCCAGCCGCACTAAACACCCTCTCTGACAAGACGCTAGCCGCAGGACAAGCAAGCACCTCCAGGGCATACAGCGCGAGTTCAGGCCACGTGTCCAGCTTCGACACCCAGTAGTTGTAGGGGGCAGAGGCGTCATGGTGGACGGTCGTTCGATCGACTACGTACTCCCTCACGATCCTTTTACAGTGCTCCCGCAGACTCAGCCTTGACTGGGGAGCAGTGACACAGTCTTGCTGGGGAGCCAGAAAGCTGTCAAAGGCCTTAGAGAGTGTTCCCCTGCCTGTGCTGTACATGCTGCCTGATCTCTGCGCCTCCCCTGCTACCTGGCCCTCGGAACTGCGCCTTCGGCCACTAGCGCTGTTGGATGGGAATTTTACCACCAGTTTGTCCGCCAGGGTCCTGTGGTATAGCATCACTCTCGAACCCCTTTCTTCTTCGGGTATGAGAGTGGAAAGGTTCTCCTTATACCGTGGGTCGAGCAGTGTGTACACCCAGTAATCCGTAGTGGCCAGAATGCGTGTAACGTGAGGGTCATGAGAAAGGCATCCTAACATGAAGTCAGCCATGTGTGCCAGGGTACCTGTGCGCAACACATGGCTGTCCTCACTAGGAAGATCACTTTCAGGATCCTCCTCCTCCTCCTCCTCCTCAGGCCATACACGCTGAAAGGATGACAGGCAAGCAGCATGGGTACCCTCAGCAGTGGGCCAAGCTGTCTCTAACCCCCCCTCCTCCTCATCCTCCTCATGCTCCTCCTCCTCAACGCGCTGACATATAGACAGGAGGGTGCTCTGACTATCCAGTGACATACTGTCTTCCCCCGCCTCTGTTTCCGAGCGCAAAGCGTCTGCCTTTATGCTTTGCAGAAAACTTCTGAAGAGGCATAGCAGAGGAATGGTGACGCTAATGATTGCAGCATCGCCGCTCACCATCTGGGTAGACTCTTCAAAGTTTCCAAGGACCTGGCAGATGTCTGCCAACCAGGCCCACTCTTCTGTAAAGAATTGAGGAGGCTGACTCCCACTGCGCCGCCCATGTTGGAGTTGGTATTCCACTATAGCTCTACGCTGCTCATAGAGTCTGGCCAACATGTGGAGCGTAGAGTTCCACCGTGTGGGCACGTCGCACAGCAGTTGGTGCACTGGCAGATCAAACCGATGTTGCAGGGTGCGCAGGGTGGCAGCGTCCATGTGGGACTTGCAGAAATGTGCGCAGAGCCGGCGCACCTTTCCGAGCAGGTCTGACAAGCGTGGGTAGCTTTTCAGAAAGCGCTGAACCACCAAATTAAAGACGTGGGCCAGGCATGGCACGTGCGTGAGGCTGCCGAGCTGCAGAGCCGCCACCAGGTTACGGCCGTTGTCACACACGACCATGCCCGATTGGAGGCTTAGCGGCGCAAGCCAGCGGTCGGTCTGCTCTGTCAGACCCTGCAGCAGTTCGTGGGCCGTGTGCCTCTTCTCTCCTAAGCTGAGTAGTTTCAGCACGGCCTGCTGACGCTTGCCCACCGCTGTGCTGCCACGCCGCGCGACACCGACTGCTGCCGACGTGCTGCTGACACATCTTGATTGCGAGACAGAGGTTGCGGAGGAGGAGGAGGAGGGTGGTTTAGTGGAGGAAGCATACACCGCCGCAGATACCACCACCGAGCTGGGGCCCGCAATTCTGGGGGTGGGTAGGACGTGAGCGGTCCCAGGCTCTGACTCTGTCCCAGCCTCCACTAAATTCACCCAATGTGCCATCAGTGAGATATAGTGGCCCTGCCCGCCTGTGCTTGTCCACGTGTCTGTTGTTAAGTGGACCTTGCCACTAACCGCATTGGTGAGGGCGCGTACAATGTTGCGGGAGACGTGGTCGTGCAGGGCTGGGACGGCACATCGGGAAAAGTAGTGGCGACTGGGAACTGAGTACCACGGGGCCGCCGCTGCCATCATACGTTTGAAAGCATCCGTTTCCACAAGCCTATACGGCAGCATCTCCAGGCTGATAAATTTGGCTATGTGCACGTTTAACGCTTTAGCGTGCG
Source organism: Eleutherodactylus coqui (assembly GCF_035609145.1). Taxonomy (NCBI): domain Eukaryota; kingdom Metazoa; phylum Chordata; class Amphibia; order Anura; family Eleutherodactylidae; genus Eleutherodactylus; species Eleutherodactylus coqui. The sequence continues at coordinate 90,856,677 of NC_089837.1, forward strand.
GGTGCGTGGCGGCGTACTTGCGCTTGCGCTCCAACACTTGCGCTAGCGACGGCTGGACGGTGCGCTGACAGACATTGGTGGATGGGGCCGAGGACAGCAGAGGTGAGGGTGTGGGTGCAGGCCACACAGTGCCTGTGTCCTGAAAGGGGGGTTGGATCTCAGGGGCAGGTTGGGGCACAGGGGGAGAGGCAGCGGTGCAAACCAGAGGCGGTGAACGGCCTTCGTCCCACCTTGTGGGGTGCTTGTCCATCATATGTCTGCGCATGCTGGTGGTGGTGAGGCTGGTGGTGGTGGCTCCCCGGCTGATCTTGGCACGACACAGGTTGCACACCACTGTTCGTTGGTCGTCTGCACTCTCAGTGAAAAACTGCCAGACCTTTGAGCACCTCGGCCTCTGCAGGGTGGCATGGCGCGAGGGGGCGCTTTGGGAAACAGTTGGTGGATTATTCGGTCTGGCCCTGCCTCTACCCCTGGCCACCGCACTGCCTCTTCCAACCTGCCCTGCTGCTGCCCTTGCCTCCCCCTCTGAAGACCTGTCCTCAGTAGGCGTAGCAAACCAGGTGGGGTCAGTCACCTCATCGCCCTGCTGCTCTTCCTCCGAATCCTCTGTGCGCTCCTCCCTCGGACTTACTGCCCTTACTACTACCTCACTGATAGACAACTGTTTCTCATCGTCATCGTCCTCCTCACCCACTGAAAGTCTTAAGACAGTTGCCGGAAGTCCCCAGCCTCATCCCCCGGACCCCGGGAACTTTCCAAAGGTTGGGCATCGGTCACGACAAACTCCTCCAGTGGGAGAGGATTCGGAACCCTTGCTGCCCATTCTGGGCAGGGGCCCGGGAACAGTTTCTGGGAGTCTGCCTGCTCCTCAGAATGTGTCATTGTAATGGAGTGAGGAGGCTGGGAGGAAGGAGGAGCAGCAGCCAGAGGATTCAGAGTTGCAGCAGTGGACGGCGCAGAACTCTGGGTGTTCGATAGATTGCTGGATGCACTTTCTGCCATCCACGACAGGACCTGCTCACACTGCTCATTTTCTAATAAAGAACACAAATAAACATCAGGGAGGCGTTACCCGTATTGGCTTGGAGTAATAATGCTCTATCTGATGTTACACTCAGTGTTATAACTGAAAAATTTTTGAGATGAACTCACCCGGAGTATGGCGAGTGCCCCTGCTCACACTGCTCATTTTCTAATAAAGGTCTACCGCGTGGACCCATTAATTGTGAGATGAATGTGGGGACGCCAGAAACGTGCCTCTCTCCTAATCCCGCAGCTGTCGGCTGCGATACACCTGGATGAGGAGCTTGACCTGTGCCCACACCCTGACTTGGGCCACCGCGTCCTCGCCCACGTCCACGTCCTCTAGGCCTAACCCTACCCCTCAGCATGGTGTATTACCAGTAGTGCAGAAACAGAACGCTGTAATTAAATGTGTCGCTTATTGGCCTGTGGTTGGAGGCTGACTTTGCTTAAGGAACGCACAGCAGAGCCAGGAAATAATTTTGCGCAAGCCTGCTGTAACACTTAGCTGGCTGCGTATGAATTAGGACAACTACCCCCAGCACCGACCCAGTACACTGAGGACAGTCACAGGCAGCCCAAATAGATTTTTTTTCCCAAATGTTTTTGGAAAGGCCCACTGCCTATATACACTGTATATGTCTTCTCTCTCTGCGTCACCACTACTGGCCCTGGAGTATGTAAAATAACTGCAGACTGTTGCACTGTGGACTGGAATACAGCGGTGATGTAACAGCCAACACAGAGGCAGGAAAGAATTTTGCGCAAGCCTGCTGTAACACTTAGCTGGCTGCATATGAATTAGGACAACTACCCCCAGCACAGACCCAGTACACTGAGGACAGTCACAGGCAGCCCAAATAGATTTTTTTTCCCAAATGTTTTTGGAAAGGCCCACTGCCTATATACACTGTATATGTCTTCTCTCTCTGCATCACCACTACTGGCCCTGGAGTAGGTAAAATTACTGCAGGCTGTTGCACTGTGGACTGGAATACAGCGGTGATGTAACAGCCAACACAGAGCAGGAAATAATTTTGCGCAAGCCTGCTGTAACACTTAGCTGGCTGCGTATGAATTAGGACAACTACCCCCAGCACAGACCCAGTACACTGAGGACAGTCACAGGCAGCCCAAATAGATTTTTTTTCTCAAATGTTTTTGGAAAGGCCCACTGCCTATATTCAATAAATATGTCTTCTGTCCCTGCCTCACCACCACTACTGGCCCTGGACTATGTATAATTACTGCAGGGCGCAATGCTCTGCACGGCCGATATACAAAAAAAAAAAAAAGTGCAACACTGCAAAAAGCAGCCTCCACACTACTGCACACGGTTAGATGTGGCCCTAAGAAGGACCGTTGGGGTTCTTAAAGCCTAAAATACTCCTAACACTCTCCCTATAGCAACTCCAGCAGACACCTGATCTCGCCAGCCACTCACTGCAAGGGGGGTGGTATAGGGATTGAACATTGCAGGGGGAAGTTGTAATGCCTTCCCTGTCTTTCAATTGGCAAGAAAAGCGCGCTAACGTCTCAGAGATGAAAGTGAAAGTAACCCGAACATCGCGTGGTACTCGTCTCGAGTAACGAGCATCTCGAACACGCTAATACTCGAACGAGTATCAAGCTCGGACGAGTACGTTCGCTCATCTCTATTATTGAATCAAACATACAGTCGAGTCATATTATTGTGACCAGCATCTAATATCCAGAGTAACCGGAATGTGTTGCATGGACATCAGCTAGTCGGGTTGGGAGTAACTCAATAAGGGGCTGATAGGTTGTCTTAGGCATCTATAGCCTTGCTGACTGCAGTGTATTCCACAGTTACTGTAGTGTGTGTGGGGAATGATTCATAGAGGGAGCCTGATGGTTGATGTGGTCCCTCAGATGTTCAGTTGGGTTTAAGTCTGAGGAATTAGGGGGCCAGGGAACTACTTGGAATCTTGGCTATGCTCTTCCAACCACTATTGGATATTTTTAACCATGTGACATGTTACATTGCCTTACTGGAAAATCTCATCTTCGTCAGGGAAGACAAACAGCATGTATGGGTGTATGTGATCTGCAAGGATGGATTCATAACCAAATTGGTTCAAAGGGTCTTTCACATGGATGAGCTAGCCCAGTGAGTGCCGCAAAAGCAATTTCTCAGCCCATATCGCTGCCACCACCAGCTTGTCTTCTTCCAGTAATGGTTGCAGGATATTTTCTATCTGATCTTTCTCACCTGACATGCCTAAAACTATCCGTTCAGTGAAGCAGAAAATATGACTCATTGAAGAAGGCAACACTTTGCCAATAAGCAGTGGTCCAATTTTAATACTGCTGTGCAAATTGAAGCCTTTTATACTGATGTACCTATTTTAGCATAGGTGCAGTGACTATCCATCTGCTTTGTAGCCCTATACACAGTAAAGTTTGCTAAACTGTTGTTTCAGACCCACGTGTGATAGCCCCCTGGTTCATTTTCATGGTCAGTTGCTCTACTGGAGTGTATCAGATGTCTCTCACGCACCTTTGTAGCCAATATTCACCTCTCACATGACATATAGTGCTCTGATATTTCCATGTCAGTTATTCCCAATTGTGCCATTTGTCCACTCACAATACATTTTCACTACAACAGCACTCAAATAGATCACAAATTGCGCTGTTTGAGAAATACTGCCACCCTTGACCCGAAAGCCAATAATCATTCCTTTTTGCAACTCTAATAAATTTGTCTTTTTACCCATGACATGTGAACAGGCAGCCTATCACACAGCTTATATACCCACCAAGCCAGTCCACAATACGTCACTTTCTTCATGGGCTATGTGCTGCTGACATCGAAAGTAGAAGGTAGTCAAAATAATGTGACTCGATTGTGTAGATCACCATAAATACTTATTTATACAATAGGTTGAAAGTGAGAAAAAGGCAATGTTTTGGCCACAAGGTCCTCTTTCAATCCAATATTGGCTAAAAAAAAAGGTTCATGTAGCCAAAATGTTAATATTTTTCTGCTTCAAATAAGTTACACCTTAAGAGAATCACCTTGCGTTTTTGGATCTTTGCTCTATTTATTATAACATCCATATGGATTACTATCAGGATCACACTATAGGAATGGCACATGAACCTAGAGAGCCTACACCACCCATACTCCCTATCCAAACCGATTCTTTCTATCCAGCTGTTAAAATCAAAATAGCTGTATTTTTCTTCTATTCATTTTTCAAACATCTGGCATGTTCTCTCAAAGAAGATGGACGCTGTTTATATTCCCTGTTCCAATGTTTCAGTTTATCCCAAAGATGTTCAATTGGAATCGGGATTCTGTGCAGGCCCTCAAAGCAACATAAAACAGCGTTGATTTGTGGCAAGGCATGTTGTTTTATAAGAAGTTTTGTTGACCATTCCCAGAGTATTGTCACATTGACAGCAGCACATTATTGTTCAGAATGTCCTGGCACACCTCCGTATTCATGGTTCTTACCACTACAACCAACAGACCAAGAACATGCCCTGTAAAACATCCCCTGGCCATAAGAGAGCCTCCGGCATATGTAACTGTTGGCATAACACACTCATGCATAAGGTGTTCCCCAGGCATCCTCACCCTGGTACAGCCATCTGATTTTGAATATGGAGTAGTATGATTCATCATTCCATAAAACATTCTTCCATTGCTCAACTGCCCAATGACAGTTCTTGCACGATTGTAGACAGGCCAGTGTAATGTACTTCATGACAGACAGCTTGTATATGCAATAGCATGCAGTTCCTATTACAAACTGTCATGCCAGTATGCCACACTCGCTCAGCATTGTGACTCGCTCAGCATCTATATTAAACTGCATGAAAAAATCTTCATGGCCCGTCAGCTTATGTGTTTTGGCCAAAATGCAAACTAACACCTGCATTTATCAGTGTGTTTTTTTCAGGCAGTTTGCTATAGATGCTGAGTGAACTCAGGATGTTATGCCAGTGTGGTGCACTGTGATGATACAGGGCAAGCCATTGCTTTGCCAGTAGGGGTTGCATTCCTGTATGCTGTTGTGCACTTATCTATGGCTGGCATCCTTGGTATCAGTTCATACGTGCAGACTATGTTTGTTAGCAGTCACCCCTCCCCAATCTGGGCTAGGTTGAGCTAGGTGACTGTTCGTTAGTCTGCACTGATTTTTAATTTAGCCCTGTTAATGAGAAAAATCTGCATACGGAATTCCAAAGCAGAAACGAGTCGGAATTCTGCACACAAGTATTTCCCATTAACAGGGCTAATCTGTTTGTAGATCCCCCCCCCCAAAAAAAAACAAAAAAAACATGGCAGACGATGGAGTTTTGATACAGTTTTTAGAGGTGGAATTCACTATGTAAACAAACCGTAACTTTTTTCTGAATGCCGCGTACGTGCTCTCCCATAGACCTGTATGGGCGAGAGCATGTACGGCAATCTGAAAAAAGTCAGATTTACGTGTAGTGCACGAACTTCAACAGCGGACACTGCAGGAATGAGTATAAAGAATACCTCACAGGGCTCCATTATAGTACCATATCTTAGTTGATGGTGTTGTGGGGACATAACCGGTTCCAATTACATGCCGCGGATCTGCATGTCGATTTAGACCTATATAATGCTGCAAAAGTGGTATGACATCCCCACCAATCATAATCCATCCTGAATATTTTCTGAAAGTGCATAGATTTGTGAGTGATACTGAGAACTTTTTTTCAAACTATCTCTCCATTGATTCTCCATGGGCTGAATCAGCCCTATTGAATGCACATAAACATGTCTATTCCGACTTCTCATTTTCTATAGAGAAACAATATTTAAACATTAGATTTTATTGTTTGTTCAAGTAACAAATAATTCCAATTTCCTATGCAACTCAAACTGTGCCTTTCTCTAATATTAAGGCAAACTTTTCTATTTGCAATATTTTTATTCTTTATGCATTACAATACTAATCCATAATCTGCAAAGTAGATGCAGAAAGCTTTTCCTGGGACATATGAAAAAGTACAAATCTAGGTGCGAAATTGTATACAAGGCAGAATTCATTAAGAAATGCTTTTTTCTCCCCATGTTTGCATATGAGGCCTACAGGGTAAATTGTGCCATTGTGGTTTCGCAGCGAATCAGCGCCTGGTTCTATAATCTACATTAAGACGTAGTATGCAATTAAGAAATTATCTGCTTGTCTTCTACCGGCTTTCTGTTAAAAAAAAACCCAACATAACAGATTAAGGCAGATTAAGGTAGTAGACAATAAAGAGATTTTCATGCAGGAGACGTCAGCAGCCGCCGTTCCCAGTCTTGTCCTTATGAATACAAATTGGCAGTGCTTTGCAGGCCCCGCTTACACTGGATATATTAATAGAATTGTTCCACAGCTGCTGTGCGGCAGCCTAACAATCCTAGAGGTCTCTGCACAGCTGCGTCAATCCAACTGAGATGCTCCTTGGATCCCATTTTTGCATGTCTGCCCTCAATGTGTACTGGCACCGATGACGCTGGAGCAAACGGGGGCAAGGGCTAAATGCAACAGTCTGTTGGCTCCTGCTGCTGGAATTAATGCTAGAGGGTACGGACAATTCATCTTCCTCTGACAAGCCATGTGAACAGTAAGAAATTGCATAAAATATATGTAATATTGATAGAAAATAAAGCAAGTGTGACTATGCCTGAATCCAATGTGACACGTCTCATTCCCTTATACTTGCGATGCAAGCTGGAGTACCGGCAGTACTTGGCTAATTTAATCTTGAAGGCGACAGCTAGCGCTGAGGTTCAGTCAATGCTTGCCTACTCTGTCAGTAAATATATGCATAGTCACATATATGGATATTGCTACTCATTCTTGCTAGTTCCATGCACATTTCTAGAAGTTCTATTTATTCTTAGTCAAGTCTCCAGGCTTGGTATATGCTGATAGTTGTGCTCACTCTCGACCTACTGTAGGTCACCAGCTGTGCTATGTGAAGCTAGGTGGGATTACTGGCGTTGTCATGCTGGAGAAACCCAACAATGGAAATGAAAAATTACAATACAGTATGTTAAACATTAAATCATGAAGTTGGAGAACTCTTAACTGTTTCAATCCTGCTTTTTTTTTATATAAAGGGTTGTCCGGTTACAAAACACGTTTTTTTGTAATAGGTCCAACAGGGCTAAAAAACAAAATCGGAGGTACTCACCCGTCCTCAGACACGGCGATACAGTGCTGCAGCCCGGTGGGTCCCCCCGATGTTTGCTGTGAAATAAGACACCGCATGACTGCTAAAGCCAATCAGAGGCCGCACGTCACTGCACGTTGTCCTTATATCAGCCCCCACACACTGGGCGCCACGATGCTAGGAATCCGGTACAGTGACGCTGTGGCCTCTGAGTGGCTGCATATTTTGTCTGTTTCACAGCAAGAACCAGTAGGATCAGAGTGCTGCAGAACTGCAGAGCTGGTGTCAGGTTATGCTCCTGGGATCTGTTGTTCTACTGGGTTCCAGGAGCACACCTTCACAGATTGGGGTTAATTGAGCTGGCTGGGTGTGGTATTCTCCAGCAGCCAATCCCCTTTAGTCTGCAGCACATAAAAACCAGCATCACTCAATAGTTGATGCTGGTCTTTGTACTGTTTGGATATATCTGTATCTGTTCTGTACCCACTCAGAGCTGTGTTTGCATGTAGGTCTTTTGTGTCTCTCTGCTTCCCAAAGATGGCTTGGACACCTGTAGTCCTTGTCTGTATCATATGCAGACCCCCTCTTTCCTTTCCTTGTCAGGTGCGGCCTCCAAACGTCTCATGTCTCATCTGTGTGTCAGATGGTGGATCCCTGACACAGTTCCCTATGTCAGAACGATGGCTGTCTATGCCCCTGGCATGAGGACACCTTTAAACTTGCTGTGGAGTTTCATCTGTGTGCATGTGAGCTCTGGGTGGAGTCCATGTTGTATGTACTGCCTGTTGTAGTCTGGTGTGAGCAGTCCTGTTCTGTGCCCATTCTGTCTCTGTTTGTGGTGTGAACAGGTTCTATGTGGGAAGGCTGCAAGAAAGGTTGGTGTCGCTGGATTACTGGTTAGTGTAGGGACTAGCGGTATAGCCAGGAGCTGAGATGTGTCCCACTAGCTTCCATATTTTGATCAAAATGTCAACTAATACCAGGCATTTATAGCTCATCACCTGCTACTAGTGGTTGCAGTTTGGCTGCTGTATGCTGTGATTCCAGCTCTGTGTGTCTTCTTATCCTGTCCAGTTGTCCCTGTCATGGTGGCATGTTTATGTGTACTATCCTGAGTGCATGGTTCCTAGGAGCAGCAAGAGCCCAGATCCAAAGACTGCTGGGCCATCTTTTATAGGGGCGATGTCCCCGCTCAGGTAGGTCTGTGTCACTAAACCTAGTAGTAGATGGGGAGAGATGTAAATCTGTGGAAGTTCCTTGTGTTCCCCATCCTTCTTGGGCACGATCGTGTGGGCCCTGTGCTTAGTTGCCCACACGATTGTAACAGCTGGATTGCTGGGACTGAGGACCGGTACTGGTGCTTTTATTTTAGGTTTTCACTCAATGCATACAGATGAGATTTTGGTTCCCTTTTAGTTGCATTCACATGAGAGTTTGCCTTTGTGGTGAACTACAGCTACAATTAGATTTTACATGTGAGTGAAGGACATTTTTAAAAACTCTATTCCCACGGTGTGGATTTCTTCTCCCCGATCCCTGGCACTATTCTTCATCTCTTCTGGCTGGGGATTGAAAAATCCTCGCCTCCTGGAAGCACTGCCTCTGGTTGGCTGACTCTTAGCCAATCACAGCCAGCGCTCGATGAACTAATCACAGACATTCATCGAGAGCTGGCTCTGATTGGCTAAGCATCAGCCAATCACAGCTAGCGCTTCTAGGAGGCGGGTTTTTTTCAATCCCTGGCTAGAAGAGATAAAAGAGAATAGTGCCAGATGACCTGGAGAAAAACTGCAGCAGGGCCACGGACAGTGCTTCTAAGGTGATGTATAGCTTTTACATTTTTTTCTTGCCGCTAGGGCTTATTTTGGGGGTAGGGCTTATATTTCACTCCCCCCCCTCTCCCGAAAATCCTTGCATGTGGTGCTACAAAGTCGCACGACTTTGTAGCATCACATGCAACTTTGTAGCGCTACAAAATCGTGATATCACCACGGAAAAACCACAGCGATATCGCAACGACCAGCGATGCAATATTGCTGTGATTTTCTTGTGGCAATGCCATGTCAACTGTGTGAATGAGGCCTTAGATCCACCTGGCCAAATTATCTTCTTTCTCTATGCAGCAGTGTTTTGTGAAGCTACATGAATCATCGTCATTCTGCCTGTGTTTCCTTCCCTCTGATGTTACTAGGCACCACTGTCAGCCCATGAGTGTTCCTGCAACACAATTGCTTTGTTCTGCTACTGTGTTATGAGCTTGGTTCTGCTACAGTATTTATTCCCTGAGCTGTTCTGGTATGGATATGCAATTTTCTTGCTTCTTTCTGGACAAGCAAAATACAGACAGACTGCTCATCAGTGCAATATATATAATTTTCCTTATGGTAGGGGGTGGGAGCAAAACAAATTTCTGCACAGCGTGCCATATAATTCAAAGCAGGCACTGGGTATGGTATATGTAAGGGGGTTGGTGTTGATGCCGCCATATACTGCACCCACTTAGAATAGTAGGAACTGAGTAGTGTTTCCATTTGTTATATTGAGGACTGTCAAAGTTCTAGTGACATAAGCATATTTGTATATATGCATGCCTCTTCGGCTATATTTAATTAAGCCTGAGAAAGAACCCTGAGTAGGTTCAAAAGCTTGCTATAACATCATGTTGTTACGGTACTAGTGGGGTGCTTAGGTATGCACGGTGCGGGGCTCCCTGATCTACACCCACGCCACTGTCCCTTTTTCTGGAGATAGCTCTGATGGTGGACATGTCCAGGCCACCAACTCTAACCCTACGCGTACTAGGGGGGACAGGCAGGGACCGCAGTACCTATGCAAGGCACTACTACCCACTAGCATCGACAGGAAAGGCAGATGACAAGAACCAACACGAAACAATACAAACAGAACAGTGGCAACTGGTAAGGCCTGGCTGATAACAGCGAGGTCTAACAGACAAACTGACAGAAGCAAGATACAAACAGAGGTGGACTGGAAAACCCTGGCTGACAACAGCGAGGTTTACTAGCTAGCAGACTAAGGGAATGGCACAAAGTACTAGGACCAGATTACCAGCAGGTCAGAGTAGCTGGACTACTCAGCAGACACTGAAAAACAGGACAAAAATCAGCAACTCCCAGGCAGCAAGAGCTGGATTATATAGGGAGGCGGGAGGAGCCGATAGGTAGATAGACCTGTCAATCACCAGCACACTACTCAGACACATAACAGGGTAATTAACCTGACTGGAAGGCACAGGAGATGTTAACCCTGGCTCATCTGGACAGAACAAGGTGTCCTGGCAGATTAACAATCAGATGACCGGCGTAGCACATGTATTTTTCTTAGTTATTACAAGGTATCATATCTACAAGATTACCTGGTTTCTCTTGCTGATAATAATCACATAAGCATATTTAGCACTGCCATATTGTTGTTGTACTATTTTGGCATGCTATGTACTAATCGTATTTATTTCTAGACCTTGTGGAGTATAAACCGCTAACTGCTGTTATGCTATAATGTATGTGATTGGACCTGAGTGCAGCGCTGCATGGGGTCCTTTGCTGAGACTATAATTGAGACTACTTTATGTACCTCATAACTGTTGTTGATGTAGCGACAGGGAGTGCAACAGTGTCAGTTGACCTAAGACTGTCTGAAGTATGGAAGTCATGCATTCCTTTCTGTGAGATTGGAGTTGGGTTCAATGACCATCGACCATAAGCTAAAGATGATGAAAACAAGGGTGGTGCTCTGCTGTCCTGGTATTCTGGATTGTGTACTGTGGCCTTGCATTGAGCTGAGACCTTGAGAAAGTCTATCAATAAGGATGCCTGGTAAAGCAGGGCTCTTCCAGACCAATAACTAAAAATCTGCAATCTAGTCTAGTCGAACCTGGGAAGAGCTGCTGAGTAGACCAAGTCATTGGGTGCATCCATGTTCTGTACAAGTGAATGTCCTGTGAAAGTAACAGAAACTGTAATCAATGATCTACGTACCCAGCAACCGTATCAATTAGATGGGTTCTCCCACTTCTAGCTATTGATGACTTATTCTAAGGATAGGTCATCAACAGCAGTTCAGAGGGGGGCCGCCACCTGGGACCTCTTGGCAATCAGCTGAATCCCCAGGCTGGTATCTTTGCATATGGACCTGTGTAGACAGCTTTGTACATTGCACAGTTGCCTGGATTGGTTTTTCAGGTTGAGTTCCATTCAGATCAATTGGACTCAGCCTGCAGTAGCAAACCAGGCCACTGCACAATGTATGGAGCTGTCTGCTTCCTGCAGTAAAACAGCTCTGACATAAAGACCCCAGCCTGCGGAAACAGCTGATTCCTGGGGGTCCTGTCAATCTGCTAGAAGGGGAAGAACCCCTTTTAGTTGGGTGCGTTCAGAGAGAGACTGTTTCTTGTTATTTGCAACCACCCAGTGTCTTCTTGGAGAGACTATAGCCACCAAACTCTGTGCCTTGTATGGACTCTGTAACCAACAATCTTGTGACAGTAATTGTTGCACTTTGTGTCTCCTGTGCAGAAAGTATTTCTAAGCTTACAAATTACTGGGTCATACTTGAATGGGGCTTAGTAAGTTGGTCAAGGGTCGCAAATAACAACTGACCTTCTTACATATGGTTTTCTTCACTGTAAAAATTACCACTGCAAGTGTGATGTAGTCCTACTGGTGGATCGTTGCCCATCTTTCTGTGTCATTCTGCCACCTTTCTGGTCTGGGGAAGGTTGAGTTGACCTCGGCAGATGGTTAAGTGTATTTTCTGCCAAGCAGAGCTCATCAATATTCAATTTTCTTGCAGATCTGCCATTTCAACCCTTGAATTTCAAAGGCTGAAAATTGCTGCAGAAATCTTCCGCATAAATAGGCACGCTGTAAATTTGATGCTGAAATTTTCTCGCAAAGAAAAGTGCGAGAATCCCAATAGTGAAAACGGAACCATGGTTTTGTTTTGTCCTTTGCGGCCATGATTTTCATGGTCGCATAGCAGGACAAAACACGTCCCTGTATTTAAGCCCTCAGTTTGTGAAAATCCTGTGTATTTCAATGACCGTAACTGTGTACACCCAATGCGAATTAGCCCTAAACCCTTTCCAATCCACTGTCTGACGTCATGATGTCAAAGACATTATGATTTAAGGCTGTACAGCTCCGATGTTGGAAGATGCCCGTCGGGGTTCTCTTACAGTATATTGCCAGCCTCTCTGCTGTCGGCGCCTATCCAACGTGTGACCTCATGCAGTACTGGCTTTAGGCAGCATATAGCGCCGTTGTATAACAGCAGATAAAGAGTAAGCCCCCTAGGAAAACCAGGATACAAATTGGATTGAAAAGGCTTAATGTAACTACTCCTTAACATGGCTTTGGAGCTCTATGCACTATGATGGGGTTTCTTCCCTTCCACCTCTTTAACAACGAGCTTCCTAAATTGGAGGGTGGCTAGGGTTCCTGGATAGGGCTGTCAGAGCTGTGCCGCCACCCTGAATTGCTGAACATAGCAATGTGGAGGTATGTGCTGGAGCTTAGAATCCAACATGGTACCCACTTCCTTTGCCTGTGCCGGCACTGTCTCCTCTGCCAAGTGCTGGCTGCATCCTCTGGGGAAAGTAGAGAGCTGGACCTTTTGCATCCGGACTGCCTCCCGGTCCATGTAAAATGATGTGGCGGGCCGAATTCAGCCCACAGGCCTTGAGTTTGACACATGTGCACTAGATAAACAAGGTGACATAACTTTTCACTATACGGTAAATACGTTTTATTGATATAAAGCCAGAAAATTGCTTTAGGCTTTGTTGTTCTCGACATTTGAATGCAACATCTATTTTTACCTATAGTAAGCAAAGACTTGAAAAAAAACGCTATAATTTACGGTTACTAAATTTATCCCCAGCTTTTAAGGACAGTGTATAAAAATAGCATGTAGTTACATGAAACACTTTCATTCATAGAAAAAAACTGGAGCAGGGAATGAATAGAATAGGAAAAATCACGCTGAATTTATCAAAAGCAGTTTCTTTACAATAGACACCCTTGTGTGCAGAGCCGTGTTCATCGATTGAGCAAGGACATTAACAGGGCAGACGAGTTCTGATGTCACAAGGAAAACTTCAGAGTGTCAAAGGCAAAACACTGCATGTCTCCACCGTGCCTAAGGTCAACGGGGACGAATCGGAGCTGGATCAATAAATAATGCTCTTCTGTCATATAGTGCGATTCGTCATATTAAAATATTTTTCAGACTCTCACTTCCTTCAGTTATGTCCACTCCACAGCTCAAAGTCCCAGCATGCAGAATCGTGAAGACATGCAAATCCTCATAGGAAGTAACACAGAAAGCAATGTGTGTTCCATTAGTACAAAGTTACACCAAAATGTCCTTCCTACCTGATTGTCCGAAATGAGAAAAGATACTTCTGACTGCAGCACATTTCATATGTAGTGCATTTCGGAAGTGATTGTCCTTTGATTGTCCATTGTGATTGTAGAGAAGGGTCAGCACATGAGAAAGCTAAAGTGCCTACTAAAATTGTCCATTAATGCCCTGGATGCTCTTATTACCAGACCTGCAGCAGAGCCTAACGCTATGGCAGAAGGCTGGGATTACAGCACAGCATATATAGTAAAAAGCATAACTATAGATTCATCTGTAAAATCGAAAGTGGCGATGATGAAGTTCATTTTGACGCCATTTGCCCATTAAGAGTCTAAGGAGAGCCGCGTGATGTTAAATCACATGAAGTGTTCACCCTCGCAAACCCCTATACATCATCCGCTGCACAGGACTCACCATACTTCTCTCCGGCTGCCACCAGCAGCAATTTATTGAATCCTTCAAAGATAATAAAGCAAATTGATGTGCTGCTAATTAGCCAGACTGCCTCTGCCTTTCTATACAGAAAGAAGCAAAAGGAAGGCCATGAGAAATAGCAGCATTCAAAGTCGACGAAAGGGCATGGGTCTGGAGCATTATGCAGTAGACTTCCAAAAAAGAGTGAAACAACAAAAGCAATTCCTGGACTATTTAGTTTAGAATTACTTCTTGTGTCAAACAGAAAATACATAGACTCAAATAAATTCCCCAATTAGTGGGAACCTCTACTGTACCTTTAGAAATTCTTGCAAAGTCAATTTAAGTTCTGTCTCTTTAAAACAGAAAATGACCCGTTCTTTAAATAAGGTTTTCATATCAAATGTATTTTTAAAATATTGTTTTTACATATTCCACTTCACTATATATATTTTAGGAAATTCTAAAATCCTGTATTTTTCACGATGACCATTAAAACCCCTTAGTGATGAGCATATTTTTTGCTTTAAGGGCCAAGTGATTGTCATTGTTGCCGTAACTTGTTGACATAGCTTGTTTTTTAGGGAACAAATTGTATTTTTTATTGGCACCACTGTGGGGTCCATATATTGTATTGTAGAAGTTTTATTACAGTTTTTTGGGGAGAGATAAAAAAAAAAAAACACAAAAATTCCTCTATTGTTTCCGGATTTTGTTCTTACAGCATTCATAATTCGTTAAAAATATCACGCTGACTTTCATATCTGGATCGTCACGATTACTGCGATACTAAGTTTATGTAGATTTATTTAGTATTGGTATATCTTGACGCCACCGGAAGCTTGGGGGTTTGTCAGTCCTGACATGAAGGGACGCCCCTGTCACACCCCTAGCACCTGATTGGCTTCCAAGATACTTCGGCTGGGTGAGTAGTCTGCTGCTGCTGCTGGCAGTGGCGAGCCAGCTGTCAACATACTTCAGCTGGGAAACATAGGGGACCCTGAGGAGTCTCCTACTGCTGCTGCCAACCGTAGCTCTCCACTGGAAACCTTAGCGCTGCCGGACACACTGTCATTCCCCGTGCTGTAGCGCAGAGATGACGGTTACTCCGCTTCCCATCTGCCTCAGAGCACCAGCAGCCATGGCAGTTGCTTGAGGGAAATGAGGCATGGTAGCCGAGTAGCCATCAACGGCCACATCCTGGCTCTGCCGTCGCTGTAGGCTGGTAGCCCTGTCACCGTCCTCCCAGCTTACCGCTGTGATCCTCAAGGGCTCTGCGCTCTCTCCCTCTCTGCTACAGCCACTGGCAATAGTCAAGCATGGAGTGCGGCAGCAGGCACACTGACAGCAGGGACACCAGCGCTGCAGCCAGGCAGAGCTAGCGGGTACTGCTGCTGTCGGGGCATTTATCTGGAGTGAGCAAGGCTCTGGCAGCCGGAGATGGCATAGCAGCACGAACGGGCAGTTTGGACACCCCTTCAGAGCTCAGCTGTGGAGTCCGAATGGCACTTTAGAGGTGAAAGACCCCCGTACAGTAAGGCAGCGATGACAGACAAACAGAAGCTGGGAGCGTCAACACATGTCAACACTGCTGTATTATGTCTCCACTAGAGATGAGCGAGTATACTCGCTAAGGCTAACTACCCGAGTGAGTAGTGTCTTAGCCGAGTATCCTCCCGCTTGTCTGTAAAGATTCAGCTGCCGGCACGGGTGACAGGTGAGTTGCGGTGGTGAGCAGAGGGGAGCGGGGGGGAGAGAGAGATCTCCCCTCTGTTCCTCCCCGCTCTTCCCCGCCACTCACCGCCTGCCGCCGGCCCCCGAATCTTTAGAGACGAGCGGGAGGATACTCGGCTAAGGCACTACTCGCTCGAGTAGTTAGCCTTAGCGAGTATACTCGCTCATCTCTAGTCTCCACCCCTAACTTCCGGTGGCGACATATACACCAGTACCGATTTCTTTATTGTTTACGACTTTTGCACAATAAAGAAAAACAATTGAATCTGCTATATTCTAAGATCAATAGCATTGTTATTTTTCCAGCAAGGGAGCTGTGGGAGGGCTAATTTTTATTGGTACCATTTTGAAGTACATTTGACTTATGGATTGCTTTTTATTGTGTTATTTGGGAGGTGAACAACTGAAAAATAGCAATTCTGGTGTTAGTTTTTTAAGTTATTTTTACAGTGTTCACAATGCAGATAAATAACAAAATATTTTCATTGACTGCTACTACCTTTTGTGCTGCTTTTTAAAATTTTTATTGTATTTTTTATCCATTGAAAAGCACTTTTTATGGGGAAAAATGCTTATTTTCTTTAAACTGGATTTTTTTAACCTTAAGGGTGGACACCCATTGGCGTTTTCTTCTCTCTTGCGCTGTGAGAGCAAGTAAAAAAACTTACCTCGCAGCGTGAGAAAAATGCTGGGATGATGCCGGGATATCGCCAGTGTTTTCAGTGGGGCCAGCGGCAGCATCGCTAGCCCCATTGAAAAGATAGGGAAAATACCGGGGACTTCTGCCACAGCTGTGACAGCTGTGGCAGAAGTACAGTATGCTATCCCATTGCTTTCAATAGGATTGGCGCCGCTGCTGGTCTCATTGAAAGCAGTGGCTTGTGGCAAACCCCGCAGTATGATTTTCGTGGAAGGGTTTGAAATATAAGCCCTTCCCTGAAAATCATCATTAACGGGAACTGTTCTTAGGGCTCCTTCACACAGGTGTATGTGCTATTGCACACACTTCAGCGCAACATATCTGTGCTATGAGCTAGGCTTTTTTGCACATGTATTAGTGCATTTTAATCTGTTTTTAACACACTCAGGGCATGCTCATTTGCACATAACAGGCGAACACATCCTGGCATCATAAGACAGCCATTTTTCTCCCTCTTCTTCCTTTTCTTCTTCTCCATCTCCTTCCTTTTCTTCTTCTTCCTCTTCTTCCTTTTCTTCTTTTTCTTTCCCATTTTCTTCTTCTTCTTACTTCCCTTTCTCTTCTTCTTCCGCCCATTCTCTTCTTCTTCCTCCCTTCTTATTATTCTTCTCCCTCTTCTTCCTTTTTCACCTCTTCTTCTTCCCCTTCATCCTTTTCTTCTGTCTTTTCCTCCTCTTTTTCTTCCCCTTTTTCCTCTTCTTCTTCTTTCTGTTCTTCCTCTTCTTCCTCCCCCTTCCTCCTTTTTTTCTTCCTCTTCTGCTTCCTCTTTTTCTTTCTTTTCTTCTTCCCTTTCCTCTTCTTTTTTCCCCTCCACCTTTTCTTCTCCTTCCTCCTCTTCTTCTTTACCTTCCTCCTTTTATTTCTCTTCTTCTTCTTCTTCCTGCTCTTCTTCCTCTCCATTTTCCTCTTCTTCCCCTTCCTCCTCTTCTTCTTCTTCTTCTTCTTCCTCCTCTTAACCTTCCTGCTCTTCTTCTTTTCCGCCTTCATCTTTTTGACAGTGTTATATACCAGTTTTAGGGATACTGGTGAAACACAGTTTTAGTTTGAGCTTATTCCAATATTTTGTCCAATTTCGGTAAACCAACCAAACCTAACTTTTGAAAAGTTCATTAGTAGAGATGAGCGAGCACCAAAATGCTCGGGTGCTCGTTACTCGAGACGAACTTTTCGCGATGCTCGAGGGTTCGTTTCGAGTAACGAACCCCATTGAAGTCAATGGGCGACCCGAGCATTTTTGTATATCGCTGATGCTCGCTAAGGTTTTCATTTGTGAAAATCTGCAAAACCCAAGAAAGTGCTGGAAACGACACAGATACAGATAGGGCTGGTGAGGGGCTACATGTTGGGCTGCATTTCAGGTTCCCAGGTCCCACTATTAAGCCACAATAGCAGCAAGAGTGCCACCCCCCCTCCCAACAATTTTTACTTCTAAAAAACCCTCATTAGCAAGGCATACCTTAGCTAAGCACCACACTACCTCCAACAAAGCACAATCACTGCCTGCATGACACTCCGTTGCCACTTCTCCTGGGTTACATGCTGCCCAACCCCCCCCCCCCCCCCCCCCCCCGCGCACGACCCAGTGTCCATAGCGCACACCAAAGTGTCCCTGCGCAGCCTTCAGCTGCCCTCATACCACATGCTGGCCTCATAGCCACACCACCCTCATGTCTATTTATAAGTGCGTCTGCCATGAGGAGGAACCGGAGGCACACACTGCAGAGGGTTGGCAGGGCCAGGCAGCGACCCTCTTTAAAAGGTGTGGGGCAATAGGCCACAATGCTGTACAGAAGCAATGAGAAATCCAATCCTGTGCCACCTCCATCAGGAGCTGCACACGTAGGCATAGCAATGGGGAACCCATGTGCCACACACTATTCATTGTGTCAAGGGGTCTGCATGCCCCAGTCAGACCGGGGTTTTTTTATAAATTGTCACAGGCAGGTACAACTCCGCAATGGGAATTCCGTGTGCACCCACAGCATGGGTGGCTCCCTGGAACCCACCGGCGGTGCATAAATAAATCCCATTGCAGTGCCCAGCACAGCTGAGGTAATGTCAGGTTTAATGCAGGTGGGCTTCGGCCCACACTGCATGCCCCAGTCAGACTGGGGTTCTTTATAAGTAGACACATGCAGTTACAACTCCGTGTGGACCGACAGCATAGGTGGGTCCCAGGAAGCCACCGGCGGTACATAAATATATCCCATTGCATTGCCCATCACAGCTGAGGTAACGTCCGATTAAATGCAGGTGGTCTTCGGCCCACACTGCATGCCCAAGTCTGACCGGGGTTTTTAATACATAGACACAGGCAGGTACAAATCCCTAATGTGAAGTCCCTGTGGACCCACAGCATGGGTGGCTCCCTGGAACCCATCGGCGGTACAGAAACGTATCCCATTGCAGTGCCCTGCTCAGCAGAGCTAACGTCACATACAATACAGGTGTGCTTCGGCCCACAGTGCATGCCCCAGTCAGAGTGGTTATATGTACCTTAACAGTAACCGCGTTGGTGGGAATGTGGTGGCGACTGCGGACCTAGTAGCGTGGTTTTATTTAGTTGGTTTTCGGAATGTGGCCAGGATTAAGTGGGCCGTGGCGGGGGGATGGTGGGTGGGCTCTCTTGTTGTGTCGGTAAAGGTGAAATTCTTGGACTGCCACCAGACGGACCAATGCAAAGGTATTTGGCAAGAATGTTTTCATTGTTGGAGGAGGAGGGGGGATGTTTTTGAGGCACTACGTGTCCTCTCCGCGTGTCTGTGGTTATATGCACCTTAACAGTAACTGCGTTGGTGGGAAATGGCCTCGCCACCATCATGTCTTTGGGAAGCCTCCGTTTCCACACCCCAGTGACATAGCATTAGCAGCGGTATAGGCAGAGCCCAGAATTAGTAACGTTTCAGCGGTAGCATTTAGGACAGGCCCCAGTAACATATCACTAGCAGCAGTATAGGGGGAGCACAGTCTTAGTTCCATTTCAGTAATAGTAGCAGTCAAGACAGGCCCCAGTAACAATTCCAAAGCAGCAGTATAGGGGGAGCACAGTATTAGTTCCATTTCAGTAGTAGTAGCAGTCAAGACAGGCCCCAGTAACAATTCCGAAGCAGCAGTATAGGGGGAGCACAGTATTAGTTCCATTTCAGTAGTAGTAGCAGTCAAGACAGGCCACAGTAACATTCCCGTTGCAGCAGTTTAGGGAGATAACAGTCTCTTTCACATTTCACTAGCTGCAGTATAGACAAGGCCCCAGTTACATTTATGTAGCAAAAGTGTGGGCCAACCCCACACACCTTGCTGTAGCATGAGTGCAGGCAAAGCCCATAAAAATTACTAGGATTACACTGTAGGCGAGGGCCCAAAAAAATTGGTGTACCAACAGTACTAATGTACCTCAGAAAAATTGCCCATGCCCAACCAAGAGGGCAGGTGAAACCCATTAATCGCTTTGGTTAATGTGGCTTAATTTGTAACTAGGCCTGGAGGCAGCCCAGTTAAAATAAAAATTGGTTCAGGTGCAAGTTTCAACGCTTTAATGAGAATTGAAACGTATGAACATTGTTTACAGAAGTCATATGACTGAGCCTTGTGGGCCTAAGAAAAATTGCCCGTTCGGCGTGATTACGTGAGGTTTCCGGAGCAGGAGCAGGAGGAGGTGGATGAATATAATACACAGATTGATGAAGCTAAAAGGTCCCCGTTTTTTATGGTGATAGAGAACGATGCTTCCATCCGCGGGTGCAGCCTACGTATTGTTTAGGTACCGCTGCTGTCCGCTGGTGGAGAAGTCTGGGGAAATCCAGGGTTTGTTCATCTTTATGAGTGTAAGCCTGTCGGCACTGTCAGTTGACAGGCGGGTACGCTTATCCGTGATGATTCCCCCAGCCGCACTAAACACCCTCTCTGACAAGACGCTAGCCGCAGGACAAGCAATCACCACTAGGGCATACAGCGCGAGTTCAGGCCACGTGTCCAGCTTCGACACCCAGTAGTTGTAGGGAGCAGAGGCGTCACGGAGGACGGTCGTGCGATCGGCTACGTACTCCCTCACCATCCTTTTACAGTGCTCCCGCCGACTCAGCCTTGACTGGGGAGCGGTGACACAGTCTTGCTGGGGAGCCATAAAGCTGGCAAAGGCCTTGGAGTGTGTTCCCCTGCCTGCGCTGTACATGCTGCCTGATCTCCGCGCCTCCCCTGCTACCTGGCCCTCGGAACTGCGCCTTCTGCCACTAGCGCTGTCGGATGGGAATTTTACCATCAGTTTGTCTGCCAGGGTCCTGTGGTATAGCATCACTCTCGAACCCCTTTCCTCTTCGGGTATGAGAGTGGAAAGGTTCTCCTTATACCGTGGGTCGAGCAGTGTGTACACCCAGTAATCCGTAGTGGCCAGAATGCGTGTAACGCGAGGGTCACGAGAAAGGCATCCTAACATGAAGTCCGCCATGTGTGCCAGGGTACCTGTACGCAACACATGGCTGTCCTCACTAGGAAGATCACTTTCAGGATCCTCCTCCTCCTCAGGCCATACACGCTGAAAGGATGACAGGCAAGCAGCATGGGTACCCTCAGCAGTGGGCCAAGCTGTCTCTTCCCCCTCCTCCTCATGCTCCTCCCCCTCCTCCTCCTCCTCAAGGCACTGAGATATAGACATGAGGGTGCTCTGACTATCCAGCGACATACTGTCTTCCCCCGCCTCCGTTTCTGAGCGCAAAGCGTCTGCCTTTATGCTTTGCAGGGAACTTCTCAAGAGGCATAGCAGAGGAATGGTGACGCTAATGATTGCAGCATCCCCGCTCACCATCTGGGTAGACTCCTCAAAATTTCCAAAGACCTGGCAGATGTCTGCCAACCAGGCCCACTCTTCTGTAAAGAATTGAGGAGGCTGACTCCCACTACGCCGCCCATGTTGGTGTTGGTATTCCACTATAGCTCTACGCTGCTCATAGAGCCTGGCCAACATGTGGAGCATAGAGTTCCACCATGTGGACACGTCGCACAGCAGTCAGTGCACTGGCAGATTAAACCAATGTTGCAGGGTCCGCAGGGTGGCAGCGTCCATCTTGGACTTGCGGAAATGTGCGCTGAGCCGGCGCACCTTTCCGAGCAGGTCTAATAAGTGTGGGTAGCTTTTCAGAAAGCGCTGAACCACCAAATTAAAGACGTGGGCCAGGCATGGCACGTGCGTGAGGCTGCCGAGCTGCAGAGCCGCCACCAGGTTACGGCCGTTGTCACACACGACCATGCCCGGTTGGAGGCTCAGCGGCGCAAGCCAGCGGTCGGTCTGCTCTGTCAGACCCTGCAGCAGTTCGTGGGCCGTGTGCCTCTTCTCTCCTAAGCTGAGTAGTTACAGCACGGCCTTCTGACGCTTGCCCACCGCTGTGCTGCCACGCCGCGGACACCGACTGCTGGCGACGTGCTGCTGCTGACACATCTTGATTGTGAGACAGAGGTTGCGTAGGAGGAGGAGGAGGAGGTGGAGGGTGGTTTAGTGGAGGAAGCATACACTGCCGCAGATACCAGCACCGAGCTGGTGCCCGCAATTCCGGGGGGTGGGTAGGACGTGAGTGGTCCCAGGCTCTGACTCTGTCCCAGCCTCCACTAAATTCACCCAATGTGCCGTCAGGGAGATATAGTGGCCCTGCCCGCCTGTGCTTGTCCACGTGTCCGTTGTTAAGTGGACCTTGCCAGTAACCGCGTTGGTGAGGGCGCGTACAATGTTGCGGGAGACGTGGTCGTGCAGTGCTGGGACGGCACATCGAGAAAAGTAGTGGCGACTGGGAGCCGAGTAGCGCGGGGCCGCCGCCGCCATCATGTTTTTGAAAGCCTCCGTTTCCACAAGCCTATACGGCAGCATCTCCAGGCTGATCAATTTGGCTATGTGCACGTTTAACGCTTGAGCGTGCGGGTGCGTGGCGGCATAGTTGCGCTTGCGCTCAAACAGTTGCGCTAGCGACGGCTGGACACTGCGCTGAGAGACATTGCTGGATGGGGCCGAGGACAGCAGAGGTGAGGGTGTGGGTGCAGGCCAGGAGACGGTCGTGCCTGTGTCCTGAGAGGGGGGTTGGATCTCAGTGGCAGGTTGGGGCACCGGAGGAGAGGCAGTGGTGCAAACCGGAGGCGGTGAACGGCCTTCGTCCCACCTTCTGGGGTGCTTGGCCATCATGTGCCTGCGCATGCTGGTGGTGGTGGCTCCTCAGCTGATCTTGGCGCGACAAACCTTGCACACCACAGTTCGGCGGTCGTCTGCACTCTCAGTGAAAAACTGCCACACCTTTGAGCACCTCGGCCTCTGCAGGGTGGCATGGCGTGAGGGGGCGCTTTGGGAAACAGTTGGTGGATTATTTGGTCTGGCCCTGCCTCTACCCCTGGCCACCGCACTGCCTCTTCCAACCTGCCCTGCTGCTGCACTTGCCTCCCCCTCTGAAGACCTGTTCTCAGTAGGCTTAGCAAACCAGGTGCGGTCAGTCACCTCATCGTCCAGCTGCTCTTCCTCCGAATCCTCTGTGCGCTCCTCCCTCGGACTTACTGCCCTTACTACTACCTCACTGATAGACAACTGTGTCTCATCGTCATCGTCCTCCTCACCCATTGAAAGCTCTTGAGACAGTTGCCGGAAGTCCCCAGCCTCATCCCCCGGACTCCGGGAACTTTCCAAAGGTTGGGCATCGGTCACGATAAACTCCTCTGGTGGGAGAGGAACCATTGCTGCCCAATCTGAGCAAGGGCCCGAGAACAGTTCCTGGGAGTCTGCCTGCTCCTCAGAATGTGTCATTTTCATGGAGTGAGGAGGCTGGGAGGAAGGAGGAGCAGCAGCCAGAGGATTCAGAGTTGCAGCTGTGGACGGCGTCGAAGACTGGGTGGTCGATAGATTGCTGAATGCACTTTCTGCCATCCACGACAGGACCTGCTCACACTGCTCAGTTTCTAATAAAGGTCTACCGCGTGGACCCATTAATTGTGAGATGAATCTGGGGACCCCTGAAACTTGCCTCTCTCCTAATCCCGCAGCAGTCGGCTGCGATACACCTGGATCAGGAGCTCGGCCTGTGCCCACACCCTGACTTGGGCCTCCGCGTCCTCGCCCGCGTCCACGTCCTCTAGGCCTTGCCCTACCCCTCAGCATGGTGTATTACAAGTAGAGCAGAAACAGAATGCTGTAATTAAATGTGCCGCTTATTGGCCTGTGGTTGGAGGCTGACTTTGCTTACGGAACGCACAGCAGAGCCAGGAAACAATTTTGCGCACGCCTGCAGTGAGACGTAGGTGCGTAGGACTGAGCTAGTGGAATTCACAGCGCAGAAGCAGTCAAGTGGCCAAAGGGCAGTGGTAGGCCTTAAGTATTTTGCTTTAATCTTTTTAAATGATGAGCTGAAACACCAGACAGATACTGTATTCAGCGTATATATTGTATACTGTTTCCCTCTGGCGCTATGACGGCGGTGATGTAACGGGCACAGCAGAGCCAGGAAACAATTTTGTGCACGCCTGTAGTGAGATGTAGGTGCGTAGGACTGAGCTAGTGCAATTCACAGCGCAGAAGCAGTCAAGTGGCCAAAGGGCAGTGGTAGGCCTTAAGTATTTTGCTTCAATTTTTTTAAATGGTAAGCTGAAACACCAGACAGATACTGTATGCAGCGTATATATTGTATACTGTTTCCCTCTGGCGCTATGACGGCGGTGATTTAACGGGCACAGCAGAGCCAGGAAACAATTTTGCGCAAGCCTGCTGTAACGCTTTGCTGCGTATTAATTAGGATTACTACCCCCAGCAGACACGCAGTACACTGAAGACGGTCACAGGCAGCCCATATATAGTATTTTTCCCCAATTTCTTTGAAAAAGCCCACTGCCTATATAGACAGTATATCTCTTTCACCTTTCCCTCTTTCCCTGCCTCACCAGTACTGCCCCTATACTCTATACAATGACTGCAGACTGAGGACGCTCTGCACGCCCGATATACAAAAAAAAAAAAATTGCGCAACACTGCTAAAAGCAGCCTCAACAGTACTGCACACGGTCAGATGTGGCCCTAAGAAGGACCGTTGGGGTTCTTAAAGACTAAAATAAGACCTAACACTCTCCCTATAGCAGCTACAGCAAGACATCACTTTCCCTGATCTCTGTCACCATGCATCTGTGGC
Source organism: Eleutherodactylus coqui (assembly GCF_035609145.1). NCBI lineage: Eukaryota > Metazoa > Chordata > Amphibia > Anura > Eleutherodactylidae > Eleutherodactylus > Eleutherodactylus coqui. Next base: position 90,881,247 of record NC_089837.1, read on the forward strand.
GAGCCACGGGCGGGGCAGATTTTAATACTCGGGTGTCATCTGATCTCCCCAGCCACTCACTGCAGGGGGGTGGTATAGGGCTGGAACATCACAGGAGGAAGTTGTAATGCCTTCCATGTCTTTCTATTGGCCAGAAAAGCGCGCAAATGTCTCAGAGATGAAAGTGAAAGTAATTTGAACATCGCGTGGTACTCGTCTCGAGTAACGAGCATCTCGAACACCCTAATACTCGAACGAGCATCAAGCTCGGACGAGTACGCTCGCTCATCTCTATTCATTAGTAATGAATGTGATGTTAATTTCTGTACAGAGCTATTCAATATGTTGGCACCAAGTAATAAAATAATAAACAAAAAAGTAATACATCAAGGTAACGTTTTCTTTTGACTTATTGTGTAATGGTAAAGTAGGGCTACTGTAAGCAATATGCTGTAACTTATTTCATGGTACTGAATTGTTATTTAACTTTATTTTTTTATTCTCTTTTTCTATGTTTTTGTCAACAATGTAAGACTTTTATATATATATATATATATATATATATATATTTCAATAACTTGCTGGAATTCATACAAGGTGAATTACTTTATGTAAGCAGAAAGCATCTAGCTAAAGTCATACATAAGTAACCTCAGTTCGGCATCCAGCGTAGCTATCATCTGAGTTATAAAGAAAACAAACTTGTTGACCTATAGTATACCATCAAATGTGATATGAAAATTATTTTAAGGTTAAAAGGTCTACAGAGAGAGAGAGAACACTTAAAACTGGTTGTTAACATTAAAGGGTTATTCTGGGGAAAAATAATAATTCAGTTTCTAAACAATCTTTCACAAAGAGACTTTTCAATATTCTTACCACTTAAACATGCATCTGTTCGTTTCCCTGCAGCTACGATCTCGTGACTCCCGAAGTATCAGTTTCAGTCCTTCCTCTGTAATCCTGTGCACAGAGGTCGTGGGCTCAGCTCAGCAGACTTCCGGTCTGGGCATGTGCAATGAAAGCTCAGCAGACTTCCGGTCTGGGCATGTGCAATGAGAACTCAGGTTGGGCTCTCAATTGCAACTCAGGACACTTTAGGCTTGACAGCTGGGCATGTCCAGTGAGAGCTCAGGTCAGGCAGACATGCCCAACTGTCACTTCTCTGTTCTTCAGCATTACAGCCCAGTGTTCACTAGTCAGTGCATGTATTGATTCTGAAGGGAAAGAGAGAGAGAGAGAGAGAGCATGGGTGAAGGGGGAGAGGGAAAAAGAGAGAATAGGGTAGAAGGAGAGAGTGAGGGGGAGGGGGAAAAGGAGAGAGAGAATGGGTAGAGGGAGAAAGAGAGAGAAAAAATGGGGGAGGGGGAGAAGTAGAGAGAGAGAATGGGGGAGGGTGAGAAGGACAGAGAGAATGGGAGGAAGTGGAGCAGAAGAGAGAGAGAATGGGGGGAGGTGGAGAAGGAGGGAGAGAGAATGGAAGAAGGGGGAGAAGGAGAGAAAAAATGGGGAAAAGGGAGAGAGAGAGAATGAGGGGGAGGGGGAGAGAGATAATGGGGGTGTTTTATTCACATGGACCACTGGTCCACTTGAAAAAAAAAAATCACAGCGCATTCTTTTCAGTCTGTATTAGTTGGAAGTGCAATGTCTGATGCAGTCCACAGAAGTGTATTCGTCTAATGAGTGGCATCCAAGAGCGTCAGGCACAGCTTGCATACACCCGCGTGTATGAGCCCCTACTGCACTGGGATAGCTGGCACAACCTTAGGCATTTACATACTGCCAGATACCACTGTGATGTGTCAGCCACTATCATCAGCAAGGAATGGAAAAGTCCTTTCATGCTGGCTGGGGGTTACAGAGGTATATGCTGCAGGACTGAGCTAACATACAAATGCTGCCAGCCCTCCCTGTGAAACAAAGATGATTGGTGAAGGAGGGGGCATGAAGACAATCAATGGAAGCCATGCCTGCAGCTCGAGCGCTGGCCACTACATGGGAGGTCAGCATGGAGGTTTCCGCTCTGACCCGTGTTACTGCAGCGCTGACAGCATGTGGCCGCACAGCTGATTGGTCGGGTTCCCGTTCGGCGGACCCCAACTGATCAATCCCGATGATAGGTCATCAATAGTATTAAACTGGAAAACCCTTTTAACTGTTGTGATGCTATGATCAATACCAATGCTTTTTGGGCTATCCAGGGTCATTAAAATACCCTAATGGTTCCAGTGTGTGGGTATTGAAATAGGCCCACCTTCTTCAACATAGTTGTCCACCCCATCTGCACCATCGCCATGCCCCAGTCTCTCCCCAAACTTCTTTTGTGGCTAAAAAGTAATACTCGCCATCCCTGTAGACTGCACTCCCCTGTGGAGCTTCCCCGTGGTTTTTGCTCACTTCTGGGTCTAGTGGTCATGTAAGTATCTAAGCACGTGGTCACTGTGGCCAATCACTGGCCTTAATGGTACTGAGACTGAAGATCAGCTGTAGCAGTCATGCACCTAAAAGTCATTAAAGACTACAAGGACTGCAGCAATAAGGGCATGCAAGAGGTGAGTATATCTTATTTTATTACTTTTTAAGTTCCACAATATCTTTAAAGTGTATCCATGTCCTGAAGACTCAAGTTGACAGTAATGCTATTGACAGGGAGCCTTGTGCTACCAGCAAACCTGGTGCAGATGCACCATTTTCCCTATGGTAAAGCAATCCTGGGGCTGTGCTGAACAAATTTTTATTTTGGCATAATCTAGGCATGCCGTACCAGTACATTTTGCATACACAGGCAGTAGTGCTTTGGCATACATAGGTATTCCAATGTATTACAAAAAATACTTACAAAAACCCTCAAAAATTAAAGCATACTAAAGTTTTCAAAGCATTTTCAAAAGCTGCCGGGGTCTTCATTAACTGCCTTTTTGCTGTTGTTTGCACCCAGTTTAAGTTCTGTCAATTTAGTTTTCCACATAGATTTCCCTGCTTTTCTGCTGCCTTGCTGTTTGCAATCCACTTACAGGTGGGGGCCTTATTGTAAGCAGCCAATCTGCCAGTACTATACTGTCTGGGACTTCCACCCCCACAGTCCCCATGCTGCCTTGCATAGTCCTGCTCCAATCATCTGCAAAGAAGCCTCTGAATGCCCGCCCCTCTGTTGCATGCAGAAACCACAGTGTCCCCATTGGTGTTAGAGAAATGCCTAATGACAGGTAGTGGATTGCAAAGGTGCTAAAAGGGAAACCCTTTGGGCAGGTACTTCAAACAATATTTTTAATTTACGCATATTACAATATTGATGATACACCTTGCCAGTTAGATGAGCAGACGTTGTTTGAAAAGTTAGTGTCCATTTAAAGTTTAATAAAATAATTAAAAAACACACAAAATAAAAGATTGAAACTTTTTAAATACAGTCTGTTTTTAGTAAGTAAACCAAAAACAAAATAATAAAGGGAGTTTTGGGAATCACAGAGGAAAAAAATATATATATATATATTTACAATGGCGGAATTCCATGTTTTGCACATTCCACTTAAGAAAGTAATATAAATTAACCACCCTACAGCAAAATGGAATAAACAAGATCTCAGACAGCAACATCACCATACAGAAATAGAAAAGATATACTGCAGCGAAGCAAAAGCAGAAAATTATGCTGCACCATCAAGACGAATGATGAATATACAGTTTGTATGTTTAAGTAATATGTTTAAAATGTTGTAGCTATTTATTTTTTAAGTTATGAATAGAGATGAGCGAGCATACTCGTCCGAGCTTGATACTCGTTCGAGTATTAGGGTACTCGAGATGCTCGTTACTCGAGACGAGCACCACGCAGTGTTTTAGTCACTTCCATTTTCTTCCCAGAACATTTTGCGCCATTTTCTGGCCAATAGAAACACAGGGAAGGCATTACAACTTCCTCCTGTGAAGTTCCAGCCCTATCCCACCCCCCTGCAGTGAGTGGTTGGGGAGATCAGGTGACACCCGAGTATCTAAACTGGGGCCGGCCGCGGCTCGCCACAGATGCACGCTGAGAGACATTAGGGAAAGTGCCGTCCTGCTGTAGCTGCTATAGGGAGAGTGTTAGGCTGTTATCTTCATCTTCAAGAACCCCAACGGTCCTTCTTAGGGCCACATCTGACCGTGTCCAGTACTGTTGAGGCTGCTTTTAGCAGTTTTGCACATTTTTTTTTTTTTTGTATATCGGGCGTGCAGACCATAGCGTCCTCAGTCTGCAGTCATTTTACTGAGTATAGGGGCAGTACTGGTGAGGCAGGGACAGTGGTACAGGGAAAGAGATATACTGGCTATATAGGCAGTGGGCTTTTTCAAAAAAATTGGAAAAAAAAATCTTTGGGCTGCCTGTGACCGTGTTCAGTTTACTGCGTGTCTGCTGGGGGTAGTAGTCGCTCATTAATACCCAGCTAGGTGTTACTGCAGCCTTACGCGTAATTTTTTCTGGCTGCACTGTGCTTTCAATAACCACAGTCATCCTCCAACAGGGAAATCCATATACAGGCTATATTGGCAGTGGGCTTTTTCCCCAAAATTGGAAAAAAATACTATATTTGGGCTGCCTGTGACCGTCTACAGTTTACTGTGTGTCTGCTGGGGGTAGTAGTCGCTCATTAATACCCAGCTAAGAGTTACAGCAGGCTTGCGCATAATTGTTTCCTGGCTCTGCTGTGTCCGTTACATGATCGCCGTTATCCCGCCAGAGGGAAAGAGTATACATATATACGCTGCATACGGTGTCTGTCTGGCTTTTCACCTCACCATTTTAAAAAATTGAAGCAAAATACTTAAGGCCTACCACTGGCCTTTGGCCACTTGACTGGTTCTGTCCTGTGAATTCCAGTAGCTCAGTCATATGCACCTAGGTCTGACTACAGGCTTGCGCATAATTGTTTCCTGGCTCTGCTGTGTCCGTTACATGATCCCCCTATACTGTGCTCCCCTTATACTGCTGCTAGTGATATGTTACTGGGGCCTGTCTAGACTGCTACTACTACTGAAATGGAACTAATACTGTGCTCCCCCTATACTGCTGCTTCGTAATTGTTACCTGGGCCTGTCTTGACTGCTACTATTACTGAAATGGGCGGTTGGGCAGCATGTTACCCTGGAGAAGTGGCAGCGGAGTGTCATGCAGGCAGTGATTGTGCTTTGTTGGAGGTAGTGTGGTGCTTAGCTAAGGTATGCCTTGCTAATGAGGGTTTTTCAGAAGTAAAAATTGTTGGGGGGGCACTCTTGCCGCTATTGTGGCTTAATAGTGGGACCTGTGAACTTGAGATGCAGCCCAACATGTAGCCCCTCGCCTGCACTATCCGTTTCTGTGTCGTTGCCATCACTTTCTTGAATTTCCCAGATTTTCACAAATGAAAACCTTAGCGGAGCATAGGTCCCATACAAAAATGCTCAGGTCGCCCATTGACTTCAATGGGGTTTGTTACTCGAAACGAGCCCTCTAGCATCGCAGGAAGTTCGACTCGAGTAACGAGCACCCGAGCATTTTGGTGCTCGCTCATCTCTAGTTATGAAATATCACTGGAGAAAGTCACACTTTTTGAGTTCTGTCTACACCTACTCTCTCTCCAACCTCTAAGGCCTCCTGCCAATGGCCGGATTTGCATTGCAAAAGCTGGAGCAGGATTCCGCCTCTTGATTTCACAGCAAATCAAGCCCAAAGCATACTATGGAAAAACGTGATTTCCTGCCCATGAGCGGAAATTGATTGCATGAAGTCAATGGAAGCCGTCCGTGCCATGTCCATTCTGCAATCATCATAATGGAATGGGTGCAGGAGCCACGTCATCGCAATAGCGACAGTGTGGCGTCCCCTGTACTGTGCATGTGCCCCCCAGCACATTGGCAGCACGGGAGAAGACGCCGGACAGGTAAGCAGGCCTGGTACTGGGTCAAACTCCGCTACGGGAATCCCGCTTCCAGGGTCCGACCCGGCCATGTGCAGGAGGCCATCATTATCTACCAAATCGCCAAGCCCTGCTTATACTTGTAGCCGGGTTGATAAAAATAAAGATTGCGTTTGTGCAAATAGACCGTACAGCATTTGTATTTCCCTGAAACACATAAACTTAGTTTAAAAACAAACTGGCTATGGGAAGATGTGTCTATTGAGCATTAGAGATGAGCGAGCATACTCGCTAAGGCTAACTACTCGAGCGAGTAGTGTCTTAGTCGAGTATCTGCCCGCTCGTCTCTAAAGATTGGGCTGCCGGCGCGGGTGACAGGTGAGTTGCGGGAGTGAGCGGGGGGAGGGGGGAGCGGGGGGGGGGGGGGGGGGAGAGAGGGAAAGAGAGATCTCCCCTCCGTTCTTCCCCGCTCTCCCCTGCCGCCGGCAGCCGAATCTTTAGAGACGAGCGGGCAGATACTCGACGAAGGCACTACTCACTCGAGTAGTTAGCCTTAGCGAGTATACTCGCTCATTTCTACGGAGCATCTATCCCACCGGTTGTTCTCCTTGCTCGACTCATCTTGATTAACAGGCCCTCCCCCTTTCCCAAAAGCACAAGACCTGTCAATCAAATGGAGCAGGGCAGAAAGTCCTGGGGAAACTTTTTCCTATTGATAGGCACAAGTTCGCCAGGTCACCACACTCTAATCTTCAATACCGAAATTTACCACCTTATGAGTTTCAAACCACTAGTGTTTTTACTCCTAACATAAGTTCATAGCAGTGCAATTGCTCATATTTATACCAAGTGACATCAACCTCCCACATGACACAGGTACAATATAATTATCCCATTAGTATATTTAGCTCAAACTTATACCATGACCACAACACCTTTTAACATGCCCACTATTCCAATTTAATAATCGTCATATCTGTATGTACCACAAATCACATTTGTACTTTAATCCATTAGGGTAATGTGTGTTGAGCTGCATGATCCGGTAAGCCTCTCTATTACAGAGGTAATTTATCCAATCTCTATCTTGTACTGGCTTTGTTACATTCTCAGATGTGATTGTTGGTATAAATGTGGGAAATTGTACTGCTATGAACTTATGCTATGAGCAAGGACCCTAGTGGTTCGAAACAAGACATAAAGCTGCTACATTTTAATTAAACATAGAATGCTGGATGGATCGAATTCTAGATCTAAACTTCTCCTTATGCCTAGCTCATTTTTATACTGTTGTTTTTGCTGAAATGCTGTAGTGTTTGTAATGAGGGAGACTGTCAATAATAATATTTCAAATTTTGGTGATTCGGGCAGCATCAATCTCCTTCCCTTAAAATCAAGTAATTCACAGATAATATTATTTTTAGACTATAGAAGTTATCTTACTTTTTCTTCTCCATACAGCCCAGATGAATATGATTGCTTCTGACAACTACTGGTAAACTTTGACATGAAAATAATTGAGGAGAGAAGAGAGAGGGTCTGCAGATTAGCCATAGATTCTACAGAAAGAAATCCTGGTAGACTGATCAGGTAATGGTCTGGTCTGGTCAGGCAGCACCTGGGCAAATGCCTGGACCCGCTACACTCCAGTGGTTTCACTGCAGCTGAATTAAGAATGATGCAAGATGGAACAACTGCTACAGACTCAACTCTCCAGCTGGCTCAGAGAGTCAAGGGGTCCACTCCAGGCTGGTTGGGGTGGAGGACATTGTATTACAGAAGGAAACATGGAGGTGATGCTAGCACCAGTGTTATCATTAGGTGGCTGCAATGTCTTTTCTAATTTAAACATGTCCCTGCTTTGTTTTTGCATGATAAGGCCTCATTCAGATGAGCAAGGTTTACACGCTGCTACAGCAGCGTGTGAACAACGCTGCTGACATGCAGGAATTCTGCAGGGAACAAGCTGCTCTGGGGAGCAGCCCATTCACATGTCCATGCTGCGAGCAGAGTACTGTTGCAGCTCCCGTCAGGGCCTGTGGTCAGCACCATGGACCACACTGCAGCACAGAGCTGACAGGCGAGTTGGCACTCGCTGTTCTATCTTTTTTACCAGCACATATTTTGTACTGGTAAAAAAGCTCTATGTGAGCGCTTCCATAGCAAACTATTGGTTGCTATAGAAGCATGGTTTATACACTGCTGTAGCAGCCTGTAAACCACGCTCGTCTGAACAAGACCTAAAGAGCTAAGCTGGTGCAAACACACCCTGTGCTCAGCTCATCCAAGCCCAGAGAAACAAGTGATGAATGAATGACATTTTAAAGCACAGATCCACCATCAAGTGTAATACTTGTGTTTGCCTCCTCTGCTATTAATTTGGACTCATCTACAACCGGTATTGTAAGCGCATTAACTTGCGCATTTGCACTGTGTATTCGTGCAATGGCCATTATGTATTTACGAGTGCATTTCTGTGTTTTACTGTACTTTTTGTGCATGCAAAAACATGCAACCATGCTCCCATTCATTGAAATGTTCCGGGAAACAGAGCATGCTGCGTTTTGTTTTTTTTTCTGCACAACCAAAATGCAAGAAAAAAATGCGTACGTGAATTAACCCATTGAGATCAAGGCCGGTGTCACAAAAAAGTATTTGCACGCATAATATGCAGTGAATAGAACCTATTGATTTCAATGGATTCGTTCACATAAGTGTATCTTACGCGCGCATTTCATTTGCTCAAAAAATATGCAGCATGCTCTATTTTCCTGCACATCCCAGCAGGAAAATAGCACATATTGAATTAGTTAACTTAATTACCAATTTCAATGAATTTAAGAATGCTTGCATGTTTTTTATGTGCGTGCAAATGCGCACAGTAAGGGCACCCATCCACTGGCGTTTTTTTTCCCTGCGAAATTCGCAGCATTTTTTTCTCTGCAGGGGTCTATGGGACTTGTAATGTTAAAATCGCGATCGCGCAAAATCGCAATTTACCGCGAAATCGCGATTTTGCGCGATCGCGATTTTAACATTACAAGTCCCATAGACCCCTGCAGAGAAAAAAATGCTGCGAATTTCGCAGGGAAAAAAAACGCCAGTGGGTGGGCGCCCTAAGGGCGGCTTCAATACACCGAGAATAGAACCCATGGATATCCGTGCACATTTTCTGTTTTTGTGCATGCATCTTTCATGCTTGCAAAACAAAAAATAGGACCTGCTCTACTTTTGTGTGCATTTGTGCACAAAGGATCACTATAGAAGTCTATGGGGGTGCAAATGTATGCACAATATGTGAGAGGATGCATGAAACTATGCACAATTCCATGGGGAAAAAAAACACATCTGCAACTCATTAGCCATTTATATTGGGTCATGATTGTGTCCCATGCACAAGATGTATAGTAAATAGAGATGAGCGAACGTACTCGGATAAGCACTACTCGTCCGAGTAATGTGCCTTATCCGAGTACCGCTGTACTCGTGCTGAAAGATTCGGGGCGCTCCGCTGCTGACAGGTGAGTCGCAACGGGGAGCGGGGCAGAGCGGGCGGGAGAGAAGGAGAGAAAGATCTCCCCTCCGTTCCTCCCCGCTCTCCCCTGCAGCTCCCCGCTCCGCAGCGCGTCCCGAATCTTTCAGCACGAGTACAGCGGTACTCGGATAAGGCACATTACTCGGACGAGTAGTGCTTATCCGAGTACGTTCGCTCATCTCTAATAGTAAAATAACCTATCGGAGTGCAAAAAGGCCTTATTGGTAGTGCATTTGCACTTATGCCTGTGTGAAACCTTCCTAAAATATGCGCTCATAATGCACTAATAAGGGAGATGGAACAATAACTCTGCAGTGTTACTTATTGGATGGCAGCATTCATACAATTTAATGTTAGTTTCTTTATACAAGCCTTGTAACAATGACTGGGAATTGAAAGCCAAGCCAGAATCTATACACAGACAGCTGTTTCAGGGTTTTTGCCCTTCATCAGTTTTTGCCCTGTGATATGGGTCAGGAAACGCTATCTTTCCTTCTTAGGTTTTGTTCTCACTAGCGTATACTGGCCGCCGTTTTCACGGCTGGCCAATATACGCTATGATGTGAGATGTAAAAGCTCGTGAACGGGTACACAATTCTAACGTTTATGCACCCGTTCAGACGGCATCGGCCCTGGTGCATATATGCCGAGGCCACAATGCCGTTCCCCCTTCCCATTCCCTCCCCGGCTCACCTCCTCTCTCCTCCCCTCCGGCTGATTGCAATGAAAGGGGGTAGGATGGGGGCAAAGATAAGCGCTGCCACGTCCTGCCTCCTCCAATTGCTGGCTGTAAACAAGGGGCGGGGAGGGGTTGGGAGCTTAGCTCTGCCCCTGTCCCGCCTTTTGCCCACAGACAGCAATGGGAGGAGGCAGGACGTGGCGGCGCTTAGCTCAGCCCCCTTCCTGCCCCCTCCTATTGCAAGCAGCTGCAGGGCAGGAGAGAACAGGGAGGGAGTTTAGCAGTCACGCTGCTAAACTCTCTCCCACCTTCCCTCTCCGGCCGATGTCATTGTTCTAGGACTATCTTTTGGGCCCGACATAAAACTACCCAGTGCTATATTGGCTGGCTGGGTGCTTTTACATTGCGGGAATACGGCCAGGTGATCTGATGCATTGGAATTCAATACATCAGATCATAGTGTACATCGGTCGACCGTGAAAACAGCGGGCCGATAAAGCCTTAGGGAGAGCACCTAGAAAGTGAGTGAGTAAGGAGACTTATAACGCCATTCATGCTCCTCTGGGTAATATCAAAATAAGATAAAGAGTCTAACACTGACTTGCAGGAATGCTGCCTTCCAGTAGGTGGCACTGCAGATGTATTGTTCCATCTCCCTTATTTGCATATTACCCAGAGGAGCATGAATGACCTTAAAAATCTTCTTACTCACTCATCTTCTAAGTGCTCTCCCAAAGGAGAAAATATAGCATTCCTGACCCACATAAACGCGCTTACACCCCCGTGACACTGCATAATTCTGTCTCCTGCTAGTAACAGCATAAAACACATTGACTAGATTTCGCTATGTTCCTGTGTGCCTTTACTGGGTGTCCAAGCCATAATAAATATAAATGCATTCCAAATGAAACAACCTATACATGGTAGGAAATCTAAGTTATGAGCTCCGAACAATACGATACGGCCTTGCAGAATATGTTGGTTTTATATCCACAGAGGGCCATAAATAATAATAATAATGATCACTAGTGTGAAGATATTACAGAAGAAATGCCAGCAAATTGCCAAGGGTATTATTCTTATTTATGCATGAATGTACTTAATACGCAAAGACATCAAAATTGTATCTTATTGTACAACTACACAAATAAAGAAGTATAGAAATAATGTAACAAAAAAAGCCCCAAAACCCAGAATAAACGCTTGCAGATTTAAATGGCGACTTATTGTAATCCAAGATGTGAGAAAATCTCCTGTCCTTAAAAACCGTACAGCTTTAAATAAGTAATTGGGGACACGGAACAGAACTGCATACTAATTCACAGGTATGAATGCATGGGATAATCTACACCCTGTAGTAAATGATAGAGCTATTAGAAACGATCTCCTCATTACACAGCGAACACTCGGCAATTACTTTATTTTTGTTGCTTGGTATAAATATTATAATGGTACACAGCAATACCGTAAAGACTTGATGTCAGGGAGGAGGTGTCTTTCATGTGGCAGGTACATAGTGGCAGTCTGGTTACTGCTCGCGGCTAATTGTATGTTGCATTCAGAAAAATGAAAGCTCTTTTGAGTTTGAAGTTAAAGAGTTGAATATTATTTCACTTTAGCTTTTCATAGACTTATTTTCCACCTCCGGTATGTGTCATTGATATAAACTATGCCCATCCATAGGGAGTTGACTCTGTGCATTGCATAGCCATTCCTGCCCGAAATTGCTAGCAGTAGTAGATAGCTACATTTATAGCTGCTTGTCAGCTACCTGAGTTTTACGCAATGGGTGTTCAATGTCAGGATGAGACACCTATTGAGAAGAAGCATGAAGACCCATTACACTCACAATAGATGTCAATAGTGTCAGGATGAACGGTCCATTAGGAAGAACATATGGACCTTCTGCAAGCACAATAGGGGATATTAGTTTGTCTAATGCACATCATCAGCAGACTGCGGTATTAACGTATTCATAAAATGTACAAGCTGGCTGGTTGATTTGCAGACTGCGATGGACAATGGGCATTCTCCTCTAAAAGGCAGTTAACGTCAGGATTTTGCTTTATTATTTTAATCAGGTTGATTGCATTGGACTATCTTAGGATTTTGTCGGTGTGGAGTCTCTGCATATAAATGCCATGTCATTTACTGCTGCCGTTATTAACTCAATATCACACTGGGGCAGTCGTCTGGCATAAATATACCAAAATATATGGCATTGGGGATGAGAAAAAGTAAAGTCATAAGGAGTTGTGGAAAGCAGTGCCAAGTTGGACTTGGCTTTGTTTAACCCTCTTACAAGGGCATGAGGAATATTGGTGAATACGGAGGGAGGCACTCGCACACTACTGGCACACCAATCTCCCCAGCAGGTCTGTAGTTATCTAGATTTTTCCAGGCACATGCCAGGGCCTTTCCATTTTCCTTGCGGATGCCCCTCGATCAGCTATGCCTTCTATGTATATTGATGTTTCTGGCACTTCTGCCCATTGGACCTCAGCAGCTCAAACATATGGCATGGCTTAGAGTGATTCACATGCCGCTTTGTAGATTTTGTCTTGGATTTTAGATCAGCACCAGAATCCAAAGGAAATAAAAAATGTGTGAACGAACCTTCAGGCCTTCTTCACACGGCCGTAGGTGTTTTTACGCGTGCCCGTGACCCTGTAAAAACGCGTTAACAGGCACACAAATCTAACAATTGTGCGCCCGTTCAGACGGCACGGGCCCTGGCGCATATACGTCGAGGCCGCAATGCTGTTGCATCCCGTTCCCTCCCCAGGCTCACCTCCTCTCTCCTTCCCTCCTGCTTTTAGCAATGGGGGTGGAGCTTGGCTCCGCCCTCATCCCGCCTCCTCCCATTGCAAACAGCCGGAGGGGAGGACAAAGTAGAGAAAAGTAGAGTCCTGAAACTATCTTTTTGGCCAGGCATGAAAGTGCCCGGCGCTATATTGGCGAGGCCGGGCGGTTTTTGCCGCAGGAATACGGCCATGTGATCTGATGCACTGGAATCCGATGAATGAGATCGTAGAGTATATTGGCCGGCCGTGAAAACAGCGGCCGATATACACTTGTGAGAAAGAGCCCTTAGGGTGGCTTTACATGAGACACTGTCATTTGATTAGTTGCTCAAAATAGCAAATAAGCCAACAAGCAGGTGACCAATGAGAAGTTGTTCATTTCGTGTCAGCTCACCTAAAAATAGTCACTGGTGGATTAATTGTCATCTGGTATAAACAGGTAATAGTTTGTCTTTCAGTGACTAGCCAATACCTTTTCAGGAAGATGTGCGCTTCAGTGGCCGTGGTATTGAACAGCAAGTCAACAACAGACACAGCAGTTGTTCGCACGCTAATAACTCGCTCCGGTCAGTACTTTGATTTTCTGTATCAAGCCAGCCATAGGACGGCTTTAGCTGAGCATATATGGAAATACGCTTGCCTCAATGCAACATATTTGCGCAGTAAATTAGGTGGATTTGCATGCGTATTGGTGCATAGTACTGCATTTTTTGCACATGCAGGGCCTGTTCATATGTGCACGGGACACCACCTGCCCTGATTTCAAAGGCTATTTAACCTAATGAGGGCCAGATATGTTCAGTTTTTCATGGTATTATGCAGTGTATGGCGCATGTTCTTGGGGCCCTTGGTGCGCCAATATGCAGGAAAATTGAGCAGGTCTTATTTCTCATGTGCACGAAAAAAGGAAATTAAAACAAACCAACTGAAATTAAAAAGGCGTGCTAATACATCTGAAGCTGCCCTTATACATGGACTAAGACAGAAAAGCTCTGTCCTTCAGGGACTGACACCGCAAACCAATATCAGGGACTGGTAAAATAAAGCTTTTGACCCCAGAAACTGAGATGAAAGGAAACGTTTGTACCTGGATGGTACACACACAGCTCCACTGCTAATTAACCCTTTGCAATCCAATTTTGGATTTAGGGTTTCCTAGGGAGTTTTCTCTTTCTGCCATTATACAATGGCGCCACCTGCAGGCTAGAGCCAGTACCGCAGTATTGGATATGCTGGAGAGGCCCCCGACAACAGAGCGGCCAGTAAGATACAGTAAGAATACCCTGCCGGACATCTTCCAACATCGGAAGCTGTACAGCTTTTAATCAGAATGTCTTTAAACGTCAGACAGTGGATTGGAAAGGGTTAATATCTTCAAAAAAATTAATCATTTTACCATGCTACCCTTCTGTTCCAATATTTTTCTGGGAAAAAAAAGGGTCACATGCAGTATAGTATCGCCCTCACTGCAGCTTCCACGGGAGTTGTTGCCTACCTTTCCCCAACTGCCTAGACATTAACTGATACAACTCTTGCTGCCATAATGATAAAGGGAATCTGTCAGCTACTTTGAGCTAGGTTTATGGGCTCAAACTAGGTGACCCACAGTATGTATGTATGTATGTTTTATACTTACCTTCCCTGTAGTTCCCCCCGTGTCAGCACCAAGAGCCTCTGCTGCAGCGCATTGAGTGGCATGCTAAGTAGTCCTCTCATTCTAGTCTTATTACGGGACGATTACTTAGCATGTGCTATGCAGTCTGCTCAATGCATTGCATCTGTGGCTTTCAGCGCTCACACTGGGGGAACAGCAGGGAAGGTAAGTATAAAACGTACATCCTCAGACTCAGCAGCCATGGCCCACCCGGAACTCATAAGAGGCAATTTGCTCTGTGTAACAACACAAGTTGCATATCTCCTAAGGCTAGCCTTGCCTGAAAGGATGCATTGTTATAATACAGCATTCTGTAACATTCTGCTGCAGGTTGGAGTCCTTTTGTCGTAACCGGTGCGGATCGGTAGCATGGTCAAGGAAAGCTGGTTGTCAGTACACAGGTAGATATCAGTTGTGATACAAAAGAAGCAGGTGGGTAGTGGAGTCAGGGAAGCCAGATGTTGGTATGCAGGTAGATATCAGTTGTGGTACAACCAGAGCAGGTGAGTAGCATAGTCAGAGAAGCCAAAGGTCAGTACACAGGTAGATATGTCAGGTAGCAGAATGGAGGGGCATCTGGTGGAAGAGCTTGAGCACTGGCTAGAAGCACAATAATCTCAGAAGCAACTGGAGGAAGGGTCAAGCTTTTATAGAAAGTCCAATGAAGGAACAGAGAGGAGCCAAATCAGGAACCAGGAGTAGGAGCTAGGGACAAGAACAAGGCTATGCAGTGGATAGCTCAGCAGCAAGAGCCACAGCCTGGAGCATAGGAGCTCCTTGGCTTGAGTCCTGACTCCTGACATAAACAATGAAAAACGGCAATTTTTTTTTGCTGTCAAGTTTATTTTAAATCAGGCAGAATAAAAACCTCTGTATGACATGAGAGATTTAGGGAGGCATGGTAGGGTCTCATAGATTTCTATAGACAGTGTTATACAGCTCTCTAAATCTCGGAGGTTGTACTTAGTCAAAATATGATATTGAATTCTTAGTCTTACTGTTGATGGTTCATTCTCCATGGACATACGAAAATAATAGACACTTCTTATCTTTGCTATACACTGAAATTCTCTCTCCTATGATGATTATAATACATTTTCCATTACATGTGCTACTTATTCCTTCCCTGATATTCAAACATAGAGATTGAACTCATCAAATGGGACCAAATTCTGGCACCAGCGTCATTGGCAGCATTCTCACAATAACAGGTCACAACTCGTTTACTGACATATATAAAGGTACTATAATGAGAGTCCTGCCAAATTCTTGCTGGTGTACACACTGTGCATCACTTTGAGAGTCCCAGGCCTTATGCACCCTGCAAATAGACAATAAATGGATTGCTTGATAAGCGATGACCATTACCACTCAAGTGGAACAAGCCACAGCCTTTGTTTGCAGTGAGAATAATTATCTGCTCTGGGTAGAACGGAGACATCTTGTAAGGATGAACTGCCCTATGAATCAAAGGCTCTTGTCCAGCCTATTGCCAAATGTTTCAATGCACCATTTCTTTGCAGTACTGCAGGTTTCTGTTGAGGACAGGAGCTAAATTTATGCAAGAGGAGAAGGTGAGTTTTTCTCTGTCTGCTTGAACTTAATGGTCTGTGCAAAACCAGATGGTCCACACAGCAGAGAATACAGTACTGCAGGGGCATCACATGTTTCTATATTGTTGAAGACGTACACAACCTCTGGCTTTCCAGCTGTGTCTTCAGTACAGCTGCTGAGATGTTTTACTAATGAGTCTGGCAGAGCATGATGGAAGTTATGGTGAAAATCATATTAGGTGCAGCAGTTCTCCCAGATCTTGTTCTCCTTTGATCACCAGTCTTTCAGAGTTTATGACATATACATACACAAATATACATGTGCAGAGTTATACCCAGAATAAATGATATCAAATTGGGATGAATCAGACAAAGTTTATTACTGTATGTTACAGGCTTCAGTAAGAAGTGCGCCCACCATGAGCACGTATACACTCTTGGATCCTTGCAGGTATTGAATCAATGTGCTTGGATATCTTGTAGGAGTCTCTCCATCCTATGCCTGCATGACTAGTGCAGTCAATTGTACAGTTTTTGGTGGGTGGTCATGTGACGTAATGCATCTACCTATGGCGTCCTGTACATGCTCAACTGGAGACTGTGTGACCCGATCTATGATCATGAAAAGCAATGATGGAGGAAAAAAGTAAGGGTGAAGCAAAACCTGATTAATGGTGATATGACAAAAGAGTCTAGGATTATGGAGCTTCAAAAAGTGCTTGAAATGGTAGAGGTGCTGCCTGCCAGATGATGCTCCATCTAGATGGGTGTAAATGTACAGGGAGAGAAGGCTAAAAGGACTGGCGAATAGGCGCAACACTCTAAAGTGGTTATTGGAGATAGTGCAGTATAAACTCCTCTTTTATTAAATAACATGCAAAGCCAGTATGTGAAAACACGTTTTGGGGTCAGACCCCTTCATCAGTTCGGCTAGTTAAAACATACAAACAGTTGGAAATCTAAGGATGACAAAGTGCCAAATGTCAAGGGGAATCCCAAAAATTCTATATGGAGCAGGGGAAGTGGGACCAGAGAAGTAATGGCTGGAATTTGTGGACGGGCATTCTTGGAAGATACCATTTTGCATGGTGGTCATGAAAGGTATGACAACAGGGTGTGCAACTGTGTCCACATAATGACAGTCAGTCAGTCATTGTGCCTTCAAGAACCACCAACTCAGTACTGTTATCATAACTGATTGCCCTCCAAACCATGACTCCAGGGGCTGGACTTCTGTGACACTCTGAAATCCAAGCAGAGTGTTCCCTTTCTTCAAAGCACCAATGGATAAATTGACTATTATCACTTTGCTCCAGACAGAATTAGGACTCATCGCTAAAAAAAACTGTTCTCCATTTGTGTGCCCAGTTGCAACTAGCAGTACACCAGGTTAGTTGTTGCTGGCAGTGATATCAAGCTAATGGAACACACTGCATGGGGTCCAAGCATGCAATCCAGCTTCAAGTAATTGCGGTGTCTCACCGCAATAGTATATGAACACTCGCGGCAAGACAACGCACATGCACAGTCTCGGCAATAGCTTCATAGGATTCGGAATTCCCTGTTAGGCAGTGAACGCTACGTCACCAGTGACACAACATACACTGACCTGTAGAAAGCAGAATACTGAGAATGGACACTACATAACAGGAAGAAGAGGATCTGGCCGGCTGAAAGTGATGTGTCCCTGGGGACGGGAGAAGATGGGTGAGTAGAAGATGCGATAAGAAAGCTGCCTCGGGCGTAATAGGTAAGTATTGATTTTTTTTTCTAATGCCAGAACTCCTTTAACCCCTTGAGTGGCGGGTTTCCTACCACCCTGTCGTGCCCACCAGGGCAGGTTTTTTAAAATGGTCTAATCATTGAATTTCAACTAATTTTGCAGTTGCGTCTCAAGAGCCATAACTTTTTCATTTTTCCATTGACATGGCCATATAAGGGCTTGTTTTTTGCGGGACAAGTTGTGATTTTTTAAACAGGGGGGAGGAAAAAAATAAATGGGGAAAAAAGAAAAAAAGGGGCCATGTCATTAAGGGGTTAAATAATGTATTAACTTCCTTCTCTGGGTCATTACGACGCACGGATACCACATGTGTGATTGTATTTTTTATTTTTTACAAAGTAAAGGGAGACAAGTGTTTTTATGATTTTTTTTTTATAATTTTTTTACTTTTTTTTTTTTTTTTTCTTTTGTCCCTTTTAGGTAACTTCCACAGGGACCCATCAGGACCCCTGATCACATTCCGGGGGTCCGATGGTGACAGCCCTTTACATGCTGCAGTGACAGCCCTTTACATGCTGCAGTCACATAGACTGCAGCATGTAAAGGGTTAACACAGCAGAGATTGGAGGTTTTCTCTGATCTCTGCTGTAAGAGCTGGTACCTAGCTGTCCTCTGACAGCTAACAACCAGCTCTCCCTGCCACAGAGACCATCGGCTTGCTTCTGACAAGCCGATGGTCTCTATGGCAACCTGTAAACAAACCAGTGCAGGAGATTGCCGGCATGTCGGCAATATCTTCTGCTGGTTTTTCAAAGCCCTTGCTTTGTTCTCTGTGGGTCTGTGCAGGCAGAGCACACTGCCACAGCTTGTGGCACTGTGCTCTGCAGCTCCCATAGTGATGCATAGCCCGGAAATCTTCCGGGCTATGTTGCTATGAGCAGTGGAGCTCGTCCCGGAAAATTTCCGGGCGTGCCACTCAAGGGGTTAAGCATGGTTTTGGCTTTTTTTTTTTTTTTTACATATTCCTGTTCTTTCAAAAGAGGGGTATACCGTAGCTGGCCATACACATCAGATTACTATTAGCCATTATGCATCCCATCAATCATCATGCATGTCCCATCAACAAGCCAGACTAAACTAGCAGATTAGGGAGACAGTTATGCCATATTACTGCAGCTTTAGCCTTCATCAAAAGAAAATATTCAACTTGAACTATCAAATTTCTGGCAAACAGTAGTTTGCTGTTGGCCATTGTGAACAATCATTCACATCTAATTTTGAAAGGCTGGTCAGCCAAAATCGTCAGAGTCAGTCATCTCAGCTGACTTTTATTGAATGTGTATGGATAGCTTCAAAATGGCAATATCTTGAGTTGAGAAATTAAAAAGTATGCCTGGACACCTGGAGAAAATGCCTTAGGATGTGAAATTTAATCACTTCAAGAGCAGTTACCTTTGGTGGGTGATTGAGTAGGTACATAAATGTACTGCTGAATGCTCCTACAGAACATCTAACAAATAGTGAACTGATTTGTTAAAGAAGGGAGAACATTGAATATTGGTAAGATTCCATGGGGCCAACAATAATAATGACAAACCACTGAATTACTGTGAAAGACTATTAAACAGTGTTTTACTAGGGATGAGTGCTGAATCATAGGAATTAACCACAAATGCACTGGATCTCCAATGTTCACCATTGAAATTTCTGAGTCAACATGGATTACCATTAAACATTCTGGGTCACAGCAGAAGACCATTATATAACTGGATCATTATAAAAAAAAAACATGTAATGGTAGCCTTTCAAATACAGAAAAAAAAACACATTCTATAGTAAGAAAAAATGTAGGTTAGTTAAGTGCTTCAGCTCTTCATTGAATGGAATGGCCATTCAACGGGGAACTGCATCAAATTTATGTCAGGATCAGCTGATGTAGATCCACTGTACCACACACTGGTTTGGCGACACTTGAAGTGTCCATGTCTTCATCCTTTAGCCACATCAATCAGACTGTGGGTTACACTGTGCGGTCCCCAGGACATGGTCCCAGTCAGGGGCGTAACTATAGAGGATGCAGGGGATGCGGTTGCACCAAGGCCCAGGAGCCTTAGGGGGCCCATAATGCCTCTCTTCTCCATATAGGTAACCCAGTACTATGAGTAAAGTATGTTTGGGGGCCCTGTTACAAGTTTTGCATCGGGGCCCAGGAGCTTCAAGTTACACCTCTGGTCCCAGTAATGTGACAGCTGATGACATTTTAGGCCAAGGCATGGTACCTGAGGGTGTGAATAGGAGTGTAGTCAGACAGTCCATTTCAAGGCAAGTGAAAAACAGAAATACAAGATACAAGGCAGAGTTTAAATCACAGAGAACAGGTTCAGCACAGTCAAGCAGGCCAAGGGTCAGGGCAGGCAGCGGTCAGAAGTGTAGGGAGTACACTACTGGTCAAAAGTTTTTGAACACCTTAATTTTATCACTGCTTATTGGTATTTACACAGTTAAATGTCTCAAATGTAGTTTGAAATGAAAACAGAACAAATACAAAACAGTGAATTAACTTTGTTTTACCAAAGAAATCTAGATTTGTGACTCTTCAAAGTAGCCACCTTCGGCTGCTATAACAGCGTTACACAATTCTTTCTACAATTGCATTCAGATATTGTTGACAAATTTATTCCCAATATAGTTGCAGAAGTTCCCACAAATGTGCTGCACTAGTAAGCTGCTTTGCTTTCACCCTTCTGTCCTGTTCATCCTAAACAAGCTCATTGGGGTTTAAGTCTGGACTCTGTGCAAGCCCTTTCATTCGTTGAAGCCTACCAGCTTCTTCTGGTTTTCATAAGTAGTTCTGACATAACCTACTAGTAACTTTTGGATCATTATCTTGCAGTAATATGAACCCATGACCAACTAAGAATACATTGTTTAAACAGCAAAAAGGTAAAATAGAGTTCACCAAAAATACTGATCCAGAGCGTTACAGCCAACCTCGAATAAGAAGAGTACATGGAGAACAACGCCAAGCCGGGTTATCAGAATGTTGGATTATGTGATTAAAACAGACTTCTACATGGTCTTAACCTTGGATCTGATCTTGTGTTTATATACTAATGTTTTGTATTACTTTTCATTGTTTTTTATTTGTTTCATTTCCTCATTATTTATTGATTAGTAGAAGTGCATTGAGCAGGGGGTTGGACCAAATGACCCTGGAGGTCCCTTCCAATTCTACCATTCTATGAGTGGTCATGGTTTTGTTATGCCATATCCTGCTTCCTTTAAAATTCTTGCTTTTTGTACAGCATTTTTAACTTTCTATGGATATATTCTAATAAAGATTATTTTTTATGAGAAGTGCTGGTGCTATATACATCATTTTTCAACTAGGCATATATCAGAAGGTAATGCATAACGAATCAAAATTCTGTGGTAGCACTTTTTGCCCCGTGTGTCAGTCACCCTGTGCAAGTTGCCAACTCTGGAACCAGCAAAAGAGACCCAGACCATCATGCTTCCTCCTATATGTTTGACAGTTGGTGTCACAGACTCAGGAACCATTAGTTTACCTATTTGAAGGCATGCAAATCACTGCGTGATATACCGTGGATTTCATATTTCGATTTATCAGTTCATAAGACCACTGGAGGTTTTGCTTGGCCCAGGCAAGTCTTTCTTAGCTGTGTTTTTTTTTACTGATACTCTGCCAAACCTGCACAAATAAGTTTTCTCTTCACAATTGAAATGGAAACTTGTTTATTATTTTGCTGCATGAAACTGTGCTTGAAGATTTTGTGCCGTGAGGCGTCATTCACACAAACTGTCGAATCTCAAAAACTTGTCATCTGATTTTGTAGTGGCCTTTGGTCTGCCAGAACTCTGCCTGTCAAAGTTTCATCCAACTTCCACGTGCCTTTTGATGGTATAGGAAACTGTACTGACTGCTTCCTTGACTTTCTTGGCAAATTCTCTGTAGGACAGAGCTACACTTCTAAGGATTATAATTATCCGTCTGCTTTCTGTGGTTACTTGCCATTATGATGGCAATGTGTTCTGTCCTGGAGATCAAAACTGTCCAAATCCTGCCCTAGAGAGTGTTGTAATACAGTCTGTTCCAACACTCGTTATATTAAATCACAAGGTATGAAAGTAATCTACAAAGGTTGAGACATCCGTAGGAATAGTTTGCATCCAATTTCAAACCATAATTTGCTTTCTGTGCTGCAGAGCAGCTGTCCTTGATGTGTTCCCGAAAAAAGGGGCCTTTGGTTCGAATCATAAATTCAGACTATTGTTGCATTTCAGTTTAAAATGTAATATTTTTATGTTTTTAACTTATTTTTGAATTTTTGAACCATATCACATTATTTGCTAGACTTGAACTCTGATAATGTAAAAAAATAAAACCTGGAAAGATTGAGGTATTCTAAAACTTTTGACCAGTATTGTGTATCGAGACAGGGTCATGAGCGGAGACATAAATGAAGTCAGGATAGCCAATGTTATGCACCAGAGAATCAAAAAAAAAACTTAGTAGCACCTTGAGCAAGACCAAAATTATTACAACACTCAGGCATTCTGTATAGAGGAAGGAAGCCTGATATAACCAGATGTGGTAGCTAATTGGCAGGGGAGGAGTATTCAGGTGCATGCTGGCCTCTTAAGAGCAAGTACAGGTGTTTGTTCAACCTCTGGGCAAACACCAGACATTGTGCAGATACTGGAGTTGGGTCTCTACTCTGGAGGGGAGCTACCATGATGGGTAAGTCAGCGGCTGTACACTGTAACACTTTAGAGGAGAGGGGGGACCCCAAAAATCATAAAATGATGGTGTATCCTAGTGACAGTGCTAAGATTACCTTTGAACAAGACTTCTTGGATGTGCCTGAGGATTAAAGTCGAGAAATAATACAGTACTCTGTCACAAGGATATGGGACTCTAGGGCTGGCTAATTAAAGTAGATACCACTGGCGCTGGACAACTACTGTAGGTTCATAATAAATCCTGTTACAATGAAACTTGCTTGAGACTACAAACCGAAAAAGGGTTGATCTTTTGGAGATGTTTTACTATACCAGTACACTAACCTGACCCTTAAGATATATATTGCACATATACTATATAACACTGCGGCAACTTTTTTTGTTTTGTTTTCAGATGCCACTTTTTAGTGCTGGTTATAAAAAGAAAACAGAGGTCTGATAAAATATATTGGGCATTACTTTTTTTTGATCTACAAGCTGAATTCTGAAGCATGCATAATCACTGAAGAAATACAACAAAACTGAAGTTCATATTTGACAAGACAATATTGTGACAATGAATTAGAAACTTGCAATTTCATATGAGTTACAAGCAGTTGGTTCGATTCTGCTGCCAAATTCTAAAAGTATGTGGCTGATTCTAATTTATTATATATTTCATTCATTCAGAACTGACACTGCTTTCTATATTCTACTTCTCTAATCTGAAGAAGTTTTAAACAACTCAAAAATTAACATTTTTGTAAACTTTTCGGAAACACAGCATTCAAGCCTTTATCCGGCCTGAATGTTTACAGTAGCACTGTTATATAACCCATTCTTTATTTGTCTTTAACTCACACACTTCCATTTGATTCACAATTAATAGATTGATAGATATAATAACGATTGGAAAGATTAAATTAAGACACCCCGCACCATTACTTCTATACTTACAAAAATTGAGTTATTTGTCAGAGATGTAAGTGCCCTTTCACAATTGCAACTTCCTTACACAGAAATTAGACATGTGACCCTGGAGTACATCATAAAAGCCCTCTGATATCTATGGATGGGCCCGATAAAGTTGCTGCAGCTCTGAAGTCCAGAGGAAGTTGTCTTTGTAAGGGCTCCCACCTACTGGCGTTTTTTTCTACACTGCGCTGCGAGAGTAAGTGAAAACTCTCGCAGAGCAGTGCGAGAAAATCGCTGGGATATCGCTGCGACAGTCTTTTCAATGGTGCCAGCAGCAGCAGCGCTAGCCCCATTGAAAAGATATGGAGAATGCCGCCGGATGACGCGTCTGACAGCAGGAGAGGTGAGTAACTTTTTAATTATTTTTTTAACCACTTTTTTATGATAATCGGGGAAGGGCTTATATTTCAAGCCCTTCTCCGATAATCATTCTGCGGGGCTTTTCAGAAACCACTGCTTTCAATGGGATCGGCAGCAGTGCTGATCCCATTGAAAGCAATGGGATAGCATGCCGCTGACGTCTGCCACAGCGGCAGAAGTCCGCAGCATTCTCCATATCTTTTCAATGGGGCTAGTGCTGCAGCCGCTGGCCCCATTGAAAAGACTGGCGATGTTGCAGCGATATCCCAGCGTTTTTGGGGTATCTGCCGGCGTTTTTCTCGCACTGCGATGCGAGACTTTAACTTTAGAATCGCATCGCAGTGGAGAAAAAAACGCCAGTGGGTGGGAGCCCTAAGTGTATTTTTTTGTAGGCAAATATTTCCCTGGTTCCTCCACAAATTATGGCTGATTAATGAGGGTTCAAGCTGTCAAATATCCTGTCATTAGCTTCTTAGGGGTCTCTTTCAACCAAAAGAGATTGCCCAACACTTTTATCAAATAAATTGGTGCTAAAACAGAATATCAAATTTAGAATATGCGCCTATGACTGTAATTGTAGGATGTTTAAAGCTCTTACACATTAGACTTTAGTCGTCCAAACCAAGCAATAACAATGGATTCTTTCGACTTTCTAGTATGTATGGGATCGGCTCAACTGTCTATCAACTGGTGATGTTGGGGGAAAGAAGGATCAGGGGCACTGAGTTTTAACGACTGATCCTTCTGTTCCCTGGAAGATAAGTCAATGCCAGAGGTATCTAGCTGCAGCTTACCTCCCTAACTAAATGAACATTTGGTCAAGCTGAACTTGTGTGTATGGAGGAGTTGGGGAAAATAGCTGTCAGATAAATGGTCGCTCATACAAACTTGTTGAGGCTGTATGGGCACCTTTGGTCAAAAAATCATATTGAACTAAATGCTATCACTGAGCTTTTTAAAGGTTAAGTATGGCACAATACACAAGTGAAAGCAATTCAACTACTGATCTCCTAATATTTTTCTTATCTATTTCCACACCTTTAAAAGTGACCTTTTGTTCTTATCCTGGCTTCCGCTCTATATAATCTTGACTCTTGACTTTCGTTGTCAGAATCTTCTAAATCTGTACTTTACCTCTAAGCTATACATGTTAAGATCTAAAAAAAATATTACTGAAAGTTTTATAAGTTGCAATTGATGTACAACTCTTATTTTTTTATGACAATCATCTGACAACCAGCCCATATCTTTAGTTTTATGCCCTGGTGGGCTTGTTGGACCAGGAAAGTTGGCTGTAAAGGAAGCCGCCAGCAGAACCTTAGAGAGGATTGCAAAAAGGCTTGTGTGAGCAAGATTGATGACTCTGCATTAAAAAGAAGTAAAATAAGTTCAGAAGGATGAGTTGAAGCTTATCGCAGAGAGAGAATCCTGGAGCGTTTCGTAGACCAGCCTTTGATTCCCAGATAATTGTGTGGGAGCTGTCAGAGCAGCTTGTCTGATTCTAATTAGGATCTGTCTTGAGAGCTTACTGAGGCAAAATACTCTCAGGGAAGAGGGTGGGCAGTGTCCCTCTGTGATATAAAGAGAAGAAGCCTATCCACTTTCTACTTTTAATCTTTTGCTAATGTCAGAAACTAATGCATAAAGACTGAGGAAAGAATGGAAATCAAGAAAAGTTTCAGAGTATTGAGCAACCAATGACAATATTTTTGTCTTTCATAATTTTATCTTGAGAGGCAAAACAAGATGTTGTACCTGAGGTATTCAAAAGAAGAAAGTTAAATCATTTATGGAGAGGGGGCGAAAGCACAATCGTATTAGAAGTTACACCTGCTAAAGGGAATTAACATTTTATGACTCAAGTAAACTTCTTCCAATATGCCACAATAATTTTCCAAAAACATTCACTTTTTATTACATATTGCAGCTTATGATTTCTTTATGTCTCTCTTCTTTGCTGATTGTCTACTCTGAAAGACCTTTTCACCTCTTCCTCCCAAGTTGCATGCACAGATATTTTCTTAAAATTGTCCTTCTTCAGGGACCCTGATAGTCCAGGGACCGATGGTGGGATGTATGTTATCTGTAGCCCTCTTCCCTGTCGATTTGATCACTGATCCACTTCTTCTTAAGGCCTCTTTTCATTGTTTCAACATGGTCATGAAACCTCTTAGAATATCTGGCGGATCATTGATAGTCTAAGGCCCTACATGCTGCTCTGATTCAATGTCTGACTACTAATATACAGTGTGCAGCAAGTAATAACAGGAGAGCCATGACCTTGTTGGAAATATGAAGAGTGGCCCCAGGAAGAAGCAGATTGGTGGCTAAAGTCGGAGAAAGGATGGGAACGTTAATAAAACTACCACCCTCTGATCCCTGGATAGATTTTGTCCTTGGGGTCCGATGGTCACTTTAAAGCTCTACTAGTTCACATACTGATAATCAGTAGCTTAATTTTTAGCTGTGATTTATTTTTTCCATAGAAAAATCAATGGTGGTTTTTCCATTTAACCCCTTAGGTGATTAATAGATAGGTGATGTATTATTGCTGAGCACCCCGCTATTTACTAGAACTATTCATAATTAATATTTGCTATCACTTTAACAAGCCATTCTGGGCTTTCAGCAAAACATACTTACAGAAGTACCAAATATGTAAGTTTTATAATTTTTTTGTGCTTTTTCTAATTCAAAATATAAATTTTTTCCCCCCATTTATTTCTGTCCCTTTTTATATTAAATTATGTTAACTTTTTTTAAAGTCTCATTACAGGGCTTTCTTTTGATTTTTTATAAAATGTATGGTACTATCTATCTATTCCAATACATTACTGCCTGGGCATAAAAGATACACAACCAGGGTTAAGTCACATGGGTGCCGATCTGCCCGTGTTTCTGCACGATAAGACGGCCGCACCACATGCGAACGACTCTCTGCATGACCGGCTCCATTGCCTGCCATGTGTTCTTTCTTCCGGCCGGTGCGGATAGTCGTCTGCACCTGCAGTGCAGCGTTCTTATCATGCAGAAACACGGGCGGATCAGCGCCCGTGTGACTGAGCCCCCAATAGAACTTATTGCAACAGCATCCTCTAGTCAGAGAGCATGCCTCATATAGCCCACAAACCCTCAGGATTGGTCTTAGATAGGAAAGCTGGCCTGGACACATCGGTTCTGCAGGAGACACAACAAGGATGGCAAAGTAGTGTATGCCACATACATGGGTTCAAGATGCTGTCAGTCATGACTGGTGGGAGTAGGAGGAGAGAGGCACTGCTAACCATGACTGTCAGCCATAACACATTATACAAGAAGAATGAGCTTTATTTGCAAAACCTGGAATATACCATTCAGTATAGCTGTCAGGGCTCGAACCCAGGAACTCCTGTGTCCTAAATGGTGGCTCTACCTGCTGAATTATCCAACCTTCAGGACAGCTTCCTTACTGGACCTTAGCCTGGTTCCTGTACTCTTGGCTCTGCCCTGCTCCTGATTAGACTTCCTATATAAACCTCGTCCTTCCACTGCACCATTGCAAGATTATTGTGCTTCACCTGTCTGCGCCTCTGTACTGCAACAGATACTAACCATGCACCAATCTCTGGCTTCCCTTGACTATGCTACTTGCCTGCTCCTTTGTACTGCAACATATACTAACTGTGCACCGTTCAACAGATACTAACTGTGCACCACCCTCTGGTTTCCCCTGACTATGCTGCTTCTCTGCTCCTCTGTACTGCAACAGATACCAACCGTGCACTGACCTCTGACTTCCCTTGACTATGCTACCTGCCTGCTCCTATGTACTGCAATAGATACTAACTGTGCACCGTGCAACAGATACTAACTGAGCACCAACCTCTGGCTTTCCCTGACCACGATCTGCTGCATAAGTTACAATACAAGAGGCTCCAAACCAGAACCAGACCATTACAATAACAATTTATTAAAGGGGTTTTCCATGGAAATACTATTGATAGCCTACCCTTCAGTAGTCCATAACCAAGTTCAAGCATTATACACTTGTACAATATTAGTATCTGCAATATGAGTGCTATCTCCTATAGCAGTCCAGCTAGCACGCTATCTGTTCTGTACTATCTCTCCACTGTGACTCAGCACAAAAAGGTCCCTTTCATATCCAAATCTCCAGTCTCTAGAAAGTTCCAAATGAGCATGCTCAGTTCCAAAGTACCGAAATGTGGCACACAATTTGGCACGTAGTGATTTTGGTGCAATTTTTGGTGCAAGTTACAGTCCATCCCCATGGCAATATTTTAACCCTTTAGTATAGCCCTTATGTCATAAAGCATTCATGGTCATCTCTCCTCTGAAGGTGCTCTGGCTCAAATTCAAGCAAGAGATATTTGCACACACAGGATCCCTTACTTCTATCTAGGAGTCTAAGCTCTTGGACCTTATCAAAGTGACTCCTATGAATAAGACACTTATATTATCTGAATACTATTCAGAATGCTTGATCTTCTTGCTGTTGAGAAAATGAAGTAAGGTGACTTTTGGCAGCAATTTCTTTGACTAGTGCGAAATGAAGATGATGAACTTCATTGATGAACAGGAAATGAGATGGAAACTTCTTATCTGTTCACACAGGGTAGAAAAGGGTAATATACGGAACATGAGTGATGACGTGAATGGATATAGGAAAGAAGAAACAGTCAAATTGTAGGAGATTTTATGTTCAAACTTTGTCTTCTTGCTAAAAGATTTGCCATGCAAGAACTGTTATGGTAAAGTACTAGACTATCTTAAGTTTTGGAGGTAGCAAGAATTAAAAGCATGGGGTTTCAGGCAGTGGTTAACTGCTGCTACATCTTCTTTCTTAGGGTTTATTTAAAGCATATCCTGAGGGAGAAACTGCAGCAGCTCTTTTATTTTTTTATAAATAAATTCACTTTTGTACCTCTTTGGAAGAATTACCTTTAATGATTCATGTTGTTACATGTGTGGGTGTGATTTCTGTGTCAAACAAAAGCTTGTGACAGATCAGCCAATCTAAAGACTCGTAGAGATCTCCTGCAGAAATGTCTCCACAATGTTTTTACAAGTATATCAAACTCTTTTTGCCTTTGTTTAAGAATGCATACAGAGATGTCTGGTGCAGTTTGGGCTGGCAGGTATATATAGGATAGACTAATGCAGTTCATTATATGCTAGAAGGTTTGCTTCTACTATTACCAATTAGCTGTTCAAGCAAAACACCGCAAAGAAGCTATTTTAGCTAAATACGTAGTTTATTTTGATCTTTTATAAGGGTTTCCAATTTCTTGGCTTAAAAACTAACTTCAACTATAAAGTATATTTCTCCATAAGTTCATATCCTTCAATTACTGAATCACGGAGGTATATACATTTCACGTAGACTTATGACTCAAGCACTTAGAAGTATTATAGTTCTATATAACTGTAACCGGGGAGTTCTGCTCTACTCTCCCCCTTATAGATTTAAGTGGCCCCACTGCTAGGACAAGTGGCCACGGCACTAAGTACCACCCTCTAGGGACATTGCTCGGTAAAGAAAAAAGGCTCTCAGGGCACTGGTGAAAAGCCCCACCCATGTAATATGATGGTGCCCCGACAGTTCAGGGAAGGGACTCATCCCTCTGAGAGATCTTGAAGGTTCTACGCGCTTCTAGCATGGTATAAAGTGGTCAGTTTCTGCATCATCAGGTGCACTGCAACAGGGACACTGGAATGAGGCAGTTTGTACTGCTGAAAGCTGCAGGAAAGAGACAGATGGCCTGCATAGGAAAGTGCAGGCACCTGGCTGTGGTCTGTAAACTGCTTCTAAGACGCAGTGGATTCTGAGCTGAAGCCTAGAGAGAAAGCCATTGCAGTAAGACTTTTACAAATATGTTGCAGAATATTTTGGCGCTATACAAATAAAGATTATTATTATTATATGTCACAGACTATAGGAACGCTGTCACCCACAGAGTATAGCAGTGGAAGTGTTTGTAGAGAATCTACCAATTGAGGAGTGACAAACTACAACAGAGAGTTGGGAACTGTGCTGTGGATACAACAGATCAAGACCCATCAGAGGACACTGAGATATTCTGCAACATGGGGTTGTAAGTGAGGTCAGCCTCATTAAAAAGCCAAAAAGTGTGCACATCAGTATTGACTCTGAAGAGTTTAAGCAGGGCTGCTATTAGTGGTTTGTGGACACTCTAATTGTAAGAAGGCTCAAACAATTAGTAGTGAACTGGTACTGGGACCAAACCTTGAAGCTTATGGACACTAGCAACTTTCTCGGGAATCTGCAGGTTGTGGAGAGTGATTTTGTTATCTACAAACTGTGTTTGCTAAGCTGCAATTTTCTGTTGTGATGGGTTGTGTTGAAGTTCAATTTGTCTCATCTCTAGTGTGTATTGCTAACATTGCAGTTACCTAATATGAAGTGTGAAAGACTGTCCTTTCCTGATATGCAAAACATAACAGTGTTAGGCCTTAGTTGGCTGTAGTCAGGATTATGTAATGGTACCGCGACAGCTTAATGGTTCCCAAACTGCTTCCTAAACTGCATAACATAATATTTTTTCAGTTATTTGTTTAAAATATAAAGTTCCTATTTTTGTAACTCTGTCATCTGCAGCCTATCCTGTAACCTGTGTTGCATTTCAGCACCTTTGACATAACCAGTGAATGGAGCCCTAATGAACTGCATACAGCCTTAAAGGGGTTGTCCCGCGAAAGCAAGTGGGGGTATACACTTCTGTATGGCCATATTAATGCACTTTGTAATATACATTGTGCATTAATTATGAGCCATACAGAAGTTATTCACTTACCTGTTCCGTTGCTAGCGTCCTCGTCTCCATGGTGCCGTCTAATTTCAGCGTCTAATCTCCCGATTAGACGCGCTTGCGCAGTCCGGTCTTCTCCCTTCTGAATGGGGCCGCTCGTGCCAGAGAGCTGCTCCTCGTAGCTCCGCCCCATCACATGTGCCGATTCCAGCCAATCAGGAGGCTGGAATCGGCAATGGAACGCACAGAGCCCACGGTGCACCATGGGAGAAGACCTGCGGTCCACCGTGGGTGAAGATCCCGGCGGCCATCTTCGCAAGGTAAGTAAGAAGTCACCGGAGCGCGGGGATTCGGGTAAGTACTATCCGGTTTTTTTTTTAAACCCCTGCATCGGGTTTGTCTCGCACCGAACGGGGGGGCTATTGAAAAAAAAAAAAAACCCGTTTCGGCGCGGGACAACCCCTTTAACCCCATAAGGACCAGGTTGTTTTATACCTTAAGGATCAGACACGTTTTAGGGCTTTTACTCATGTGGTAGTTTAACTGCTTTATATTTTTTCCTTTAGCTACCAAAATTATTTTTGCTGCGTTTTTTCTGTGACATATAAGGCTTTTTTTAATATCTTTTTCACTGACTTTTTGGTTGGCATAGGCTTTGGGTTATTTTCTTTCTTATGTATATATTGGTATTTTATTCTCTAATTTTGTTTTACTTATGTATGTCATTATGTTTTTTTACTATCTATGTCCTCCATGACATCATATAAAATCTTTGGGGGACATTCACATGTTTTCTTTATTTGACACTTTCCCAATGTAGCTGGAGCATCTATAGGAGCCTCAGTTACAGGGAAAAACAACCCTGTAGGGGCAATAGTCACAGGCAGAGCTTCCAGGGTCTGCTACGACCCTGCAGCTCTGCTGTAGCAGGGACTCCCGGGGGTCATGTGACTGCCAGCTTGTGTAGTGGAAGTTATACTTTCACTTTTTAGTATATAACGCTCATTGAGCACTGTGTACTAAAGAAAGGAGGAGGCAGAAAGGGGGTAAAAAACCCTCCTGCCTTCTCCTCTGGGTTATCAGCTGTAACTAACAGCTGACAACCCAACCTGCTTCTAATTACTTGCAGAGCCGGGAGGCTTTAAACCTCTGCAGTATTTTTAATATTGGCTGGGTTTAAAGCCCAGGACCAAGTGCCGTAAATTTACTGTGCTTGGTCCTTAATGGGTTAAAGGAGTTGTTCTATCTCAACACATCATGGCTGAGATGAGAAACCCACGGCTTGATTTCTGACTACCTCGCTAAATATTACAGAAACAGCCAAGCACAGATCCCATATGTTCCTGTAACGTCTATTGAAGTGAAAGAGAAGTGAAAGTCGGAAAACCAATTGCATGTCTCTCATCTCAGACAGAAAGTGCTGAGATGGGAATACGCCTTTAAGTTGCACTTTTAACAGTTTGTTTGGCCAACAGTTACTCCTCCTGACTCCCTACGCAGATTTGTTTCATTGGGAAAGTAGACCACTACCTGACTTCTCTGTCAGCAGAGAGAACAGAAGGATCTGACATGTTGAAACACAATTTTGATCCCACCGATTGTTGACTTCAGCTGACATTAATCTAGGGAAGAATATCTCTAGAACACAGCACCTTATGGAGCACTGCACGGCTCTGTGGTACTTAGCTACAGAGGCTATTTGTGCCATCATAAAGTCTCCTACATACAATTCCGCCATGGAAAAATAGGCATTATGCTTAATACTAGGTAGAGATGAGCGAACGTACTCGGTAAGGCCGATTTCGCAATTGAGCACCGCGATTTTCGAGTACTTCACTACTCGGGTGGAAAGTACTCGGGGGCACTGTGGGTTGCAGAGGGGAGTGGGGAGGAGAGGGAGAGAGCTCCCACCTGTTCCGTGCTGCTACCCCCCGCTCCACCACGCCACGCCCCGCCCCACAGCGCCCCCGAGTACTTTTTACCCGAGTAGTGAAGTACTCGAAAATCGCGGTGCTCAATTGCGAAATCGGCCTTACCGAGTACGTTCGCTCATCTCTATGTAGTGTTTGAAATGCCTGAGTTGGCAGCTCTTGCTTGAACACATATTGATCCACCTTCAGTTGTCAGCATGAATATAGTGATATGGAAACTGGATTATATAAGTGCATTATCTACCAGTGAAATAACATTAAGCAAAGTATATGACAATGTTCACTTCTGTATCTCCTGTGGGTGTATGAAACCTAATAGTCAGTCCTCGTTTATAAGCCAATGCACTAATAAATGACTGTACCTTTAGCTAAAACTGCCATAATGGTGTCATATGTACTGTACAGTAAGCATACAGTCATATACTTACTGTCATGATGGAAGATGGTGTCTAAAAATGTGCAATAACTTACTGGCATTGTTGCAAGCAGTGCCCTGTTTCCTTTGCTTACAAAAAAAACATAAAATGTCCACATAGTGCTATGCAGTGCCAAAAAAGTACCCTGAAAGCTCTATAAACTTACTACTGTATACATATTATTGTGTCATCATCATAATAGAGCACATATGATTGATAGGTGCATATCACTGTCACATTACCACTTGCATCTTTCACTACACACACAATGTTGTAACATCACTACTAGTGATGAGCGAACTTTTGTAAAGTGTGGTTCGGAGAGTTCACTAATTGCCTGCAAAAAGTTTTGTTCGGTCTGAATTAGTTTAAACCTAAGAGTGTTGTTGTACCCCAGAGTTGGGTATTCCAGCAATTTCGTTGCTGACTATATCCTTACAATCAGGTGTTAATGTGATGCTTAATAAGTGTGAAAAGTTATGACGTTATTGTTCAGATTTATCCACTGTAATGTGTGTACTGGCAATGTTTTTCAGTTCACCTAGCAATAGTCAAGGGAGTGTTTAGCCAGGCTTAGCAAGAATAGATAGCCTGGGATTGGTAGTTTGAATCCCCATCACAGGTTTAACTACCTTGGTAGAATAAAACATAGAGAGTAGGTGGAATTAAGTAGTCTGATCCAGGAGTCTAGTCTAGGGAAGCCTGTGAAAGAGACTGGGGAGGAACAAGGAGAAAACCAGTGTGGTGGGAAGTTGAATATCTAAAGTGTGAGTACTCAAGAGCAATAATGTTTTAGTAACAAAGGAAAAAGAGAAGAGGAGAGTAGAAGGAGATCTTAGTCAGCTATTCTTAGCCACCAAGCAGAAAGGAAAGCAAGTCGGTCAGAGTCAGGCCCAGCCAGGGAACAGAGCTAAAATACAACACACAGAGGATAAATGTATTTCACTGTATCAAGTCCTTGAGGATCTGGAGAAGTAATCAATGCCTGTAGCTGTAACCATTTCTACTAAAGTCTGTCAATGTGAACTGTATGCAACAAGTCAAGTTTATCTCTCATCTGCTCTTGTATGATCCAACTCCTGGACCCTCTACCCACCATCTATTCCATTTTCAACATCTGCACTGAAGTACCACACTAAGCACTCCAGGCAGGACAGAGGTTTATCCCCCATTTTTGTTTAGTTCTCCACATTTTATATTGTATTATTTTGTTCAGAACGGGTCCCTACATGGACTGGTGTCACAACAAAACAAAATCTTCCCCTACCAAACTCTGCGGGTAGCGCCTCACTAGGATATCCCCATTGTACCCTGTCTGACCCCGCGGGCAGCATGCAGTGAGAACTGCCAAATTTTGCCGCTATGTCGCACCATGTCTGAACTATGTTTAACACCTTGCCAGGTGGAGCAGCAGAGCCATCGTGACTACCATCTTAGTTTCTCTCACTGCTTAACCCCTCCTGGGTCTGGTCTGTTGCAGTGTTATACAGGGCTTTTTTGGCACTTAGATTATGTTATCGTAGAACCCTGTTTCGTGGTAAAAGCTCAGTTTGGTTTCTACTGGTTAAGTTCACTCAGTACTATTCATTACAATACAGCACAGCCAATTAACACACACAAACCCCTCTAAATAAAGAGCTGACAACCACATCCACTTATATTGTTTATTGTGACATCAACTGACCACAGCCTACAAATAAATTCACATGACTGTGACCTTTTTGTTATAGAATGTGAACTATATATACTATTCATACACATATATAGTACTACTAGCTGATATACCCGGCTTCACCCGAGTTAATTTAGCACGGGTGTTTACCTATTGTTCACACAGAAAATGTTATGAAGTCATGGTTACTTCAGAGGAACCAAGGAATAAAATATGTATACACATAGAGGAGCATTAGATTCTCCTCAGACTGCATGTACTGATGTCCCTCTACAGAATGTGCCACCCCTTCCACTCTCATCACGTTTTACCCTCAAAGGTAATGCCCCTTTTTATTCAAATTTACCCCCAGACTGGAGGTTGCAGCTCTTTTCTAGCCTTAAAGGCATGCTCCGTCTCTGCAGTCCATGGTTGCTTCCTTATGTACTTTACAGCCTTTCAGGATATGCACATAGAAGTCAGAATAGAATCCCCACAGTATATACACGCCGAGATCAGTTATATTCTCCTCAGTATATACACAAAGTGGTCAGTTATATTGTCCTCAGTATAAACACATAGAATTGAGTTACATTCTCCTCAGTATATACACATAGAATGCTAGTGCCAAATTTCACATTTGTGCGGGTACAGATGTGTGCTATTTACATTACATAGGAGGGTCACTTACTTTTGCACTTAGAATTCAATAATCAAGTTGTGCCCCCTTTACTTTTCCTGTTTAGCACCTAAAGAATGCTTGTGTCAAATTTTATGCTTGTACGACACCGGGAAGTTACATAATATAGGTGGCCACTTACTTTTGCCCTTACAATTGAATAATTAAGTTATGACTAGAGATGAGCGAACGTACTCGGATAAGCACTACTCGTCCGAGTAATGTGCTTTATCCGAGTATCGCTGTACTCGTCTTGAAAGATTCGGGGAGCGCCGCGGAGCGGGGAGCTGCAGGGGAGAGCCGGGAGGAACGGAGGGGAGATCTTTCTCTCCTTCTCTCCCGCCCGCTCTCCCCTGCTCCCCGCCGCAACTCACCTGTCAGCAGCGGCGCTCCCGGAATCTTTCAAGACGAGCACAGTGATACTCGGATAAAGCACATTACTCGGACGAGTAGTGCTTATCCGAGTACGTTCGCTCATCTCTAGTTATGACCCCTTTACTTTTTCTATTTAGGGCCTAAAGAATGGTTGTGCCAAATTTCAAGTTTGTACGACACCGGGAAGTTGGAGAATTAGATTAGGTACAGTACATAGGAGGTCACTTACTTTTGCACTTAGAATTAATAATCAAGTTTTGACCCCATTACTTTTACTATTTAGGATCTAAAGAATGGTTGTGCCAAATTTCAAGTTTGTACGACCCTAGGAAGTTTTAACGAATTAGATTAGGTACATTACATAGGGGTTAATTTACTTTTGCACTTAGCATTGCATAATCAAGTTGTGACCCATTTTATTTTCTTATTTAGGACCTAATGAATGTTTGTGCCAAATTTCTTGTTTGCACGACACTGGGAAGTTAGAGAATTAGTGGCGAGACAGTCAGTAAGTGAGGGCTTTCGGATAGATAGATAAGATAGATAGATAAGATAGATAGATAAGATAAGATAGATAAGATAAGATTAGAGATGAGTGAGCATACTCGTCCGAGCTTGATACTCGTTCGAGTATTAGGGTGTTCGAGATGCTCGTTACTAGTGACGAGTACCACGCGATGTTCGAGTTACTTTCACTTTCTTCCCTGAGAAATTTGCGCGCTTTTCTGGCCAATAGAAAGACAGGGAAGGCATTACAACTTCCCCCTGCGACGTTCAAGCCCTATACCACCCCCCTGCAGTGAGTGGCTGGCGAGATTAGGTGTCACCCGAGTATTAAAATCTGCCCCTCCCGCGGCTCGCTACAGATGCATTCTGACAGAGTTCAGGGAAAGTGTTGTTGATGCCGGAGCTGCTATAGGGAGAGTGTTAGGAGTGATTTTAGGTTTCAAGAACCCCAACGGTCCTTCTTAGGCCTTAGTCAGACGGGCGTTTTTTCGCGCGATTTGCGGATCGCATGACGGATGCGCATCCGCAAATCGCGTGACCGGTGCCCGAAAATCGCCCGAAAATCTGCTCCTAGCCGCGTTTCATTAGAAACGGGCTGGAGCTGTCCAGCGCATTGCATTCAATGGAGCCGGCAATACAGCCGACTCCATTGAAAGCAATGCACTGCGGGCGAGTGTGGGATGAATTGTCGGGAAGGGCTTAAATATATAAGCCCTTCCCTGCAATTCATCCAGAAAAGTGTTAAAATAAATATATATATATATATATATATATATATATATATATATATATATATATATACTCACCTGCTCCCGGCAGCCGGAGTTCAGCGCGGCCGGCCTGCAGTGGGTGTGAAGGGGGTGTGAGTCAGACCTGCCCCCTGATTGGCTCAGGGGGGCACCGGTCACGCGCTTTGCGTATGCGCATCCGTCATGCGATCCGCAAATCGCGCGAAAAAACGCCCGTCTGACTAAGGCCTTAGGCCATAGAAATCGCAGATCGCACCTATGTGCGATCTGCGATTTCTGTTCTCTTCTCTATATGCGCTCAATGGGGCCGGCGGCAGCAGCGCCGACCCCATTGAGAACATATAGAAGACAAATCATTCTTCTCTGCCACAGCTGTAACAGCTGTGGCAGAGAAGAACGATGTTTGCCCATTGAATTCAATGGAGCCAGCAATACAGCAGGTTCCACTGAAAGCAATGGGCTGCCGGCGATCGAGGGATGAATTGTCGGGAAGGGCTTAAATATATAAGCCCTTCCCTGCAATTCATCCAGAAATGTGTTACAATAAAAATATATACCGGTGTGTAAGGTGACGGGGCGTATAAGACGACCCCCCAACTGTCACCTTACACGCCGGTAATATAGCGGAGCAAAGAATAAAAATCATTACTCACTTCCCCTGGCGTTCTGCGGTGCTCCTGCAGGCTGTCGCTCCCTCCTGGTCCCCGGCAGAGCATTGCTTTCTCTATGAAGGGCTTTAAATCCCCGCCTCCAGAAACACGTGTGCCTTCAGCAAATCACAGCCAATGACAATGATGTCATTGAATGGCTGTGATTGGCTGAAGGCACGTGTGTTTCTGGAGGCGGGGATTTCAACCACTGCGTCCAGAAAGCAATGCTCTGCCGGGGACCAGGAGGGAGCGACAGCCTGCAGGAGCACCGCAGAACGCCCTGTGAAGTGAGTAATGATTTTTATTCTTTGCTCCGCTGTATTACCGGCGTATAAGGTGACAGTTGGGGGGCCGTCTTATATGCCCCGTCGCCTTATACGCCGGTATATATTTTTATTGTAACACATTTCTGGATGAATTGCAGGGAAGGGCTTATATATTTAAGCCCTTCCCGACAATTCATCCCGCGATCGCCGGCAGCCCATTGCTTTCAGTGGAACCTGCTGTATTGCTGGCTCCATTGAATTCAATGGGCAAATATCGTTCTTCTCTGCCACAGCTGTTACAGCTGTGGCAGAGGAGAACGATCTTTATGCTGACAGTGCGGGGGGGGGGCACTCTTGCCGTTATTGTGGCTTAATAGTGGGACCTGGGAACTTGAGATGCAGCCCAACATGTAGCCCCTCACCTGCCCTATCTGTTGCTGTGTCGTTCCCATCACTTCCTTGAATTGCTCCGATTTTCACAAACGAAAACCTTAGCGAGCATCGGCGATATACAAAAATGCTCGGGTCGCCCATTGACTTCAATGGGGTTCATTACTCGAAACGAGCCCTCGAGCATCGCGAAAAGTTCGTCCCGAGTAACGAGCACCCGAGCATTTTGGTGCTCGCTCATCTCTAGATAAGATAGATAAGATAAGATAGATAAGGTAGATAGATAAGATAGGTAGATAAGATAGATAGATAAATAGATAGAGAGATAGGAGAGAGAGAGATTTTGACATCATTATAACAGACAGCACTGTGAAAATACAGACACACAAACACACTGTTGTGACATTAGCACAATAGTGCAAAACCCATGTACAGTTCAGTATGCACACTTAATGTTGTCACATCAGAAAAGAGCACAGTGAACAAGTATACTTTGGTGACATCATCAAAATAGAATTTGGACTATAAATACCCAATGCTATTGTGACCTCATCTTCAATGAATGCATATATTTAACACCCATGATTGTGGCATTAAATGCTATTAAACACAACTAGAGATGAGCGAACATACTCGTCCGAGCTTGATACTCGTTCGAGTATTAGCGTGTTCCAGATGCTCGTTACTAGAGGCGAGCACCACGCGATGTTCGAGTTACTTTCACTTTCATCTCTGAGACGTTAGCGCGCTTTTCTG
The DNA here is from genome assembly GCF_035609145.1 of Eleutherodactylus coqui. Taxonomy (NCBI): domain Eukaryota; kingdom Metazoa; phylum Chordata; class Amphibia; order Anura; family Eleutherodactylidae; genus Eleutherodactylus; species Eleutherodactylus coqui. Next base: position 90,920,265 of record NC_089837.1, read on the forward strand.
GCCAATAGAAAGACAGGAAAGGCATTACAACTTCCCCCTGCGACGTTCAAGCCCTATACCACCCCCCTGCAGTGAGTGGCTGGCGAGATCAGGTGTCACCCGAGTATATAAATCGGCCCCTCCCGCGGCTCGCCACAGATGCATTCTGACAGAGATCAGGGAAAGTGCTGCTGATGCCGGAGCTGCTATAGGGAGAGCGTTAGGAGTGATTTTAGGCTTCAAGAACCCCAACGGTCCTTCTTAGGGCCACATCTGACTGTGTGCAGTACTGTTGAGGCTGCTTTTAGCAGTGTTGCACAATTTTTTTTTTTTGTATATCGGGCGTGCAGAGCATTGCGTCCTCAGTCTGCAGTCATTGTACAGAGTGACTGGTGAGGCAGGGAGGCAGGGAAAGATATACTGGTGAGGCAGGGAAAGAGATATCCAGGCTATATAGGCAGTGGGCTTTTTCAAAAAAATTGGGGAACAATACTATTTTTGGGCTGCCTGCGACCGTCTTCAGTTTGCTGCGTGCCTGCTGGGGGTAGTAGTCCTAATTAATACGCAGCTAAGCGTTACAGCAGGCTTGCGCAAAATTGTTTCCTGGGTCTGCTGTCTCTGTTACATCACCGCCGTCATCCCGCCAGAGGGAAACAGTATACATAATATTATACGCTGCCTACAGTATCTGTCTGCTGGGGGTAGTAGTCCTAATTAATACGCAGCTAAGCGTTACAGCAGGCTTGCGCAAAATTGTTTCCTGGGTCTGCTGTCTCTGTTACATCACCGCCGTCATCCCGCCAGAGGGAAACAGTATACATAATATTATACGCTGCCTACAGTATCTGTCTGCTGGGGGTAGTAGTCCTAATTAATACGCAGCTAAGCGTTTCAGCAGGCTTGCGCAAAATTGTTTCCTGGGTCTGCTGTCTCTGTTACATCACCGCCGTAATCCCGCCAGAGGGAAACAGTATACATAATATTATACGCTGCCTACAGTATCTGTCTACTGGGGGTAGTAGTCCTAATTAATACGCAGCTAAGCGTTACAGCAGGCTTGCGCAAAATTGTTTCCTGGGTCTGCTGTCTCTGTTACATCACCGCCGTCATCCCGCCAGAGGGAAACAGTATACATAATATTATACGCTGCCTACAGTATCTGTCTGCTGGGGGTAGTAGTCCTAATTAATACGCAGCTAAGCGTTACAGCAGGCTTGCGCAAAATTGTTTCCTGGGTCTGCTGTCTCTGTTACATCACCGCAGTCATCCCGCCAGAGGGAGACAGTATACATAATATTATACGCTGCCTACAGTATCTGTCTGCTGGGGGTAGTAGTCCTAATTAATACGCAGCTAAGGGTTACAGCAGGCTTGCGCAAAATTGTTTCCTGGGTCTGCTGTCTCTGTTACATAACCGCCGTCATCCCGCCAGAGGGAAACAGTATACATAATATTATACGCTGCCTACAGTATCTGTCTGCTGGGGGTAGTAGTCCTAATTAATACGCAGCTAAGCATTACAGCAGGCTTGCACAAAATTGTTTCCTGGGTCTGCTGTCTCTGTTACATCACCGCCGTCATCCCGCCAGAGGGAAACAGTATACATAATATTATACGCTGCCTACAGTATCTGTCTGCTGGGGGTAGTAGTCCTAATTAATACGCAGCTAAGCGTTACAGCAGGCTTGCGCAAAATTGTTTCCTGGGTCTGCTGTCTCTGTTACATCACCGCCGTCATCCCGCCAGAGGGAAACAGTATACATAATATTATACGCTGCCTACAGTATCTGTCTGCTGGGGGTAGTAGTCCTAATTAATACGCAACTAAGCGTTACAGCAGGCTTGCGCAAAATTGTTTCCTGGGTCTGCTGTCTCTGTTACATCACCGCCGTCATCCCGCCAGAGGGAAACAGTATACATAATATTATACGTTGCCTACAGTATCTGTCTGCTGGGGGTAGTAGTCCTAATTAATACGCAGCTAAGCGTTACAGCAGGCTTGCGCAAAATTGTTTCCTGGGTCTCCTGTCTCTGTTACATCACCGCCGTCATCCCGCCAGAGGGAAACAGTATACATTATATTATACGCTGCCTACAGTATCTGCCTGCTGGGGGTATTAGTCCTAATTAATACGCAGCTAAGCGTTTCAGCAGGCTTGCGCAAAATTGTTTCCTGGGTCTGCTGTCTCTGTTACATCACCGCCATCATCCCGCCAGAGGGAAACAGTATACATAATATTATACGCTGCCTACAGTATCTGTCTGCTGTATCAGCTCAGCATTTAAAAAAAATTGAAGCAAAATACTTAAGGCCTACTACTGGCCTTTGGCCACTTGACTGCTTCTGCGCTGTGAATTCCACTAGCTCAGTCATACGCACCTACGTCTCACTACAGGCGTGCGCAAAATTGTTTCCTGGCTCTGCTGTGCGTTCCGTAAGAGAAGTCAGCCTCCAACCACAGGCCAATAAGCGGCACATTTAATTACAGCGTTCTGCTTCTGCACTACTGGTAATACAGCATGCTGAGGGGTAGGGGTAGGCCTAGAGGACGTGGACGTGGGCGAGGACGCGGAGGCCCAAGTCAGGGTGTGGGCACAGGCCGAGCTCCTGATCCAGGTGTATCGCAGCCGACTGCTGCGGGATTAGGAGAGAGGCACGTTTCTGGCATCCCCACATTCATCTCACAATTAATGGGTCCACGCGGTAGACCTTTATTAGAAAATGAGCAGTGTGAGCAGGTCCTGTCGTGGATGGCAGAAAGTGCATCCAGCAATCTATCGACCACCCAGAATTCTGCGCCGTCCACTGCTGCAACTCTGAATCCTCTGGCTGCTGCTCCTCCTTCCTCCCAGCCTCCTCACTCCATTACAATGACACATTCTGAGGAGCAGGCAGACTCCCAGGAACTGTTCCCAGGCCCCTGCCCAGAATGGGCAGCAATGGTTCCTCTCCCACCGGAGGAGTTTGTCGTGACCGATGCCCAACCTTTGGAAAGTTCCCGGGGTCCGGGGGATGAGGCTGGGGACTTCCGGCAACTGTCTCAAGAGCTTTCAGTGGGTGAGGAGGACGATGACGATGAGACACAGTTGTCTATCACTCAGGTAGTAGTAATTGGAGTAAGTCCGAGGGAGGAGCGCACAGAGGATTCGGAGGAAGAGCAGCAGGACGATGAGGTGACTGACCCCACCTAGTTTGCTACGCCTACTGAGGACAGGTCTTCAGAGGGGGAGGCAAGTGCAGCAGCAGGGCTGGTTGGAAGAGGCAGTGCGGTGGCCAGGGGTAGAGGCAGGGCCAGACCGAATAATCCACCAACTGTTTCCCAAAGCGCCCCCTCGCGCCATGCCACCCTGCAGAGGCCGAGGTGCTCAAAGGTCTGGCAGTTTTTCACTGAGAGTGCAGACGACCGACGAACAGTGGTGTGCAACCTTTGTCGCGCCAAGATCAGCCGGGGAGCCACCACCACCAGCCTCACCACCACCAGCATGCGCAGACATATGATGGCCAAGCACCCCACAAGGTGGGACGAAGGCCGTTCACCGCCTCCGGTTTGCACCGCTGCCTCTCCCCCTGTGCCCCAACCTGCCACTGAGATCCAACCCCCCTCTCAGGACACAGGCACGACCGTCTCCTGGCCTGCACCCACACCCTCAACTCCGCTGACCTCGGCCCCATCCACCAATGTCTCTCAGCGCATCGTCCAGCCGTCGCTAGCGCAAGTGTTGGAGCGCAAGCGCAAGTACGCCGCCACGCACCCGCACGCTCAAGCGTTAAACGTGCACATAGCCAAATTTATCAGCCTGGAGATGCTGCCGTATAGGGTTGTGGAAACGGAGGCTTTCAAAGGTATGATGGCGGCCGCGGCCCCGCGCTACTCAGTTCCCCGTCGCCACTACTTTTCCCGATGTGCCGTCCCAGCCCTGCACGACCACGTCTCCCGCAACATTGTACGCGCCCTCACGAACGCGGTTACTGCCAAGGTCCACTTAACAACGGACACGTGGACAAGCACAGGCGGGCAGGGCCACTATATCTCCCTGACGGCACATTGGGTGAATTTAGTGTAGGCTGGGACAGAGTCAGAGCCTGGGACCGCTCACATCCTACCAACCCCCAGAATTGCGGGCCCCAGCTCGGTGGTGGTATCTGCGGCGGTGTATGCTTCCTCCACTAAACCACCCTCCTCCTCCTCCTCCTCCTCCTCCTACGCAACCTCTGTCTCGCAATCAAGATGTGTTAGCAGCAGCACGTCACCAGCAGTCGGTGTCGCACGGCACGTCAGCACAGCGGTGGGCAAGCGTCAGCAGGCCGTGCTGAAACTACTCAGCTTAGGAGAGAAGAGGCACACGGCCCACGAACTGCTGCAGGGTCTGACAGAGCAGACCGACCGCTGGCTTGCGCCGCTGAGCCTCCAACCGGGCATGGTCGTGTGTGACAACGGCCGTAACCTGGTGGCGGCTCTGCAGCTCGGCAGCCTCACGCACGTGCCATGCCTGGCCCACGTCTTTAATTTGGTGGTTCAGCGCTTTCTGAAAAGCTACCCACGCTTGTCAGACCTGCTCGGAAGGGTGCGCCGACTCTGCACACATTTCCGCAAGTCCCACACGGACGCTGCCACCCTGCGGACACTGCAACATCGGTTTAATCTGCCAGTGCACCGACTGCTGTGCGACGTGCCCACACGGTGGAACTCTACGCTCCACATGTTGGCCAGGCTCTATGAGCAGCGTAGAGCTATAGTGGAATACCAACTCCAACATGGGCGGCGCAGTGGGAGTCAGCCTCCTCAATTCTTTACAGAAGAGTGGGCCTGGTTGGCAGACATCTGCCAGGTCCTTGGAAACTTTGAGGAGTCTACCCAGATGGTGAGCGGCGATGCTGCAATCATTAGCGTCACCATTCCTCTGCTATGCCTCTTGAGAAGTTCCCTACAAAGCATAAAGGCAGACGCTTTGCGCTCGGAAACAGAGGCGAGGGAAGAAAGTATGTCGCTGGATAGTCAGAGCACCCTCCTGTCTATATCTCAGCGCGTTGAGGAGGAGGAGGAGGAGGGGGAGGAGGATGAGGAGGAGGGGGAAGAGACTGCTTGGCCCACTGCTGAGGGTACCCATGCTGCTTGCCTGTCATTCTTTCAGCGTGTATGGCCTGAGGAGGAGGAGGAGGAGGAGGATCCTGAAAGTGATCTTCCTAGTGAGGACAGCCATGTGTTGCGTACAGGTACCCTGGCACACATGGCTGACTTCATGTTAGGATGCCTTTCTCGTTACCCTCGCGTTACACGCATTCTGGCCACTACGGATTACTGGGTGTACACACTGCTCGACCAACGGTATAAGGAGAACCTTTCCACTCTCATACCCGAAGAGGAAAGGGGTTTGAGAGTGATGCTATACCACAGGACCCTGGCGGACAAGCTGATGGTAAAATTCCCATCCGACAGCGCCAGTGGCAGAAGACGCAGTTCCGAGGGCCAGGTAGCAGGGGAGGCGCGGAGATCAGGCAGCATGTACAGCACAGGCAGGGGAACACTCTCTAAGGCCTTTGACAGCTTTCTGGCTCCCCAGCAAGACTGTGTCACCGCTCCCCAGTCAAGGCTGAGTCGGCGGGAGCACTGTAAAAGGATGGTGAGGGAGTACGTAGCCGATCGCACTACCGTCCTCTGTGACACCTCTGCTCCCTACAACTACTGGGTGTCGAAGCTAGACACGTCGCCTGAACTCGCGCTCTATGCCCTGGAGGTGCTTGCTTGTCCTGCAGCTAGCGTCTTGTCAGAGAGGGTGTTTAGAGCGGCTGGGGGAATCATCACGGATAAGCGTACCCGCCTGTCAACCGACAGTGCCGACAGGCTTACACTCATAAAGATGAACAAAGCCTGGATTTCCCCAGACTTTTCTTCTCCACCAGCGGACAGCAGCGATACCTAAACAATACGTAGGCTGCACCCGCAGACAGCAGCGGTACCTAAACAATACGTAGGCTGCACCCGCAGATGGAAGCATCGTTCTCTATCACCATCAAAAACGGGGACCTTTTAGCTTCATCAATCTGTGTATTATATTCATCCTCCTCCTCCTGCTCCTCCTCCTGAAACCTCACGTAATCACTCCGAACGGGCAATTTTTCTTAGGCCCACAAGGCTCAGTCATATAATTTTTGTAAACAATTTTTATATGTTTCAATGCTCATTAAAGCGTTGAAACTTGCGCCTGAACCAATTTTTATTTTAACTGGGCTGCCTCCAGGTCTAGTTACAAATTAAGCCACATTAACCAAAGCGATTAATGGGTTTCACCTGCCCTCTTGGTTGGGCATGGGCAATTTTTCTGAGGTACATTAGTACTGTTGGTACACCAATTTTTTGGGGCCCTCGCCTACAGTGTAATCCAATTAATTTTTTGCCCACCTGCATTAAAGCTGACGTTACATCAGCTGTGCTGGGCACTGCAATGGGATATATTTATGTACCGCCGGTGGGTTCCAGGGAGCCACCCATGCTGTGGGTCCACAGGGACTTCACAATAGGGAGTTGTACCTGCCTGTCTCTATGAATTAAAAACCCCGGTCAGGTTGGGGCATGCAGTGTGGACCGAAGCCCACCTGCATTAAAACTGACTTTTCCTCAGCTGTGATGGGCAATGCAATGGGATATGTTTATGTACCGCCGGTGGCTTCCTGGCACCCACCCATGCTGTCGGTCCACATGGAGTTGTAACTGCATGTGTCCACTTCTAAAGAACCCCAGTCTGACTGCGGCATGCAGTGTGGGCCGAAGCCCACCTGCATTAAACATGACATTACCTCAGCTGTGATGGGCAATGCTATGGGATATATTTTTGTGCCGCCGGTGGCTTCCTGGCACCCACCCATGCTGTCGGTCCACAGGGACTTCACAATAGGGAGTTGTACCTGCCTGTGTCTATGAATTAAAAACCCCGGTCAGGTTGGGGCATGCAGTGTGGGCCGAAGCCCACCTGCATTTAATCTGACGTTAGCTCTGCTGTCCAGGGCACTGCAATGGGATACATTTATGTACAGCCGGTGGGTTCCAGGGAGCCACCCATGCTGTGGGTGCACACGGAATTCCCATTGCGGAGTTGTACCTGCCTGTGACTATTTATAAAAAACCCCGGTCTGACTGGGGCATGCAGACCCCTTGACACAATGAATAGTGTGTGGCACATGGGTTCCCCATTGCTATGCCCACGTGTGCAGCTCCAGATGGAGGTGGCACAGGATTGGATTTCTCATTGCTTCTGTACAGCATTGTGGGCTATCGCCCCGCCCCTTTTAAAGAGGGTCGCTGCCTAGCCGTGCCAACCCTCTGCAGTGTGTGCCTGCAGTTCCTCCTCATGGCAGACGCACTTATAAATAGACATGAGGGTGGTGTGGCATGAGGGCAGCTGAAGGCTGCGCAGGGACACTTTGGTGTGCGCTGTGGACACTGGGTCATGCGGGTGTAGGGGGGGTTGGGCAGCATGTAACCCAGGAGAAGTGGCAGCGGAGTGTCATGCAGGCAGTGATTGTGCTTTGTTGGAGGTAGTGTGGTGCTTAGCTAAGGTATGCATTGCTAATGAGGGCTTTTCAGAAGTAAAAATTGTTGGGAGGGGGGGGGGCCACTCTTGCCGGTATTGTGGCTTAATAGTGGGACCTGGGAACTTGAGATGCAGCCCAACATGTAGCCCCTCGCCTGCCCTATCCGTTCCTGTGTCGTTCCCATCACTTTCTTGAATTGCCCAGATTTTCACAAATGGAAACCTTAGCGAGCATCGGCGATATACAAAAATGCTTGGGTCGCCCATTAACTTCAATGGGGTTCGTTACTCGAAACGAACCCTAGAGCATTGCGAAAATTTCGTCCCGAGTAACGAGCACCCGAGCATTTTGGTGCTCGCTCATCTCTAAACACAACCTATAATTTCACAAACATACTACTGACATCTTCAGGAAAGAGCACACAAATGCATAAAGTAACAACAGAACACACTGTACTGTAGCATGTGACAATAAAGTGCACAAACATTTACTTTAAAGATATTTAACTTGTTACTATGTTTTTTGAGGACTATAGGAAATTGTAGTACATAAGGGGAAATCACAAAAACACAAAGATAACAGCAAACTGCATGCAGAGGACCATACTTGAGATCAAGCTGAGGACAAGCAGCTCCACCCCCCCCCCCCCCCCCCAACATTTGGACAACGAAAAGAAGAACAATTCTGTAGTAAGGCTTTATTTAGCATATTTTGGTAATATAGAACCAAAGTGTCTCTGTCTTTCTGTGAATAAAATAGCACAAACAAAATACTGCTGTTCGTCTGGTATTTAACCCAAAGGTCCAAAAGTGGTGGAGGATGTGGGCAAGAAAAAGACCCACTGATAAATGTCCTTGGTGAAAACAGCTATAGAAGGAATGGAAGCCACCTCTACAAGCATGGAGGAGGTGGTGAAACATTTGGTACAAGCAAATATACAACAACACAAGGCAAGCCAACTCCTGATAAAACAAATGGCTATACTGACTTAGACCATCACAACTAAAGAGACTGTAGCTCTTCCCAGTAAAAATGACAGTTTGGACGTACTAAGGACAGTAAGAGGGGCATTGCAGAAAATGAACCTGGAAGACAAGCATTTTTGAGAAGCTAGCAGAAAGGGAAATGTTGTTACCAGAACAGCGAGTGGACGTGTTAGCCCCATACTTAACTGGAGAGCCTATGACTATGACTTAACACAGCTGGACACATGATAATACGGCAAGCTGAAAGTAGAAATCCTCGCTCACCTGGGAGTTAGCATGGCGGTCAGAGCCCCGCAGGTCCACAATTGGAGGTACTGCCTGGACATGCCCTTTAGGTCCCATATGTTTGACCTCCTACACCTGGCACAGAAACGGCTACAGCTAGAGACTTCCTCAACTGCCCAAGTGGTGGAAAAAGTGGTGATGGAACGGTTTGTGCAGACCCTACCAAGAACCATGCAGCATTGGATTACCCAGGGAGACCCACAAAACGCGAATGATTTGGTGGGCCTGATGGATAGGTACCTTGCCGTGGAGGAGGTGTTGGCTGCTGTGGGATCCATGCACCATGACCCTAACCCCAAGATGTACACCCAGAAGAAAGAATCCCAGTCCAATGCAGAGTCCCCCTGAAAGAATCAAGTAGCTCTGTTTACTTTTTGGGAGTGCCAGGCAAAGCGAAATATTGCAGCTCACTGTCCTACCCGAGCCGAACCAATGGAGTGTACATATGGATGGTGCTGCTCATTATGGGCACACCCCACCTGCTGTGTGGCTCCTTCCAAAAACCAACAGCCACAGATGTGTCAGGTAATGGTCAATGCGGCCCAGGTATGTGCACTTTTAGACTCAGGGAGCTTGGTCACATTGACAGAAGCCTCCCTCTCACATGTGCTTGCTGCTGAGAGTGGTTTGCATACATGGGAAGACCAGAGGGTACCCAGTGTCCAAGTTATCAATAACCATGGACTGTGGGACTAGTCGGAATCAAGTACGGGTGGTGAGAAAACTACTACACCCGGTAATCATTCGGAGAGACTTTCCCTTGTTTTGGGACTTATGGGTGAAGGTGTTACACCGCAGTGGTCGGGTCGATGCTACCGGACTAAATAAGAGCATATCAGACCCTCTGATGAACAGTTCTGTTGTTTTTAAAAAATTTCCCTTTGTAGGTGTGACCGAGAATGATGATGGAGTCCCAGAACCACAGGTACCTGATCTGGAGGTGGCTCTGAGTAATTTTGGGTCTGACCAACTTACTGACCCTACTCGGAAAATGCATGGGAAGATGTATCTGTCTTGAATGGTGTCCCCCAAGGTTTAGGGGCTGAGGGGCACTTTCCCCACTTTGAAGTGAATAATGAAACACAAGTGAAAGGTGAGGTAGTGAAACAACTCCTTGTACCTGGTTGCTATAGACGCATGGTCTTAGATATGGCTCACTCACATGTATTGGGAGGTGATTTGGGAGCAGACAAGACACAGGAGCATCAAGCAAAATATAAAAGAAGCAGCAGCACTCCACAGGTATAGCACCAATGGTGCGAGGCATACAGGGCATGCAAAGCTCAAGTGGGGAACCCGGCTCCTAGGATCCAGAGATTGCTTCATAGAATAAATAGAACAAGCAGCATAGCCAAGTCCTTAAAAAAATCACTGCATCCAAGGTGATGTTTCTTTATTGCTTCCAAGATACAAAAACTTGCAACGTTTCAACCCCTCAGGTGTCTGTCAAGCTATACTAAACAGACTAAGGGCTAGAGTAGATGAACTAATTGAGAGGTTAGGGCCAGGCAGGAACGTGACCACTCTAGATTTAGCAAAAGGGTACTAGCAAATCCCCATTAGCCGAGGCAAAGGAAAATGGCTTCTTCCACTCTAGAAGGCTGTTTTATATATGTGAGGATGTCTTTTGGGTTAAAAGGGGCCCCGGCTATGTTTCAGAGAGCAATTAATAGGATTCTACATCCCCACAACAGGTGCGTAGCGGCGTACCTGGACGATATTACCATATTTACCCAGGATTGGGAGAGCCACCTTCGTAAAATTCAGGCGGTACTAGATTCACTCAGAAGGGCTGGGTTCACGATTAACCTAAAAAAATGTGCTGCAGGAATGAAGGAAAGACAAATACCTGGGCTACATAGTGGGAAGGTGTTTGATCAAATCCCAAATTAACTAAGTGGAAGCCATACAGGACTGGTCATGTCTGCTAACAAAAAAGTAGGTGAAAGCATTCCTGAAGATGGTGGGCTACTACTGGTGCTTTGTCCCAAATTTTGCCACAATAGCAGCCCCATTAACAGAGCTCACTAAGGGGAAGAAGACAGTAATGGCCCAGTGGTCACCAGAGGCAGAACAGGCTTTCAAAACACTAAAACGCATGTTGCGTCAGCAGCCCCGTATTCGTGGCACAACAACAGCATGACACAAGCCTGCAGACTAAGCAAGCACAAAATCAAATAGAGATGTGCCCACACAACCAGCCCCACATAGCCCAGACTTCAGGAATGTCCAAGATGCTGAGATGTTAATCCAGTTCGCTAATATTCTGTAAAATTTCTTTGGACACTTATGATTCATATAAAATCCTATATAAGAGGGTATATAAGAGTTAACCAGCCTAAGCCAGTGATTTACAGAGGGGGCACAAGTGGCTTTTAAGGACATAATGACTAGTTTATGAGCACAGAATAATACAATAAGAAAAATAGGGTTTTATATGTGCCCAAAGCCAGAGAATCAATAATCCCTAAGAAGAACACTTGAGTAGACAATATCCTAGGGAATTCAAAATGAAAATGCAAAACAGGAGGACTTCAGACTAAAAAGATAACACATTGCAGCATAACCACACTGTAAAAAGGAGCCCTGTTGTAGTCAATTTTTTAAATGGTAGGCCATACTATTTTTGCATTAAGATACATGCCCCCTCACAACAATAATGTAGTCAAATACCAGCAGTGATAGTTATTACAGTGGTTACCTCCAGTAATTACAGGTGACATCCAATGTGATTGCAGTCAACTATTTTCGTTTTTCTTCTCTATCTTAGCCTTGACTGCTATGAAGACTTCTTTCAGCCATTAATCTTCTATGCACAATTTCACCACCCTGATGTTATTTCTAGTATACCTTTCAGTAAATCCCCATAGTACTAGTGCCTCCTCAGTGGCCCCATTTAGCTCCAGTGTCCTCTCTGTGGTCCCACATACTAATTGTGCTCCACCACTGCCGGGCTCTACTCCACAACCTCTGTCCATTACCAGCAATGAAAACCATCTTCTTCACTTACTCAGTAGAGCCAGACAGTGCACTCTGTTTAGCATTGGCTGACTCCTTCTGGCAGCTCCAAACACACTGTACTCTGAGAACCAGAGAGGAAAAAAATGAGGCTATGCAGTACAGAGTGCACTGTCTGGCATTACTGTGTGAAGGAGAGCTTTAACTGCTAATAATGGATGAAAGTTCAAGAGTGGGTATCTGTTGGTGGGGAGATATTGGGACATGTTTTTGGCCTATCGGGACAGTGGTACAGCCCCCAAAATCAGGGACTGGCCACCTACTTCGGAACAGTTGTGAGGCATGAGACCAGTGTACTACAAGACTACTCTATAAGCCATGCTGGTAATGGTAATAGTTGTAAAAGTAGTACAGATACAGCGGAATTTAACTTGTCACTTTGTGGCAAAGAAAAAGATCTGTACTAAAGTTTGTCTTTTCTATAGCTTTTTAAAACAAGCCTCCAGTTTCGGGATAAAGTTGTCTCCCGACCAAAGGACGAGAGGGGGGGAAGGGGGGGTATTACCTACAGTTATTCCACTCTGCTGTCTCTGATACTTCAGTTCCAAGTCTTGTTTTCAGCCAACACAATCTTCAGACTACCTAATCCCCATGGTGCATTGGTAGTGTTAGTCTACCAATGTACTATACCTGCTCTCTGATTGGTCAGAACTGCCCATATAATTAGAACTGGCCAATCCAAGAGCAGTGAGTAGTATTCATTAGGTAGTTAGAAAAATGTTGCAGCCATCTTGGACAGCCGAAAACAAGGCTCAAAACCGTTGGAGCGGAGGGTTTGCAGAGAATAAAAACTGCAAGGTAATATATCTCCTTGCCCTTCCTTTCGCAGGATAGAATTTTGTCTCAAAAACATAGGGTAGCTTTAAATTAAACTTTGCTACATCTGTAGCAGCGTTAGTAAATTTGAAGGTATTATTATTTGTTCTTATTATGAATAGACTATCCATAAAAAAACCCTCTTCAATTGTTGACAAAGATGACCAGCAACACCTGTTAACGAGTTAAAAATTATTTAAAGGGGTTGTCTCGCGAAATCAAGTGGGGTTATACACTTCTGTATGGCCATATTAATGCACTTTGTAATATACATCGTGCATTAAATATGAGCCATACAGAAGTTATTCACTTACCTGCTCCGTTGCTAGCGTCCTCGTCTCCATGGTTCCGTCTAAATTCGCTGGCGGCTTGCTTTTTTAGACGCGCTTGCGCAGTCCGGTCTTCTGCTCTGAGCACGAGCCGCTTCAGTGTGCTCGCCGCTACAGCTCTTCTGCGCATGCGCAGACGAGCTGTATCTTCTCGGGAGCGCGCTGGAGCGGCCATTCTGCTACCATCCTCTCTTAGAGGAAGGTGCAGAGCCGCCCAGCCGAGCCGCCCACCCGCCCAGCAGAACCGCCCACCCGAGCCGTCCAGCCCAGCCGCCCAGGTAAGTGATGGGTGACGGACTGACGGGGGTGACGCGTGACGGACTGCCGCTGTGGCCCCGGAGCCTACCGCTGGGCCCCGGGGCCTACCACTGTGGCCCCGGAGCCTACCGCTGGGCCCCGGGCCCTACCGCTGTGGCCCCGGAGCCTACCGCTGGGCCCGGGGCCTACCGCTGGGCCCCGGGGCCTACCGCTGCTGCCTGGCGGTGGGTGACTGGTCGGCCGCGTTCAATACCGGGGTCCAGTCGGCGGCTGCGGGGCGGCTGGTTGTCAGGGAGACACAGCTGGTAGCGTCTCGGGAGCGCGCACGTCGGGCTACAGCAAGCGAAGGGAAAAGAGTCGGCGGCCATCTTGTGGAAACTTTTTATAAGTTGCTGAAATGCTGGAACTGTAAGTACAAACCAGCTAGAAAAGTCATTTACAGGGGGGCTTAGTAATGTATGCTTAATTAGGGGGACTGGGGAAAAAAAAAATTCACTGCTTCCTCGAGACAACCTCTTTAAATGTGATTGTTCTCAGCAAGAGAAACCAAGTAATCTTGTAGGTATGATACCTTTTAATGGCAAACAAAAATAAATTATGTTATAGTAAGCTTTCCAACCTGCTCAAGTTTCTTCCTCAGGCATAATAAAATAGATCCAAAGAGGCATATATATATATATATATATATATATATATATATATATATACATACACACACATACACACATACATATGATAAGGCAGAGACATGGTGTGATTAATTTGCACTTAAAAAAGGGAATTTTGACCAGAACAGGATGAGTAGAGAAATAAATACTTAAATAGTCCACTAATGAAGATATGAACGTTTTATGGTCTCTGAATTAGTGTTAGGGGGTCACCAGGCCAGCGTGTTATTTCTGCTATAGATTTCTCATACTTCCCAGTCAAGCATGAATCCTCTTGAAGAATGTAGGCCTCTTTTGAAAGTGTCAAAAGTTGTTATAAGTTTGTACCCCTGAATTCTTCTATGGCTTTGTGACTTGAAATTGCCTTTTAATATGGTGACTTTCATATGTTCTATGTTGTGTCCGTGATTAGAAAAATACTCTGCCACAGGTAATGGTCTTTCTTTCTTTAATTGTGTGGTGGTGAGACCTCATCCTCACTTTCACCACCAAACAATTAAAGAATACTTTCCATAGCCCAACCTGTAGTAGTCAATATGAAAATGTTAACATAAAATGCCTTTTATTTCCTACAATACTGTGTACAATATTTCCTCCTTTTTATTTCATGGTGTCAGACTTCATTAATGAAACATATAATAATCTGCGGTCATTCGGACACAGCGTCACTATATTTCACTAGTGAAGTTGGTTACTTTGCCTTTCAGTTTGTAAATGTTCCATGAAATGCTCTGCCGGGTTATACAAGAATTGAGCTTATATCCAGAAAATGTTCTCATAAACACAATATAAAAATAACTACCTCTCACTGTAGGTAGGTCTCCCTCAAGGGACGTTTCAGCTTCTGTCTTTCTTTCACTCGCTGTGTGTTGTTACAGGGGATTTATTTTCTAAAATTTCTTGTCCAAAAGATTACACTATAAAAGGCGGAAAAGAAAAATAAGAAAACAAATTATTGCTGCTGCTCATTGATATTGTCAGACATCACTACAAGATCCTAGAGCATTCTACCTAATCTTACTGTTTGAATACTTCTATCCAGGGTTGCTATCAGGACAGTACAGCCACCTCTGCTGCATAAGTCCCCTAATATTATGGGGCCCATTTATGATGACCATGTTGTATTATTATTGATGCCTTCCCTGGTTGAGCAGAGAAAAATCTGTCCCATATACAAGTTAGTGAATTACTTGCATGCTAAGCTTTTGCGGCTGGGTGGTGTCACGACGCAGATTCAGGAGATGATGCAGCAGAAGGAGTTACAAAACAATATTTATTTCCTAAAGAATTAAAATGAATAGTGTTATGACAACAAGCAAGCAGGTTAATGGCACTGGGATTGCATCCTCCATACTGTCTGGTCGGTACATCTCATCACTTGTATCACCATCTGAATTGGTATCTGTTGGGGGCTTAACATTGGACAGGGATAGCACAGGGATGGATTCACTAGGGGGTACTAGTCTCTGGCAGATGGCATATTGGGATACACAATGTTACACCTACTTGTACTAGTATGGTCCACAATCTTCACTGTGCAGAAGCAGCAGTCGTCACTGTGATTTCTTGGCTCATGTCACACCATGGGTACACCAAACAGCCATGATCCCCCTTTTCCACTTTTTTAGTTCCCGCACATACTTTGTGAGGAGCCCACGCTTTGTTCTGATCTGCTAGTTTAACCCTGAAGTATTGAAAATAAGCATTTTTTTATGACAGGCGCACTATTTTACCTCTGTTTTCCTGTCGTATAACAGCCACATATGTAGCAAAATACGTCTGGATGATTGACGCAGTCACATGAAGCTATTGTACACGTCACGAAGAAACAACCGAACGGTCATTATCAAGAAAGAAGGGAGAGGTGGCGTGAGGTATCAGTCATACTGGCGTGCCAAGATTACTTTCTCTCATGTTTAGGTTTTGTGAGTGCGGAAAGTCTTGATGCGATACAGATAAATCAATTTCATTTTCGAAATCAGCTATGTATTTATGTTTATCTATTCCTTGCACATTCCTTCTATCCCTCCAGAGAACATTTTCACACATTACAAACGTTGTCATTGATCAATGTCATTAAAAAATTACGTTTTTTTTTTAGTTTTCACATTTTCGTATTTTGTGAAAAAAAACTGATGTGATACGAAATTTTGAAGGTCATTTTCGAAATCTACAGAAAAAAATCCATTCGGATACACATCCCTATTTAAAAACAGCAGACAAATGTTGCAACTTTGCAGATATGAGATAGATAGATAGATAGATAGATAGATAGATAGATATGAGATAGATAGATAGATAGATATGAGATAGATAGATAGATAGATAGATATGAGAGATAGATAGATAGATAGATATGAGAGATAGATAGATAGATAGATAGATATGAGAGATAGATAGATAGATAGATAGATAGATAGATAGATAGATAGATAGATAGATAGATAGATAGATAGATAGATAGATAGATAGATAGATAGATAGATAGATATTGCCTCCTCACTTATGCATGTAACACACAAAATCTTGGGCATCTTGGGGCTGATCTATTAAGTCCAGCACTTCATTCACCAATATTAATAGGCAGCCCCACCATTGGAAGATGTGCCTAATATACTCTGTAAAAAAATATCAAGCACCTAGAAAGAATTGTCATTTTGCAGTAAAACTTGGCTTGCAATTAAATGCTGGGCAAATATGCAAATTATTAAAGTTGCAGTGTGATGAGATGAACGGTATTGCCATCTGAGGCCCTAAAAATGATTCCACCCCTGGCCTATAAAAAGGCTCTCAGAGGCTACTTGTGTGTAGTGGACCAGAAGAGAGGATCATCTGATCATCCAACAAGCACGAGCAACTCCAACTGTTTTGTTGTGCGCCATTGAGACAGGTGGCACCATTATTACAGGCCTCTATATCTGTTGGAACCATTTCAGGGAGCTTGGCTGAAGGACATATGGTTTCACAGAGCCTATTAGGTGTACCGCTACGCACCCACCTTTGCCACTATTTGCAGTAGTGTTGTAAACTGCAAAACTGGACTGCTATGAAGTGAAACCGGGTAGTCTTCAGTGACAAATCCAGATTTAGTCTGGGCACTGACGATGGCTGTGTCTATGTCTGGAGTCCTAGGGGTGAGCGACTCAATCCTGCCTTTGCTGTGAAGCGGCACACTGCCCCCACTGCTTTCACAGGAATGCCTCCACAACATTTCTACCCTTCTGTGGCCTTCCTAGTCGTCAATTGAACATTTATGGAACCATATGGGATGCCAACAGCCTATGAGTTTTTATGATCTAGAGGCTTAGTTACAACAACTGTGGAGCGATATGCTGCAGGATACCATACATAACCTGTATGCATCCATGCCTGCCCGTATAGCATATTGCATCCAAGCTAGAGGCAGCCCTGCTCGGTACTAGAGTCTCACTACTGTCACGTACATTCTGAATGTAAGATGCACCACATCCTGGACAAATGTAAGATTATGCTCACACAGGGGGAAATCTGTGTAACGGAGTGAAGTACTATATAATTAAAACAGAAGAAGGGACAACCTAACCCTGACTTCTAGGACATGAACAGTCCTGCCTAAAAGCAAAGTTATTGCCTCGATAAAGGTGGCCCCACATCTCATGCTTCAGCTACTAACTCTAGCACCTAAAAGAAGGAAGACACAAAAGGACGATGAAAGCACCATTTTGCATAACAGCAGAAATAAACAAAAATACCACATCAGCAACAACCACACCAAAAATCAGCCTTATGTAATGACTAAGGTAATGCAATAAGACAGACAAAGTTCCACAAACACTAAAGGTAAAATCAACATATGTCACAAGAGAACAAAATCAGTGACAGGGGAACCACTGAGGGAATACAGACAAATGACCCAAGTAACGACTAAAGAAATGACAAACCCCAGAACCACAAACATTAATCTGTAGGACAGACTGGAATAGTGTAGCCAGCCCATCAACATGTCAAAACCCCAGTGCCCTGACCCAGTCGCACACCTCAGACTATGACACCTTCAAGTGTTTGGTTTTCTGCAATAAATTATCCTTTTGTTTTGACATTGTAATTTCTTATATCAATGATACAATTACAAATATCAAGTTTCATTTGATTCCGGCAACTCCTTCTAGGTGCTTGATTTTTTTCGACAATGTGTGTATTAAGAAGAGACAGTTTCCTAGTGTAAATTATAGTAAACAAGATGGGCCACAACAGTCACATCCCTTGCCCCCAAGCCCTGCCTGCTTTAAAAAAAAAGGCAAGGCTGGTGTAAACCACAAAAAGTCCTTTTTTTCCTAAAAACAGTATTTGCACCAAAACTGTGGTATTTTATTTATTTTTTTGTTAATGCCACAACTTAGTGCAACATTACTGATAGATTCCCCTCCTAAGACTGGTCTTACAACTAATTGTGTCAGCATTGCATTCACATAATAGAGCTTGAGAGATTATTAGAGATGAGCGAGCACGAAAATGCTCGAGTGCTCGTTACTCGAGTCGAACTTTCAGTGATGCTCGAGAGTTCGTTTCGAGTAACGAACCCCATTGAAGTCAATGGGCGACTAGAGCATTTTTGTATATGACTAGTGCTCCGCTAAGGTTTTCATTTGTGAAAATCTTAGCAAATCACCAGTCATGTAAAAAACACAGAAATGGATAGGGCAGGCGAGGAGCAACATGCAGGGCTGCATTTCGGGCTCCGAGCTCTCACTATTAAGCCACAATAGTGGCAAGAGTGAGACCCCCCCCACACCACTGTCAGCAGAACGATGTTAGCCCATTGAATTCAATGGAGCCGGCAATACAGCCGGCTCCATTGAAAGCAATGGGCTGCCGGCGAGCGTGGGATGAATTTTCGGGAAGGGCTTAAAAATATAAGCCCTTACCTGAAAATCATCTTAAAATGTGTAAAAATAAAAATAAAAAATTATGTCAGCATTAAGATCGTTCTCCTCTGCCACAGCTGTAACAGCTGTGGCAGAGAAGAACGATGTTAGCCCATTGAATTTAATGGAACCGGCAGTACAGCCGGCTCCATTGAAAGCAATGGGCTGCCGGCGAGCGCGGGATGAATTTTCGGGAAGGGCTTAAAAATATAAGCCCTTACCTGAAAAAGAAAGATTTTAGTGTAAAAAAGAATAAAAATGCAGGCATTCTCTTCAATGGAGCCGCTGCTGCTGCCGGCGACTCCATTGAAGAGAATGGTCTGCTGGCACACCTGAATTCTTTTTCAGGGAAGGGCTTTACATATAAGCCATTCCTTGGAAATGAATTAAAAGTGATTTAAAAAACAAAAAAAATAGATACTCACCTCCCTTCAGCTGCCGGGGCACAGCCGAGTCTTCTCCTGCTGTCCCCTGGACTGTGGTGCTGAACTGCTGTCATTCAGCTGAGAGCTGCGCTGAGCCAATCAGAGGCAGCACTCACTCACCCATTCATGAATTCATGAATGGGTGTGAGTGAGATCTGCCTCTGATTGGTCAGGCTATGACCAATCAGAGGCAGCTCATTCAGCAGGCGGGGATTTTAAATCCCTGGCTGCTGAATACTACAGAGAGCAGTTCAGGAGAACTTCCAGCTGGCCGCAGCTGAACTCCGTCTGCCGGGACCAGGTGAGTATATATATATATATATTTTTTTTTTTTTACACATTTCTGGATGAATTGCAGGGAAGGGCTTATATATTTAAGCCCTTTCCAAAAATTCATTGTGCGATCGCCGGCAGCCCATTGCTTTCAATGGAGCCGGCTGTATTGCCGGCTCCATTGAATTCAATGGGCTAACATCGTTCTGCCAGGACAAGGTGAGTATTTTTTTTTTTTACTTTTTACACATTTTAGGATGATTTTCAGGTAAGGGCTTTTTTTAAGCCCTTCCCGAAAATTCATCCCGCTCTAGCCGGCAGCCCATTGCTTTCAATGGAGCCGTCTGTATTGCCGGCTCCATTGAATTCAATGGTCAGTGCTCGTTTAATCGAGACGAGCACCGCGTGGTGCTCGTCTCGAGTAACGAGCATCTCGAGCACCCTAATACTCGAACGAGCATCAAGCTCGGACGAGTATGCACGCTCATCTCTAGAGATTATGTATATGTAAGAGTTTGAAATTTGTGACCAGCATGTTGGTAGTCCCTTTGCTGTAGCTTCTTTCTGGTGACCAGGTGATGCGCCCAGTAATGCAACACAATTGAAGTTTTTACACAACACTGGGTTGATAGTGGGAACATATAGTTGAAAAGCCAAAGCAGTTGCTGCTGCACTTTTTATAGTACTGCGGCTTCTTCATTCTATGGATAGATGTGGATCCCAGAGGTCAAATCCTAACTGATTAGAAAAATCATAACCTATCCTAACAAGATAACATCAAGTATCTGCTGTTGTAAGCAGCCTTTAAATATAAAATGAGGTAAAGACTTAAGACTGAAGTAAAAAAAACTGAAACCAACTTTTAGGAAGTCTACTTAATAAGTTCTTAGAATTACTTTATTACATGGATGACACAGGTCCTTGATAATTCATTCTACATAGTTTATTTCATATGTGCTTTGTTTAAAAACCAGAAACCATTTAGTGTGAGAAATATTCTATTTTACAAGATGTTTATTTGACTTCTTGGCCTCAACTTGAGCCTTTTTCTTCTCTCATTTTCTATTTCCTCGAAAGATTTTTTTCTTTCCAATTCCCTTCACCCCAGCTAGTGAACCCATTGCCCTCTTCTCTCAGCTTTTGATGTTCTCCAAATTTGTCTAACATGTAGGTCACTCAACATAACCATGCTTCATTTTAGAGGATCCCATTGCATATTTGTCTACGAGTCTTTCACACAGCTAAATATTTCCTTCTTCAATGTCTCCAGATTTGTTTTTCAGTAGTGTTACTCAACATCTTCGGACATTAGGGGCCATTATGACTTTGATAATTGAGGTCACCATTAAGAAAACACATATCTAATCTTGTTGAATCTCCATGGAGTTCAAAGAACATTTCTACCTTCCCTATTATGAAAAGTGAAAATCTATAGACCTCACTGACTAGTTTTGACACTGTAGGGCATAAATATAATTTCAACAATGACAGCTTTTAGACTTACAGTAGCACCATAATTATCAAGTGCCCGAGACGGTTTCTGACATTTACAAATTTTCCTTAAGGACACATGCACATGGAAAGACCACATATATGAGAGCACACAACTGTGAAGGGCCCTTGCAGCTTTTGGGGTCCTTGGTAGAGTCTTTTTAGGACTTACCTGGAGAGGAGCAACTAGAGTCGGAGTGAGCTCTCATCTGGTAGGCTGATCCATCAAGGAGTACTGCTAATCCATCAAGGAGCACTGCTAATCCATCAAGGAGTATTGCTTTGAACTAGGCGGTAAGGAGGAAGGTGAGTAGAGACAAGCTATATTTCTTAACTCTGAAGTTTTATTCAACATAGAATAATAGTCAGGTCGGTATACAACTTTGACTCAGTGAAGGCTTGGCCATTAGACTAAGATGGTGAGCTGCTCATAAAGAAAGCTTTCAAGACTGTCTCCTTTCACAGCAATTCAGGAGATGCAGCTAATGGAAACACACTTTACTGGCTGCAACTCACATGAGCCCATTTTTTTCTCCAACAATTACTGTTGTATCATCAGAAAACATCATCAGCTCTTATGTTGACCTGCCTAATATATCACTTTTGCCCCACCCAATGAAAAACTTTTTTGGTGGCAAACAACAGCAACAAAAAACCTTGCTGCATCCCGGCACAGAGCCAAATCACGTTCTCCATTCTCCTCCTCCTCTTAACCCCTTAACGACCAGCCCATAGTGTTTTTACATCCTGCCCAAGTGGGCTTTATTCTCTGAGGACGTAAAAACATGCATCCTGCAGAGAATAAAGCCCTGCGGGCTATGGACGTGACAGCTCCATGCTGTCGGTGCCCGCAGGTAGCCGACAGCATGGAGCTGTCATCCCAGGCTGCAGGGACCCCCCCCCGGCATTGAGATCGGCGCTATCCAATGGATAGCGCCGATCGCAAAAAAGTAAATAAAAGTGCCCAAAAAGTTAAAGTTTTAGCTGCCCCCTATGGATCGGATCCATCAGGGCACCTGAAAATACTCACCCGCCTTCTCCACACTGCCCACTGAAGATCTGGTCCTCCCGGACCTACCGCCGCTCTTCTGCGCATGCGCTCCAGGCGATGACATCACGCGCACGCGCAGAAGCCTGGGGGCCCCCGGCAAATTCAAAATCTCCTGGCTCCCGCCTCCTGAAGGTAGCCGGGAGCCAGGAGGTGTTACCGGGGCCCGAGATCGCCGCTATCCAATGGACAAAGTAAAAAAAAAAGTGCTAGTTTCACCTCCCCTCATGGATCGGATCCATGAGGGGAGGTGAAAATACTCACCTCAGGTCCGCCGATGTCCCCGGTGCTCCGGGACCTGAAGTCCCCCTCTGCGCATGCGCGCCCGATGATTGACATCGGGCGCGTGCACAGAGGGGCTCGAGCCCCGGGAAATTCAAAATCCCTCTGCTCCTGGCTGCCATGTGTAGTCAGGAGCAGAGGGATGTCACTGGGGACATGATCACTGTCATCCCACGGATAACAGTGATCATGTAAAGTTAAAAAAAAGTGTAAAAAAGTAAAAAAAAAAAAAAAGTAAAAAGTTTTAAAAAGTTTTTAAAAAGTTTAAAAAGCATACGTTTCATCTTCCCTCACGGATCATATCCGTAAGGGAGGATGAAAGTACGTACATAAGGCCCCCAGATTTATCCGCGGACCTTACCCCAGCTTCTGCGCACATGCCCGTCGCCAAAATGGCGTACCCATGCGCAAAAGCTGTGGATTGCCAGGATAATTGAAATTCTCCCTGCTCCTGGCTACAAAACTGAGCCAAGAGCCTGGAGATTTCATGGGGGGCCGCGGTGAGCGGTTCCTGATCACGTGTTCGCCGTTATACAATGGATAATGGCGATCACGTAAAAGTTTTTAAAAAAATTTGAAGTTTCATCTCCCCTCACCGATGCGATCGGTGAGAGGAGATGAAACTTTTTACCGGGGGCCTCCGTATTTGCACCCCAACGCGATCCTCATCCGTGAACTTACCCGGATTCTGCACATGCAACCGCCGGGAAAACACCGGACACATGGGCAGGAGTCGGGGAGCCCAGGAAACTTAAAATCTCCTTCCTCTCGGCGACCGAGAGCAGTGACAGGTGGCCTCGTTGGGCGGTCACTGGTCACGTAATAAAAAAGTAGCGCTCTAACATAGGTCGGTCTCACATGACTGGATAGGAATTACGGATTCCGCATGCGTCTGATCCGCGCTAATATGCGGATCAATCACATTGGATTACACAATTCCGCTCACATTAGCGGGTCGGAATTGTGTAATCCACTCGCAGAAGACAGAACGCAGCAGATTCTATTTTACCGCGGATATCCGCAACATAGAGCCCATTACGTTGTGTACGGGCTGCGGGTACCCGCGTCATCGCTAAGCGACGGTGCGGGAAATACAAACAAAAAAAAGGTGTACTGCGCATGACCGCCTGTGTAAATACGCAGTTATGCGCAGTACATTACGCGGCCGTACGCAGGGTCACAGCCGGGCTCACAGATGGGATCCGCTGCGGGCCTCCGCAAGCAGATTCCGCCTATGGCTGCGTGAGCCCGGCGTTTTTCAGACCGCTACCTGTAATACGTATTTTACAAGAAGCCCCGGGAACGCTCACCTTCATGCAGTTCCAGGAGCAGCTTGTTGAGCGCCTTCTATGTGAGACCGCCGCACCTCATCAAGCTTACGGAGACTCACGGAGCACCACTTTTTACACCCCGTCCCTGCCACTAAGGTCACGAAATACCCCCAAAAAGCATGAGAGGAGCGGGGATACCCGGTTTTATTGCCCCATGGGCCCATTCCAACCAGCCTCCATAATTACCCCTGTCTTCGGAAATACCACACAGTTCACATTATTACTTTTATCTAAGATTTGCGAACGACAAAAAAGACGCGGAGTGTGTGTGTGTGGGGGGGGGGATTTTTAGGGAGTCAATTTTTATTCCGTACAAATAAGCAGCGGGGCCTGGGATTTATTCAGTTGTGCCCTGAAATCCAACGGGTGTTCCCTCCTTTATAGGCCTTGCCATGGGTCCTGTAAGTAAATTAGGGCCCCATTGGGTATGTTTCTGAACTCGGGACAAACGGGGGTATCCATTTTGGGGTGAACGTCTTCACTCCTATGTACACTGTACAAAAAAACTGTTTTTAAATTTAAAAAATTGCCAAAAAAATTGAAAATCTTAACTTTTTCCTTCTGCTTTGCTTAGATTCATTCAAATACTGTGGGGTCAAAATACGCAGTACACCCCTAGATGAATTTGTTAAGGGGTCTAGTTTTCAAAATGGGGTCACTTGAGGGGGTTCTTTATAGTTTTGGCTGCTCAATGGCTCTATAAGTGGGCAATGGGGCCTGGAATTTATTCAGTTGTACCGTGAAATCCAACGGGTATTCCTTCCATTGTAGGCCTAGCCATGTGTCCTGTAAGTCTATTAGGGCCACAATAGGTATGTTTCTGAACACGGGACAAACAGGGGTATCCATTTTGGGGTGAAAGTCTTCATTTATATGTGTGCTGTACAAAAAAACCTGTTTTTAAATTGACGCAATAGCCCAAAAAATGAAAATCGTAATTTTTTTCTTAGATCTATTCAAAAATTGTAGGGTTAAAATACACAGTACATCCCTAGATAAATTCGTTAAGGGGTCTAGTTTTCAAAATGGGGTAATTTGTGGGGGTTCTCTATGGTTTTGGGCGCTCAAGAACTCTACAAGTGGGCAATCGGGCCTAAAAGGACTTCAAGCAAAATCTAGGTTCTGAAAACCACCGATTACTCCTTTCATTTTGGGCCCCGTTGTGCATGTGGACATAATATTAGGGCCACTATGGGTATGTTTCTGAAAACAGTACAAACAGGGGTATCCATTTTGGGGTGCAAGTCTTTCTTCATATGTGTGCTGTACAAAAAAAGCTGTTTTTTAAAATGACAGAATTGCCAAAAAAGCGAAAATCCTAATTTTTTCCTTTTGCTTTGCTTGAATTTATTCAAAAACTGTGGGGTCAAAATACACAGTACACCCCTAGATAAATTCGTTAAGGAGCCTAGTTTTCAAAATGGGGTCATTTGTTGGGGTTCTATATGGTTTTGGGCGCTCAAGAACTCTACAAATGGGCAATGGGGCCTAAAAGGACTTCAAGCAAAATCTATGTTCTGAAAGCCACTGACTACTCCTTTCATTTTGGGCCCTGTTGTGCATCCAGACATAAGATTAGGGCCACAATGGGTTTGTCTCTGAACACAGGGGTATCCATTTTTGGGTGGAAGTCTTCATTCATATGTGTGCTGTACAAAAAAAGCTGTTTTTAAAATGACAGAATTGCCAAAAAAACGAAAATCACAATTTTTTCCTTTTGCTTGGCTTGAATTCATTCAAAAACCGTGGGGTCAAAATATGCAGTACACCCCTAGATAAATTCCTTAAGGGGTCTAGTTTTGAAAATGGCGTCATTTGTGGGGGTTTTCTATGGCTTTGGGCGCTCAAGAACTCTACATGTGTGCTATGGGGTCTAAAAGGACTTCAAGCAAAATTTCTGTTTTGAAAGACACTGACTACTCCTTTCATTTTGGGCCCCGTTGTGGTCTCAGATATAACATTAGGGCCACAATGGGTATATTTCTGAACACGGGAGAAACAGGGGGATCCATTTTGGGGTGTAATTCCTCATTTTCATGTAAACTATAGGAAAAAAATATGTCTTTAAAATGATAGATTTGCAAAAATATGAAATTTTACTTTTTCTCCTCTAAATTCAATTAATTCCTGAAAAAAAAACTGTGGCATCAAAATACTCATGACACCCCTCAGTGAATACACTAAGGGGTGTAGTTTTTAAAATGGGATCATTTGTGGGGGTATCTATTATTCTGACACTCATGAGCCTTTCCAATCTTGGCTTGATGTAGGAAAACAAAGTGTTCCTCAAAATGCTAAAAAGTAATGTTAAATTTGTACGTCTCCTAAATGGTTAAAAAAACGAAAGTTTTTCCAATGTGCGCCCAAAATAAAGTAAACGGGTGGAAATATAAATCTTAGCAAAAATTTCTATATTATGTTTGCACATATTTAAGATATTGCAGTTGGAAATGTGAAAAAATGACGATTTTTTTCAAAATTTTTCCCAATTTTGGCGCTTTTAATAAATAAACACAAATTCTATCGGTCTAATTTTTCCGCCTAAATGAAGTACAACATGTGGCGAAAAACAAAATGTCAGAATCGCTTGGATATGCAAAACCTTTCTGGTGTTTTTCCATGTTAAAGTGACACATGTCAGATTTGCAAAATTTGGCCTGGTCATTAAGGCGCAAACAGGCTTGGTCACTAAGGGGTTAAAGTAGTCTACAGGTCATAAGTTGTAAATCAAGATGTAAACGTATGTCCTGTGGCATTAACGGGTGAGTTAGAATAACAGATAAAGGTCCCTTTGCAACAGTTTCATATCCTGGACCTGCAGGCACTTTGTGTGCTGCTGTATAGTATTTCTATGAAACACCTTATTCTTTCCTAAAAGCAATGCTGCTAAGCAAAAAAACTTTAATATGGCATTTGTTAGAACTTCCAACCACCATTTTTGGTTTCCATGGATTTCATATGAATTTGCAAGAAAAATGTCCAAAAGGAATACAAAATATGACAATATGAATGGGTCAGTTCTGTCAGATTTAGCTTATAAGTAACTAAACACATATTTATTTGTTAAAGTTTTCTATCAGAGAAGTTGGCAGTGAGCTATACCAGATATGCACGCTGCACAAAGAAAAAAAACAGTGCCTTTCATAGGCATGTATAGGCCATATGCCAAAGGTGTTCCTCATCCGAGCATGTATAATAGAGGGAATAGAGTCCAGCATGTGTAGCATGATGTGCAGATTTTCTGGACATTAGCCCCCTCCCCAGATATATTGGTTGAAACATAGCTAAATGGTCTGCTCCAGGCGATGCCCCTACTGATTGAGCTATTCAGCATGCTGGGTAGCTCCCTTAATTCCTAATACGGTACCTTGTTCCTCGTCCCTTGTTTCTTGTTCCATGTTCCTGGCTCCATGTTTCCCTGTCTCGGTCCATCCCGCGGCTTGTAACTTCCCCAATTAACTTCCTATATAAACCTGTCCCTGTTCCCTCATTTCTTGTGTGTTTATTTTACCTACCAGCCTTTAACCAAGCTCTCCTCCTTTGTTGCCTACAATAAGAAGATTGACATCACTGTGTTTTGACCCCTGGTTTGTTTCCTGAATATGTCTCTGCTTAATACTCTGTGCTGCTCTGACATCTCCGTGTACCAACCCTGGCTTGCCCGACCTCGTTGCCCGCCCTTGTTGGCTGTGCCCAGGACTCCAACCTAGTGCCAGAAATGCTACACACACACATCAGCATGCCAAACTGCAAGGGGCATGCATGAACACATGGGCCTTGGTTGATGTATTGTCACCCTTGCTCCCCTTCTAGATTTCACCCTGCACGCCACAACATTTCCTTATCATATTTGTTCTTAATGTACAAAAACAGGTGTTTTTAACATTTTTTGCAAAAATATTAAGATTCTATTGGTTAGGAAAAAATTACATCAACTGTACAATATTATTACACAATTGTTCCGCGTGGAATGATTTTTTTAATATAACATCCTAATTTATCCTTATTCTCTATTTAGTTTTTGGGTTAGCCCAGAAAATATCTGCTTACAATGTGAGCAAACAAGTATATATCAGATAAATCCGTGTTTTCTCACCAGTTTATTGGGAGCTGACTTCAAGCTATTGGATCAATACAAATAATCAGGGAACATTGTGGTTTGAAGTTTAGTAGTTTTATGAAACACCATGTTTTCTCCACAGTCTCCTTGTACTTTTATTTATTTATCATTTATTTTGTTCTATCCTCACATGTGCCAGACCTTCAATCCTCTTTGACATATGAGTCATGACCATATCAGACTTGTTCTAGTGAAATCCAATTACTGTATATATAATTTAATTCCAATCACTGCTGTCATGTGGGTGATATGACTTGCATTTCAGTCTCTGCTTGTTTCTATTAAACAAACCAGACTTCTCTTTTAATTTTTCTGATTGACAATGCGGCATCAATTGGTTATATTTGCAATTAATTGCACACATTGAAGGTCATTTATAAATCTAATACAAAAAAAACCTCTATTTTTACATTAAGTGAATGTAAACCCCTGTATACTATTTTATTTTGTTTTTGTTTTAGACCAAAATAGGTAAAACATTTAGTATATCTTTATAGCTGTCAAAGCTCATTTTTTTCTGTTATAGAACTTCAAATCTCCTGTATAGACATAAAGTTAAATTATATAATTCTAGCTGCTTGCAGCCACCACTAGAGGGAGCTTACAGCATAGATTGAACTCAATAATAATACAGTTTACAGTGAGTTCCTAAGGCTGTCTGTCCACGGTGTTTTTCCATTGGGTTCCCCGCAACGATAATCTGGGTGCGAGGAACGCAGTGAACGCTTTCCATAGTGTTGCTATGGAAAGCGCAGCCCCCCTGTCCACGGCATGCCGTGATTCTCCCCGGTGAGCCTATCTGTCATATAGGCTCAGTGCGGAGAACTGTCAGCTGGCGCCGGCTCCCACGGCAGAGATCCACCGTGGGATATCGCTATACCCGTGGACAAGCAGCCTAAGCCTCACTATTGGTGGCTGCAAGCAAATAGAATTGTATAATGTAGTGTCTATGCAAGAAATTCAGAGGTCTTATCCAGGGTTGGTGGTAAAGCTATTTATTTTCCATATTTAGTAGTAACACTTGATAAAGGTGCCTTGGTGCACTGAAACGCGTTGCCGCTACCTGTTACTACTGAATATGGAAAATAAATAGCTTTACCACCAACCCTGAATATTACCTGTTGGACTATTTTCACTGAATGGATTCATTTACAACCGGTGTACCTTAAGTAGGAGGGGCTTCTGTTACCACATCCCCCTGCTCCAAAGTAAGGTTCTCTTCCATCTAATCCTTCCGGTATGTTTTACATGCTAGACTGAACAGTGTATGGATCCCTATGAGCGCAGAATTTTTTGATTTTTTGCATTTGCTTTGTCCCTTCTATCTGTAGCATTTCTGGTGGTAACGACCCGATGAACGATTGGTAGCATCATGATCTTTAAGCATGCTTGTCCTCCACTTCCTTTCCCTCACTTCCCATGGTGCATTGTGCTGCTTCTAGTCCAATCATCAGGGAGGCTGTATCTAAATGCCTACCCCTCTGTTGTCCCATTGAAAATTGTAAGAGGTGGGCATTCAGAGACATTCTGGCCAAATGATTAGTAAACCCAAATAATGTGCACACATAGGATAAGTGACAAAAGCCTGAATGGTGGAGATCTCACTGCTCAGAGACCTACCTATCCCAAGAATGGGAGTCACTGTGGGCTCACTTCACTCACCTGCACTGACATCAGCTTGAGTGGAGAGATGGGCGCCGGTCCATTCATTTCAATGAGGCTGACAAAAATAGCTAAGTACAAGTGTTCAGACATCACCATTGGCCTCATTGAATGTGAATAGAGTGGTAGTTTCCATTGGTGATCACCGATCATTTCAGTCTCCTTCTCACTGTGGAAGGTACAGTGAGCCCCAAGTAAGGAAGAAAGGAGTACATCGGACCCCTTTTATCGTAATCGGTGGATGTCTCAGCAGTGAGACTCCCATCAATCAGATTTTTAATACCTATCCTATGAAAAGTCAATTTTGGTACATCGTCTATATTAATTCCTATATATAAATTAGTCAATATTCTGTTTGCTGTAATTAAGTGGGCACATTATTGTTTATAGGCCTGCACAGTTCAGTAATGCACTTTTCACTGTGTCAATCATACTTTATGTTTCAATTATCATATGAACAAAATAGATTTTCACCTCTCCAGTAAAGCAGGTCTGTCAGGTTTCATATACTCCCATGTCTGAGGTCAGCATAGGATAATGGGGGAGATGTGAAGCTTGGGGATATATAGTTTTCTGTGATTCATTATTTTCACGTAAAAACCTGCTTAATGCTGCCAGAACTCATAGAGAAAGCCTGTAAGTCTCGCTTCCCGCTCCTACACACAGTGATTGACAAGGTTTTATTCTTCTATGAGTTTATATCTAGGCAGAGCTGTCTATCAGGGGCATAAATATAATGGGTGCAGAAAATGTGGTCACTCCAAGGTCTTAGGGGACCTAAAATGTCTTTCTTCCCCATATAAGTAGACCAGTACTATAAATGAAGAATTCTAGTTGGGGTGCCCTGTTACAGATTTTGCATTGGGGTCCAGTAGCGTCAGGTTGAGCCTCTGCTGTCAATCCGGTCTGTAGTTACAGTTCATGCTGCCTTAGCATTAAGCCTGAATTCGCCAGTCACAGGCATGGCATATAATGCATGTTTTAGGATTCAATGGAGCCAATTGAATACCAAAAGATATACAAGATTTATTACAGAACACAGAAATGTAGTGAACATTGAGAGCACATAAACAACAGCGATAAACAAAACGTGACTATCGCTCTATAGTAACTCAATGCTATCTACACTCAGTCCTATGGACAGTATTCACTAAGGGCTCCAGCACACAGGCAGATTTGATTTGCAGAATTCGGGTCCGGCAGCTGCCCTCGGATTCCGCAGCAAATACCGCCCAAACCCTTCTATACAGAACCGCTGCTTCCTGCACACACGTGGAAATTTCCACTCATGGCCGAAAAAAACGCAATATGCTCCATTCTGTGTGGTTTTCAGAACTTATGGCTTCCATTGAAGTCAATGGAAGCCGTCCGTCCTGTGGCCCTTCTGCAGTGTGCAGTGCAGAAGTGTCACAGGATCCGCATCATTGGCTAGCGACGGCGCTGCTTTATCTCTACTGTGCATGCGCGCCGGCATGACAGCAGGCACTCCCACAGTACAGAAAAAGAAGAATCTGGACAGGTGAGCGGGGTAACCGGCCAGGCACAGGGTCGGATCCCGCATGCTGGATCCAACCCTGTCGTGTGCAGTAGGCCTTAGGGCTCAGTCACACGGGTGCATCGGCACCTGTAAACCGGCGCCGATGCGCCCGTGTGACTGACAGTTAGAAGACGGCCGTACCTGAAGACGGCCGTCTCTCTCCAGCGCTGACATGTTCTTCCTCCCAGCGCTGCAGAGAGACGTCCGTCTTCAGGTACGGCCGTCTGCTGGCTGCAGTAATACGGGCGCCAATGCGCCCGTGTGACTGAGCCCTTAAGCTGTAAAAGAACAACAGTTTTTGAAACACAGTATCTTGTAAGGGATTTGTTCTATAACGCTAAACTATATGATTCATAGGTTACAGCTTCCCAGTGAAAAACTAACACTCCTCAGTTATCAGTATGATTACCCATACTCAGCGTCCTTAGGCCTCATGTCCACGGGGAAAATATGATTTAGGATCCGCAGCGGATTACCTGCACGCGGATCCGCACCCCATAGGGATGCATTGACCACCCGCGGGTAGATAAATACCCGCGGATCGTCAATAAAAGGGATTTTAAAAAAAATGGAGCATGAAAAAATCTGGACCATGCTCCATTTTCGTGCGGGTCTCCCGCGGGGACGGCTCCCGCGGGCTTCTATTGAAGCCTATGGAAGCCGTCCGGATCTGCGGGAGACCTAAAATAGGAATTTAAAGAATTTACTCACCCGCAGCGGGCCGGGAAGCTCTTCTCTTCCTCACGGCCGCATCTCCCTTGCTTCGGCTCGGCGGATGTGCCCGGCGCATGCGCGCGGCATGTCGACGACGTGCCGGCGACGTGCCGCCGGCGTGAGGAATTCATCCGCCGGCCGAAAAAGAAGATCCGGCCGTGAGGAAGAGCAGAGCTTCGCCGCCCGCTACGGATAGGTAAATTCTTATTTATTCTTATTTTCAGCGCTCACGTCCGCGGGGCAGGAGGGACCCGCTGCAGATTCTACATGTAGAATCCGTAGCGGGCCCGATTTTCCCCGTGGACATGAGGCCTTACTCTTATACCCCGGTTTGGTCTCCATCTGTGACTTGCGAGTAATATCCCTTTAAGTGCATTGCATTTTTAATATTAGAAAGTCCCATTGCCATTTGAAAAAAAAAAAAGCGAATTCACAGCGAAAAAAAAAAACGCTAGTGGGTAAAAGCCCTTACTCTAATTCATTCCCTATGAGTGAGCACACCCATTACACAGATGGAGGTTGACCTCACTCAGAGTTAATCACTTGTACTGATGTCCTCTGTAGATGATCCCTAGCAACTTTATCTAGTTCCGCACTGGCTTCCTCTGTAGCCGCTGTCTTTCCCGTAGCTTGGAGGCTCTTAGCAGCATATTCACACAATTTGCTCCGGGCAGCATCCCAGGTCTCCTTTCTGGTGACTAGAATTACCCTTTTCTGAGAGACCAGAGGCGTAACTCGAAGCTTCTGGGTCCCAATGCAAAACCTGTAACAGAGCTCCCAACTATAATGCTTTATTCATAGTACTGGGCTCCCTATATGGAGAAAAGAGGCCTTATGGGCACCCCAAGGCTCCTGGGCGTGGGTGCAACCGCATCCCCTACAGTTATGCCCCTGCTGAAGATGTATCCTGCTGTTTGTCTTCAGGCAGAAAACAGACTCTGCAGGCCTCAATGTCTCTGGTTTTTCTTCAAGGCAGGACCTCTTACTGCAGCCCACACTTCTCAGACTGCTGCTGTGATGCAGTTACTAAGTCTCTTATATCTTTCAGAGCTGATAGTGACTTAGAACCTATGAAGAGGACAGACTCAAAGGTCCTTCTCCACTATCCCATATGCTTAGGAGCTGACTCTGGGCTTGCAATATCATATAATGCAATCTGCAGAAACTGTAGGGCAAGTGTCAGAAAAGCTAAAGCTAATAAGGAATTGAGGCTTGCAACAGAGGCCAAAGCATTCAAAAAAGATTTTTGTGTGTGTGTGTGGGGGGGGGGGGGGGGGGGGGGGGGGTATGTCAAAAGCAAAAGAGAAGTCAAAGATGCTATTGGATGCTTACAGGATGTAAATGGTAAATTGGTTAAGAATGATGTTGAGAAGGCCGAACTTTTAAATTCCTATTTTGTATCTGTTTTCTCTCAGAAAGTAGATGGAACATCAATTAATCTTCCCTGTGCTATTGGGGGGGAATAAAAGAATGCATGTTATCTATAAGCAGAGAGATGGTGAGGGAACAATTAGCTAACTTACATGAATTCAAGTCTCAAGGTCCAGATGAATTACATCCTAGGATACTAAAGGAAGCAGTGCAGGTAATTGCTGAACTACTCGCCATTATTTGAAAATCCCTGGAGAATAAGAGTCCCAGAAGATTGGAAAAGGGCAAATGTTGTTCCTATCTTCAAAAAAGGGAAGAAAGTGGATCCAGGAAGCTACAGGCCTGTGAGTCTGACTTCTATACAGGGAAATATCTTTGAACAAATTATTAAACAGCATGTATGCAAGTACTTGGATAAAAATGGAATAATTAACCAGAGCCAGCATGGGTTTGTAACAAACAAGCAATGCCAGACTAATCTAATTTGTTCTTCTTCTATGACAGAATCACTGACTGGGTCGATCAGGGAAATGCGGTGTATATAGTATATCTTGACTTTAGTAAAGCATTTGACTCAGTAACTCATACTATACTTATTGAAAAAATGACCAAATATGAGATTGACAAGGCAACTGTTTCGGTGGAGGTGGATTCACAGCTGGCTGAGTGATCGTACTCAAAGAGTGGTCATAAATTCAAGTGAAAGAATGTATTAAGCGGGGCTATCACAAGCCTCTGTCCTAGGCCCAGTGTTGTTCAACATTTTTTATAAATGATCTGGAGAAGGGAATTGATGGGAAACTGATCAAATTTGATGATGACACAAAGCTAGGAGGGATAGTTAACACTAGGAAAGAGAGAGAGAGAGAGTATTCAAAAAGTTCTAGAAAAGTTTGAAAAGTTGGCAGCGACTAACAGAATGGTATTTAGCAAGGAGAAATGCAAAGTCCTACATAAGGGCAAGAAAAATGAAGAAAAAAAAACACATACAGAATGGGAAGAATTGGGATAAGCAGCAGATGTGAAAAATACTTGGGTATACTAATAGATCATAGACTGAACATGAGTCAACAATGTGATGCAGCAGCCAAAAAGGCAAATACAAATCTTGGATGTATTAAGAGAAGCATAGAGTCTAGATCACATGAGGTAATTATCCCCCTCTACTATTTCTTAGTCAGACTTCATCTGGAATACTGTGTCCAGTTCTGGGCACCCCACTTTAAAAAAGACATAGACAAACTGGAGCAACTTCAGAGAAGAGTTACCAAGATAGTGAGTAGTCTGCAAATCGTGTCCTATGAGGAACGGTTAAAGGATCTGGCAATGTTTAGCTTGCAAAAAAGAAAGCTGAGAGGAGACTTAATAGCTGTCTACAAATATCCGAAGAGCTGTCACAGTGAACAGGGATCAGCCCTATTTTCATTTGCACAAGGAAAGCCTAGAAGCCATGGGATGAAACTGAAAGGGAGGAGACACAAATAAGATATTAGAAAAAACTTTCCGACCTGGAGGGTGATCAATGAGTTGAACAGGTTACCATGGGAGATGGTGAATTCTCCTTCAATGGAAGTCTTGAAACAAAGGCTGGACAAATATGTGTCTGGGATGATTTAGTGAATCCTTAACTGAGCAGGGGGTTGGACCAGATGACCCTGGAGGTCCCTTCCAACTCTACCATTCTATGATTCTATAGGTTGTGTTAGCCTCTTGTGGGTTATCTCTTACAAACCCCTGTTAAAGATACATTTACACTCATCAATTATCACCATGATTCAATTGTTTTTGAGCAATTAATTGGTCAGTGTTAACAAAGGCAAAGATCAGCAAAAAAAATTATATATATATATATATATATATATATATATATATATATATATATATATATATATATCATATTCCCACACATGCCTTCTCTTCAAATAGCTAGCATTTCATATTGGCACCCGGAGCTTTGCATAGCAATGCTTCTTGAATTTTATTTCCCATTATTTGGATACCCCCTTCTCCTCCCCCAAGGAACTGTTAGTTGCTGCCTGTATCAGGTATCAGAAGAAAAGGTCATAGATTAGGGAAGTGCAATACAAGAGGGAGAGAAGAGAGAGCAGGGCAGGCTGGAGGAGTAGTAGAGAGGGAAGTGAACGCTGCATCTTGTGCTTCTCCACTGTGCCTGCTAACTTGACACAGTTAGTCTGCAGGGTGGGAAGTCTTCAGTGATGGCCATGATGCTTCCTCAGCCTGTGCTGTGGGACTCAGGTGGCTTTGCTGATTGGTGTCACAGCAGACAAGAGCTGATTCTCTACCAATCAGCATTCAGTATCAACGCTGCAGGGGAAAAGCAGTATCTTGCCTTTAGACAGCAAATGTAACTGTGCATAAACCACTTCCCTCCTCCCCTTACCTCCACTAGTGATTTTCATACAAAGTCCAGTGGGAGGGGGATTGAAAAAAAATGCATTTTTTTCTTTTACTATCAGCTAGTCTTGTGCTCCCCTGCAGGGAGCCCCCCTAGGCACTTGACTTCCATGCCTAGGGGTAATTACGACCATGCTGTTAAATACTGTTTGGGTGTGGAGGCAGTGCAATGGGACCATGGTATCACACGTGAGTTCAGAATATGGCTGATAACACAGAGGCACAAACACACAATCTGTAGTACTTACTATTGAATACTAAATAGATTTGAAACAAATGAGTTTGACAGAGAAACAATTAACAGGGTTACATACCAATGTTTTATCGAACTTGAAATTCTATCACAACTAGAATAGGTGATAGCAAATGCTACATTATTGGTCATAACGACTTAACATTGTATAACCATCACAATGTAAGCTGTCTTTGAATAGTCCTTTTATGCTGTAATTAACAAGTATGGCGATGTCTATGTGGATAATGGGGGTCGGCAATGACCCAGCGGTACACTCAGTCCATGTAAAAGTCTGAAATGCTTTATTTTCTTGAATATTTCATCAATTACAGAAAATCCAGTGTAAAACAATCACCACTGATGGCACATACCCTTTGTGCAACAAACAAAACAAACGCTTGCCCATCAAGGCACTAATAAAACAGCAGTACTTTCCCTTACTACTAGCGAGCAGCAATGGTCAGCAAACAGCAGAAGTCCACCAGGTAGATGTGTTCACTCCAGGCTCTGACTCGGACTGCCTGAACTTGCAGCCTTTTATGTCCCAGTGAATACCTCAGTGGATCAAGCTGAGCTCACTGGGACCCAGGAGAAAGACTTGTACTGGTGGTTTATCTCACCCAGGCTAAGCATTGGGGTGAAATGTACACTCCTCTATTATGGCCTCTATTAGTGGCTCAGGTACACTGCACTCCACTGCATTACAGGATTAATAGCAAAAGTCTTAAAGGGGTTGTCCCGCGCCGAAACGGGTTTTTTTTAACCCCCCCTCCCCCCCCCCCCCCCCGTTCGGCGCGAGACAACCCCGATGCAGGGGTTAAAAAAACAACCCGCACAGCGCTTACCTGAATCCCGGCGGTCCGGCGTCTTCATACTCACCTGCTGAAGATGGCCGCCGGGATCCTCTGTCTCCGTGGACCGCAGGGCTTCTGTGCGGTCCATTGCCGATTCCAGCCTCCTGATTGGCTGGAATCGGCACGTGATGGGGCGGAGCTACACGGAGCCAGCATTCTGCACGAGCGGCCCCATAGAAGACTGCAGAAGACCCGGACTGCGCAAGCGCGGCTAATTTGGCCATCGGAGGCCGAAAATTAGTCGGCTCCATGGGAACGAGGACGCTAGCAACGGAGCAGGTAAGTATAAAACTTTTTATAACTTCTGTATGGCTCATAATTAATGCACAATGTACATTACAAAGTGCATTAATATGGCCATACAGAAGTGTATAGACCCACATGCTGCCGCGGGACAACCCCTTTAAGCTCAAAATAGTAGCAGTGGGCCACTCAGGAGTTAAAGACCAGTCCTAGCTGTTCTTAAGTGTGCATGCTGCACTCTTGTCTTAGAGACTAGTCGTTATTTACAATTGTAGCTTACGTTCGGCCACAGTTCAGTAATCAAATCAGAATGTCAATGTTTCACTTTCAAGTTTCAGAGAGTGGTGAATAATGTGGCTCTGTATCTGTTTACATGGCCACCTCTTTCTCTCTGCAGTTTCAGCTTGGAGAGCCCACAGTCACTGCTTCCATGCCACAACTGGAGTAAGAAGCATTTTTCTGTAATAAGATATATTACATATTGCGGTATAATGATATTGATAAAGTATCAACCAACTGTCTATCAGCTGCCACTCAGGATAAAGGGAAAGTTGAGGTAAAGTCTTCAACACTTATCTCTCCTCTCCCTCACATCTGCCAGGCCTCTGATGTACATGTGGCCTTAGGAAGTTCTTTGTTCTGATGGCAATAAAGTTAAGCTAGTGACAGGGGGATGCTAATTACCCCACTTCCAGTGAGGATCGACACCTCTGGCCTTTCCCACAGATACCCTGACTCCAAGAGTCAGATCAACGGAAGATCTCTTAATAAGAATTATTGATCATGTGAATGTCCTAGCCTGATATAAGTTATATTTTTGGAATCGGGTGGCTAGCTGATTAAAATGCATCCAAACCTATGGAGGTGTGGGCCCCGGAACACCCGTAAATAGAATTATACCTGGATATAATTTCCGAGTCATGCTTGGTATTGCTGTGTAGATAAAATCATGACCAGAAATATGCCAGGTATATTCTCGATTGGAAGATCTCCTGCGGAGATATGGCCAAATTGGGGAATTATGGTTTTTTCACAGGTATCTCTACACCCTCCTCCACCCCTCCCTGAGTGACCTCAGAGAGGGCAGGAAGGGGGGGTGTTCTAGGGAAACATTTAAGATCCAGGGGGTCACAGGGACTGAGTGGATATGCTACAGCATAAGGCTTTCCCATTTGCTTCAATGACTCTGCACAAACAGAACCTTGGCCCGAATATCTCAAATCTGGTATCTTTCTTTATTTTCTCCTTGTTTTATTTTAAATACTGTCTGTTGTGTATGCCTCTAAGCCTCATCTCCACCGTAACATATTTTTCTGTATATGTTTATACATATCAATATTTAGTACTGCTAGCCTTTTTCTAGAATAAATCTGCAATTTATTAGTCGAACCTTGTCCGTTTTAAAATGAAACATAACTCCAAAAATTGTGTTCATAATTCATAGTCTGGGTTCCAGCTACCCGTGATATAAAAGCTGGTGGTGGCAGCGAGTGTGTGCAGGTATTGTAGAGTGCTTGAGGCATTTAGGCCAGATCAGGGGGTGATTTGGGCACAAATCCACCTGTATTCTAACGACTCCACGCTTGTACACCTGCAACATTGATTGATCAAGGCTCTGCTGTGACAAGCGGTCATAGCGGCAAGCATGCTCGGAGTAGTTGATCTGTGATAAATCGTCGATAGAGGCGGGATTGGTCGGGTCTACCCATCTCTCTCCCTGACACATACCTTCACCTATACTATTGATATATGGAAAGAAAACAACAGTTACTCTTTAAATGTACCTTGCCAAGATTCAAACTTGTCCACCATCTATAGCATTGAGTCAAACATATTAGT
Organism: Eleutherodactylus coqui; assembly: GCF_035609145.1. Taxonomy (NCBI): domain Eukaryota; kingdom Metazoa; phylum Chordata; class Amphibia; order Anura; family Eleutherodactylidae; genus Eleutherodactylus; species Eleutherodactylus coqui. Next base: position 90,958,879 of record NC_089837.1, read on the forward strand.
AGGGGTCCCAGTATTGGGGCCCCATCAAACTACAGAATATGAATCCTTCATGTGCACCACCATCCATTCATTTCATTGGGACAACCTGAGATAGCTAACCTTGGCTATTTCCAGCTGTCAAAATGATCGGAACAGCAGTGAGCATGTTTGACTGCCATTTCATTCATGCTAGGATCAATTCTCCATAGGGAACCCTGTAGTTGGACCCCCACCTTTCTGAAAGTTAGAGGATAACTGAATTCTGGCACAACTCTTTTAAATATTCCAATCATGTGAAATGAGTGTATAGAATATGTACTTACCCGTTTAAACAATACGGGATATAAAATATTCTACCTTTCCTCTTGCTACAATTCTAGGCAGCACATGATAATGCCCCTGTGGTCGAGAAATGAGAATGAAGCAATAACATAGCCATTTAAATGTACTGTGTTTCTGTTCCTGCTTCATAAAGACTCTCATTAGCACCTCCAGAACCACATGCAAATGAGATGTATTAGAACATCTTCTGACACCACTGACAAAGAAGAGGTTAAAATCCGCCTCCACTTGCTGCCTTACCAGCTCTCACTCTGATTAATCTTATGAGTCTCCAGAACAAAAATATGGGCTTCACATTAGCAAAGATTATTCTAACAAGATGCGATTCGTTGTGAGCAAGACAAAGATAATTACGGCATTACGGCAGATTGCGAGCTTTGTTTGCATATTATTTGCATGTTTACATTTTGATCCAGTTCCCACAGATTGGGGCTGACCTTTCTGTGTTCTGCTCAAGCTCTAATCTTTGTGTGTACACTTTCCATTTGTATTATCTGTTTCCATCTGTTCCTCCCGTGTTAAAATCTCTCTGATTGTTTCTCTCCGACTCGTTTTGCTTTACAACGGCTGCTGTTTGCATTACAAAGGTGCGGTGCTACCTAGGACCACGGGCATCTAATGAGCATGATAATCTTAATTGGGCTTGATTTTGTTCTATATGTGAGGCATGTTCATAGGCATAAACAAGAGATTAAAGGATGTTGCAATTCTCACTGTGTGTATGTCTAAAAGACAATGAGGTATCTAAAAGTGTGTCGCCCACCGGTGCCCCGCCGGCTGATTTGAGTACCTGCCATATTTCTGTTAATAATAGTGTTAGACCAAATTACAACTAATGCTTTTTTCTGTGTTACATTATAATGCAGATGACTACTTTGCTTGGCTTTGTATATATTAGTCATTTAGCACTTATACGACACCAGATTTATCCTTTATATTCAAGAATTATTTTGAAATGTTTACTTTGTCGGGATTGTCGCATTGTAAGGGAGGTTGGCAGTGCACCGCTAACCCTCTTATTGTAGCAGCTCAGCTGACTTGACCAGCGGTCGCGCTAATCTCTGCCCCCCTGTCAGAAAGGCAGGTGGAGTGGAAGCGAGCCAAGACAGAGCTGTGCACCACATCCAGGTGCAAGAAGTGGCAGAGATAGCCAGCTCTGTGGAGCGTTGAAGAAAGAAGCTCCATCCCCCTTGAATGAGCCCAAACTCTCTCGGCACTATGAGCGCCATATTCAAGCTATTTGTCCTGGGCTATCAGAGAAAGCTCAGCAACAGTGATAGTAAGTGGTAGATGCTGTTAGAGCACCATTAGAAAGAGGCGCAGAGATAGCTGCTGGAGACTGCAGGGAGCAGCAAAGGAGAAGCAGCAAGAATACGGAGTATGTAAGAGAAAGGGGTCTGCTTGGAGAGAATAGTGGGCTTTGATTTGAAGAAACAGACTGCCTTTTGCTTGGAGACACCAAATAAAGAGACTGTTCTACGTCCCAAACTCAGTGGAGTATCAGGATTGCAACAAATACCCAACGGAAATTTGGTAGAGTCGTCTTCCTGACTTTGGACTCGCCTAAGCTAGTGGTAATGACAATTACCAGGCAACAAACTGTAAGTGAGGCTGGCTGTCAACACGTGTGCACACCAGAAAAGGATTGAGTCTGTTAACTAGCGGGCCTGCTATAGGAGGTAGAGTTAACATTACGAACACTGGACCTTATGCAACTTTTGGATGCTCAAACCCATTTAAAGTACTGTATTATTTAATGGAACATCATACAATGCTTAAACATATGAACATCATACTTTTTTTACTTTCATTTCTTTTATCAGTGATAAGAGATAGCTTGAGTCTAACAAAACAATGGCACCTGGTGTAAGAAGTGACTAATATTAAGATTGCTGTTAAATAGCCAAGCCAGACTTGCCGACAAGGCAACAAATGCCCCAAATTATGTCTACTTCAGCATAAAACATAAATCTTTATTGCAAATAATATAACATGAACTAACAGGCATGCATGTGGTTTTAACGCCCAAGGATGCTGGGAGTTCAAGTGTCCAATAAGTTCCAAATAGAATGATTAGATTCTGTAGTGAATTCATACGTATAGTTATTATGATACTAGTATCCTAAACTAGAAGTATAAGGGCATGGCTCTAGTCTGCAGCACAAGAGTCACCTAGATAATATATACTACAACTTCCAGCAGTCCCTGCAGTTAAAAGATCAACATAGCCCTGGCATGTTTCACCACAAATGTGGCAACGTCCGGGAAAAAGGGCTGTATGCTCTCGAGCTGGTCACTCCCAACAATTAAATAGACAAGGATAGATTCCCATAGTGTATAAACAGCCAATCCAAAGTAGAGGTCAGAACTCTATGAGATGCTCCACAAATAATAGGGATCAAAGGCCTCGATGGTTGGAGCCTTGGACCTCTCTGAACACTGATGCAATAATTGCCAATCGTTACCGAAAATTTGTTTTTGATGTGCCAATTACAGCGCTGTCTCTCTTTTCATTGTTCAAAAGTAGGGAGGCATGCTAAAGCTAAACTGGAGTGGTCTAAGAAAAAACACGGTAATGTCTTGAAACAGTCTAATCAAAGCCCAGATCTCAACCTAAATGAAAATGTTACCAAGCAGGGCGGCGCAGGGTCCCGCGATCGGCGCGTGCCGATCCGGTGTTGGCTCCGGCGTCCTGGAGCTCTGGAGTCGGGGCTCTCCCGGCGGCGTGAGGCAGCCAGTGTGCGGCGGCGTGGGCGTGTCCGCCTGTAGGGTGCCGCCCGCACTCCTCCACCTTTCTTATGCAGCAGTGGGAGAGTCAGCTCCTCCCACTCTCCGCCCCTGGGCGGAGGCTTGCAGTCATAAGGCTGGCAGTGACCTGAGCTCACTGCCAGTTATTGGTTCGGTCAGCATCTAGTAGGCCCTGTCTGCAGCTAGCCTCAGTGAAGCCTCTAGTTTGCCTGTCTGCTTCCATCTCCAGCTTTGCTTTGCTCTGTATGTTCTGTTGGTCATTTCCATCTGCCTTCTCTGTCGGCACTCTGTCCCCCCATTTATTTAGTCACATCTTGTCAGTCGCCAGGTCCCTAGCCAGTGCAGGGACCGTCGTCCAGTTGTCCGCCTGGGGTTAGCCAGGGCCGAGGCAAGTAGGCAGGGACAGTGGGGTGCGGGAAGTTCAGGGCACCCCACCTGGCGCTCGGGGGGTCAGAGTGCCGTAACATAATAACTGGCCCTTTAAACCGTTGTCATGGAGGCGATCAGCGCTCTTGCGAACCAGCTGCAAGCCCTGGTGCCGGTGGTCCAGGATTTGTCCGCCCGTATGGCAGCCCAGGAGCAGCGGGGGTCGTCGCAGGGCCCGGACACCTCAACCAGCCCAGAACCTAAGTGCCCTCTTCCCGAGGTGTTCTCTGGGGAGAGGAACAAATTTTTTGTTTTCCAACAGGCATGTCGCTTATTTTTTCGGATGCGCCCCCGTTCTTCCGGGTCGGAAGCCCAGAGGGTCGGGCTTATAATGTCCCTGCTGCGGGGCTCTGCCCAGACCTGGGCTTTTTCTATCCCTGAGGGTTCCCCCTGCTTGCAGTCCGTGGACTCCTTTTTCCAGGAACTCGGGGGTATCTTTGACGAACCGGACCGAGTGGGGTTGGCGGTTTCGTGGCTGTTGGTGCTGCATCAGGGGTTGTTTTGTGTGGAGGATTATTGCTCCAATTTCAGACGCTATGCGGGGGATACGGCATGGAACGATAGCGCTCTGAAAGACGCTCTGAAAGGGTCTCTCGGACGCAGTTAAAGACCTGTTAATTTCCCATCCCGTTCCCGGGTCTTTAAGGGAGGCTATGGAGCTAGCGGTGAAGGCAGATAGGAGGCTCAGGGCTAGGAAGCAAGACAGGCAGGCCCGTAGAGTCAGGGAGGTCGTTTGCCCTGGTCCATCTCTTTCCTTACCCGTCTCTGTTCCCGAGCCGATGGAGGTGGATCTGCTGGACCCCAAAGAGCAACGCCGGATCCGATTGCGGCATCGTCTCTGCCTCTACTGCGGGAAAGCTGGACATCGGGTGATAACCTGCCCACTGAGGTCTCAATGCTCGCAGCCGGAACCGGCGGAAAACTCAGAGTCCTAGGCGATTGTAGGAAGGATCGCCTAGGACATCAGGTACTTCCTAAGCTTTTGGTACCGTGTCAGGTCAGATTCCGTGATTTTTCCCGATCAGGACAGGCGTTTATTGATTCCGGAGCCGCCGCTAACTTGATAAGCCTGTGTTTTGTCCGATCCCTGATGGCTGAATTTGTGGCGCTGAAGACGCCAATTCATTTTACCAGTATTGATGCTACCCCTCTCTCCACAGGCCTGGTACGATGGAGGACCCCAAGATTACAGTTCACGATGGGGATCCTCCACTCAGATGAACTGTCTTTCCTAGTTATGGAAAAAATGTCGGTTGATGTGGTGCTTGGTATGCCCTGGTTGGCACTGCACAATCCCCAATTTGATTGGTCCACCCGGGAATTGACTCATTGGTGATCATCCTGTCATAATCACCTGTCTACCATAGCTGTGTGCTCCGCAGATACTGTGCTCATTCCGGAGTATTTGTCAGACTTTCAGGATGTATTCTCCAAAAAACTGTCTAAGGCTCTGCCCCCTCATAGGGAGTGGGACTGTGGTATTGATCTGATTCCCGACAGTCCCATCCCTAAGGGAGCCATTTTCAATTTGTCAGGCCGTGAGCATAAGGCCCTCAAGTCCTATGCCTCGGATGGCTCTGGCCAACCGACATATCCGGCCGGCCGGGTCCCCTGCCAGGGCAGGTCTCTTCTTTGTAGAGAAGAAGGACGGGACACTAAGGCCTTGTGTGGATTATCGGGCCTTTAATAAAATCACAGTGAAGAACCAGTGCTCCTTGCCCCTCATTCCTGATTTGTTGAATCAGGTGGTAGGGGCCCACTGGTTCTGCAAACTGGACTTGCGGGGCGCTTACGATTTAATTCGCATTAGAGAGGGAGACGAATGGATGACGGCGTTCAACACCCCGTTAGGACATTTTGAATGTCTGGTCATGCCTTTCGGACTCTGTAACGCCCCCGCTGTGTTTCAGGGTTTTATGAACGGGTCTTTCACGACTTCCTGGGTGTATTTCTGGTCATCTATCTTGATGACATTCTGGTGTACTCGCCTGACTGGGATTCACATGTGCGGCACCTGAGGTTGGTCCTGACCCGTTTGCGCGACTATCAACTTTTTGTCAAGTTAGAGAAATGCACATTTGGTTCTAAACAAGTATCTTTCCTTGGTTATATAATTTCACCCACGGAGATTCAGATGTAGTCTGATAAAGTAGCAGCAATCTCCCAATGGGTCAGACCGGACAACCTCAAGGCTCTCCAGCGGTTCTTAGGTTCTGCAAATTTTTACCGCAAATTCATTAGGAATTACTCGGTTATTGCTGAACCTCTGACCGACCTGATTAAGAAGGGGGCCGACTTGGTAAAATGGTCACCTGCAGCCCTTGAGGCCTTTAGTCATCTAAAGAGGGCATTTACGACTGCCCCGGTGCTAATACAGCCGGGCGCACGATTACCCTTTTTCATTGAGGTAGATGCGTCTGAAGTGGGGACAGGAGCAGTATTGTCGCAGGAAGTCAGTGGGGGATCTGGGTATAGCCCATGTGCGTTCTTTTCGCGGAAGTTTAATTCAGCAGAACGCAACTACGACGTGGGTAACCGTGAATTATTGGCTATCAAATGGGCTCTGGAAGAGTGGCGACACCATCTTGAGGGTGCTAGACACCCAATTACCGTGTATACTGATCATAAGAATCTGGTATATCTCGCCAATGTTAAAAGACTTACAGCTCATCAAGCCAGGTGGGCGTTGTTCTTCGCCAGGTTTAATTTCGTCGTAACATATATCCCAGGAGAGAAGAACGTGAAGGCGGATGCTGGATAGTGAGACTATGACCCCCAAGAATATCTTAGCCCCTGGCGTGGTGGTGGCAGCTGTAGAATCTAACTTCGTCCCTCAACTACAGGATGCTCAGCAGAACGTTCCTTCGGGGGTGCTGGAGGGCAGATGGTTTGTGCGAGAGACCCTACGTCCTAGAGTCATGGATGAATCTCACTCATCGGTTCTCACAGGGCATCCAGGGTTTCAGGGGACCCTGGATCTTTGTTCCAGACACTTCTGGTGGCCAGGTATGTCTCAGGAGATCTGCAACTTTGTTAGGGGATGCTCAGTCTGTGCTCACAATAAGAGTCAGTGGCGTCCTCCGGAGGGCCCTCTGAGACCGCTACCGGTTCCTTCCAGTCCATGGTCGCACTTATAGGTAGATTTCATCACTGACCAACCAGAATCCCAGAAGTGCACCACTATCTTAATGGTGGTCGACCGGTTCTCTAAGATGGCACATTTTGTGGCGTTAAAGAAGCTACCTTCGGCAAAAGAATTTGCCATGATTTTTGTAAAAGAAATAATTTGCCTACATGGGGTTCCCCAAAATATTGTATCTGATCGCGGGGTTCAGTTTGTGTCGCAGTTTTGGCGTGCCTTCTGCAGAAACCTGGGAACGTCGCTTTCCTTCTCTTCAGCATTCCACCCGCAAACTAATGGTCAGACTGAGCGGAAGAACCAAGATTTAGTGCAATATTTACGGTTGTTTGCTAGCGAAAAGGCTCATCAGTGGGCAGAGTTCCTGCCATTGGCAGAGTTTGCACTAAACAAGCGCCCTTGTTCTTCCACGGGGGTATCTCCATTTTTTTGTGTATACGGTCAGCATCCCCGCTACCTTACAGCAATCCCTACTCCTTCGGTCTGTCCTGCAGCTGATGTCGCCACAGATACGCTTCAGGGAGTATGGAAAGAGGTACTGAAAAACTTGGAAGCAGCGGGGACTCGTGTGCAGTTTCGTAGTGAGAAGAGTCTGTCTGTATCTGAACCTTACAGGGTGGGATAGAAGGTATACCTGTCTTCTAAAAATCTCAAGTTAAGGGTCCCATCCATGAAGCTGGCGCCACGTTACGTGGGTCCGTTTGTCATCACGCGTGTGGTGAACCCGCTCGCCTATGAACTAGGTTTGCCAGCTACATGGAGGGTTCACAAGGTGTTCCATAAGTCGTTACTGAAACCTTTTGTCCCTTCGGTGCCTGTCTGCTTCCATATCCAGCTTTGCTTTGCTCTGTATGTTCTGTTGGTCATTTCCATCTGCCTTCTCTGTCGGCACTCTGTCCCCCCATTTAGTTAGTCACATCTTGTCAGTCGCCAGGTCCATAGCCAGTGCAGGGACCACCGTCCAGTTGTCCGCCTGGAGTTAGCTAGGGCCGAGGCAAGTAGGCAGGGACAGTGGGGTGCGGGAAGTTCAGGGCACCCCACCTGGCGCTAGGGGGTCAGAGTGCCGTAACAGAAAATCTGGGGAATGAGCTGAAGACTGTTGGACACCAATACAACCCATCTGAAGGCCCATTTAGACACAACGATTGTCACTCAAAAATCGCTCAAAGCCATCTTTTGAGCGATAATCGTTGTGTCTAACTGCACTGACATCGTACAGTTTTCGTTAAGCCGTCACTGATCACTGATCTTTCATGAAACATCAGCGATCACTTATCAGGAATTCACAGCGGGATACAGCTGATACTATTGTTTCAGCTGTCTCCCGCTCCCTGAAGACAGACGGTGTATGAAGAACAGAGGGGTTTAGCTGTGTTCTCCATACCCCACTCGGAGTACTCAGCTGTATAACAGCCAGGCGCTCCGAGCGGGGAACAGCTGAATGCAGAAGACAAGCGGAGACACCCCGCTTGTCTTCTGTAACCTTCTTCGCTCGGAGCGCAAGGGGATCGCTCAATGTTTGAGCAATCACCTTGCGCCGTAAAAAGAACACAACGATAATTGCTCAAAAATCACTCAAGATCTTTTGAGCCATAATTGTTGTGTCTAAACCAACCTAACTTAAAGAAGTTGGAGCAGTTTTGCCTGGTAGAATAGACAAAAGTCCCAGCGATACATAGCCCAAGAGAATTGTATCTTTAATTGCAACAGAAGGTGGCTCCCCAAAGTATTGACTTTCAAGGCGTGAATACTTAAATACATTGAAGTTCTCTGCTTTGGGTCTTACTTATTGTGTGTGTCACAGTAAAAAAGAAAATTTGCACCTTCAAAAAAATTAGCATGTCATGTAACTCAAATAGGGAAACCACCACCCGAAGGGAAAAAAAACCCCAAAAAACACCTTCATTCCAGGCTATAATGCGAAACAGGAAAAATTCCAAGGGGGTGAGTACTTTCACAAGGCACTGTATATCAATATAGACTAAGAGAATACCAGCATTGAGAATATGCTACATCTACACGGTTGTGTTTTTATAGCTAATATAATATAAACTATAGAACCTTCTATCAATAACTACTCAATGTAAAGCATACAAATACACACGCACCGTACGGTATATCACCAGAATACAGATAAGGATATGCGCAGAGCGTAGCAACCCAGACAATGCCACAGGCAAATAAAGGGTGAGCCATTATAATGACATTTTAAAAAGGGAGAGGAAGCCGGCGAGAAATCATATTGATAATAGAGCATCCAGGTAAACAGGACAAATAGGGATCTCGATATGTAGCAGAATGCGGCTTTTATCCAGCTAGAAATATTTTTGTTTCAGCGGAAAACAAGATGAGGCTGAAGCAATCATTATCCGTGGACAATGGCTTTCTAACATATAATCAAATGATGGGGTAAAGTAAGGTCTTACAGTAAAACAAACACGTAGATGCATCTTGTGTATTAGGCTGTGGATCCCGGTAATGTTCCCAGGATGCATTCATCTTTAAATCATATAAAAATAACCAAAACATTTTCAATGTTCTTTTAACCCCTGGATAATCTACACACTAATAAAAAGCGAGCGCACTTTCCAGAGAGCATTTATGGGCACTTTTATTTTCTCCATAGAGAAGAAAGTAAACTTTTTTTCTGACAAATGAAAACCCAGGTTGTCTGAAAGCAGTAGGTGCTTTTTTCATTGGTGAGCCAATTATTTGGTCTGTTGCTTTAACAAGAAGTTTATGCAGTTCAGGTTAACATTTGTATGAAGAAATTGCCAATTTATGCTTGTAATAGTGGCATATATGTTTCAATATCACAGGCAATTGGACATATGTGGCCAGAGGATGACCTCAATATGCATAGAAGACATTGATACATATGTAAGAGATTAAGCCCAAGGGGTTAAAGTAGCTGTGGAGATAAGCTGGGGAAGACGCACCAAAAACTGCGCCAGAACTAGAACATGCATCAACTTTTGACACAACAGGACTGAACATGCTCACTGGACGTTTGCTAATTGGAGGATGCCCTTATATAAAAAGGGGAATTTCTGCTGCATAGTAAACTTAGAAGGCACCACACTGAAGAGGAAGGAGGCTGCTGATTGTGAGAGGAAGCTAAACTGAGCTGAGTGCCGAACTGAAAGGAAAGGCCTGTAGAAAGTTTCCTGGAGCTGCAGGATGATCTTACAGCCCTGAGATGAAAAGAGCTGACTAGCACCAATGAAGAGTAGAGAGGAGTACTCCCTATTCCCCTAGGCAATGCTGTGGGATCACTGGAGTCGGTAGGAGATGCAACCCCTGCACAACAAACCGTAAGTGAGGCTGCCCTCATCTAAATCTTAGGCGTGCACACTGTCAGGAATGAAGGGTAGCTAGTCAGCAGGCCAGCTGCAGGATAAATAGCCCACATTAAGGACATTTTACTGTTGCTCGTACTCCAGTGCTAGAGCTTCTGTTTACGGACTGAGACATTTGTTTACAAGGGAGAAAGTGGAATGGCATCTAGGGCGTCAAACAAGCCTTGGAGAGGGGGACATCGTGAGTCTATTCTGTGACTTGTATTTCTCATAGATTCTATTAATGGAGTATTAACCCCTAAAGAAAGTATTATATCTAGTGATTTGTATTTCTGCAATACAATATAATCATTAGCATTATTGATTTTGTTCACAGGGTATTACTATTCCTGTGGTGTAGTTAGCAATAGCTTAAAGGTAAAGGTTTAGTTATTTGAGCATTAACATTCTAGTGTTAACTTTTTGTGTCCTTTAAGTAAATACCATAAACTTTGGCTATTTCATCTCCTGCATTGTATCCTGAATCCTGCATCCCTACACCTCCAAAGCTTAGTGCCATATTGGGCAGAAGATAGAAACACATGGCCAATGCATATGACATAGCATGTAATGCTTTGTGTTCATGTCCAGCACACATCCTTAGACATTACATATTTAAGGGGAAAAAAGTGTGTTTTTAAATTTTTTCTGTTAGCCAATGAATATATCACATCAGCGACGTAATTATTTTTTTTTGTTGTCCTGCTTGGATGTTATCAACATAGCCAAAATATGGCTGCATTTTAGCCTTTTGTAGTTCAGTGTGTAATAGAGACACTAAAATGTAGCAATTTTACTGCTATGTGAATGCAGACTTAAAGTGACCTGTGGCTCCATATTTCCTTGTACTGTAATTAAACCATATTATAAGTGTTACATTCGTCCTGAACTGCAAACGGGATCCTGGTACGAGGGCAGCCAGAATGGACATGAAAACTAGCTAATACGGGTGGCTAGACACAGGCTGGATCTCTAGAGAAGTGAGGTAATGGACATAGCGGGGCACTCAGAAACCCTTAGATTGAACCCACTCCGCAGCAGAGCACCAGTCCCAAAAGAGACGACCCCACTTTCTTGCACGAGGACAAGACAGAGGTCCAAGGGGAACCAGAATGCTGGTAACCAAGGAACAAATAGAGACAGACAAAAACTAAAAGACAAGAACAATAGAATACCAGACAAACAGATACAAAACAGGGAACAAACACAGGAGCCAGGCACACAGGAGCTCTGAGTAGGGTGACTGCTCAGGGAACACTGAAAATCATCGGCAACTCCCAGCCAGGAAGAGGTGGATTATATAGGGAAGAGGAAGAAGCCGATTGGCTGACAGAAATGTCAATTACCAGCCATACCTTGCTGACAGTTGCAAAGACTAATTAACCAGGACTAGTACACAAAGGAGATGTTAACTCTAACTACTCAGGATAGAACCCACAGAAATAAAGATGTACTGGCAGAGACTTGACCATGTGCTGACTGTGACGTGACACTACCCCCCCCCCCCCCCATCCTTCCCTCCTACCTTAAACAAAAGGGGCCTCTGGACCCTTAGGGCAAAAAATATATATGTTAACTCCTCCAATGGACAAAATGTCATACAGGATCCATGCAGGCCTCAAACAAAACACATAAATGTCACAATAAGGAGCAAAAACATAATTTAAGACACCCTGAACAGAACTATTGTGCCTTACACAATCGGCCTCAGTCGCAGTAGTCTGCAAGTTAAAGGAGATGTCCCGCGCCGAAACGGGTTTTTTTTTTTTTAAACCCCCCCCCCGTTCGGCGCGAGACAACCCCGATGCAGGGGTTAAAAAAACCACCCGCACAGCGCTTACCTGAATCCCGGCGGTCCGGCGTCTTCATACTCACCTGCTGAAGATGGCCGCCGGGATCCTCTGTCTTCATGGACCGCAGGGCTTCTGTGCGGTCCATTGCCGATTCCAGCCTCCTGATTGGCTGGAATCGGCACGTGACGGGGCGGAGCTACACGGAGCTACACGGAGCCCCATAGAGAAGAGGAGAAGACCCGGACTGCGCAAGCGCGGCTAATTTGGCCATCGGAGGGCGAAAATTAGTCGGCACCATGGAGACGAGGACGCCAGCAACGGAGCAGGTAAGTATAAAACTTTTTATAACTTCTGTATGGCTCATAATTAATGCACAATGTACATTACAAAGTGCATTATTATGGCCATGCAGAAGTGTATAGACCCACTTGCTGCCTCGGGACAACCCCTTTAAGTGTGTACAAAACCAGGGGGAAAAAATTTGTGATACCCTGGACAGAGCTATTGTGCATTACACAATCGGCCTCAGTCACAATAGTCTGTAAGGAATGAGTGTACGAAACCTGAGGGGAACTGGAAAACAGGAAAAATCATGCGAAGTCTAGTGAATAAAGTAGTATAGATCATTACTTTTCAATAGAGATGAGCAAGCACCAAAATGCTCGAGTGCTCGTTACTCGAGTCGAACTTTCAGTGATGCTCGAGAGTTCGTTTCGAGTAACGAACCCCATTGAAGTCAATGGGTGACTCGAACATTTTTGTATATCGCCGATGCTCGCTAAGGTTTTCATTTGTGAAAACCTGGGAAATTCAAGAAAGTGATGGGAACGACACAGAAACGGATAGGGCAGGCAAGGGGCTACATGTTGGGCTGCATCTCAAGTTCCCGGGTCCCACTATTAAGTCACAATAGTGGCAAGAGTGAGACCCGCCCCCCCCCCCCCCCCGCACTGTCAGTATAAAGATTGTTCTCCTCTGCCACAGCTGTAACAGCTGTGGCAGAGAAGAACGATGTTAGCCCATTGAATTCAATGGAGTCGGCAATACAGCCGGCTCCATTGAAAGCAATGGGCTGCCGGCGATCGCGGGATGAATGGTCGGGAAGGGCTTAAATATATAAGCCCTTCCCTGCAATTCATCCAGAAATGTGTAAAAAAAAAAAAAATATATATATATATATACTCACCTGGCCCCGGCAGACGGAGTTCAGCGCGGCCAGCGGCAGTCCTCCTGAACTGCTCTGAACAGCTGTGAGTAGTATTCAGCAGCCGGGGATTTAAAATCCCCGCCTGCTGAATGAGCTGCCTCTGATTGGTCACAGCCTGACCAATAAGAGGCAGATCTCACTCACACACCCATTCATGAATTGGTGAGTGACTGCTGCCTCTCATTGGCTCAGCGGGACCAATCAGATTGGTCCCTGCGCTGAGCCAATGAGAGGCAGCAGTCACTCACCCATTCATGAATTCATGAATGGGTGTGTGAGTGAGATCTGCCTCTGATTGGTCAGGCTGTGACCAATTAGAGGCAGCTCATTCAGCAGGCGGGGATTTTAAATCCCCAGCTGCTGAATACTACTCACAGCTGTTCAGAGCAGTTCAGGAGGACTGCCGCCGGCCACACTGAACTCCGTCTGCCGGGACCAGGTGAGTATATATATATTTTTTATTTTTACACATTTCTGAATGAATTGCAGGGAAGGGCTTATATATTTAAGCCCTTCCTGACAATTCATCCCGCGATCGCCGGTAGCCTATTGCTTTCAATGGAGCCGGCTGTATTGCCGGCTCCATTGAATTCAATGGGCTAACATCGTTCTGCCGGGACAAGGTGAGTATATATTTTTTTTATTTTTACACATTTCTGGATAAATTGCAGGGAAGGGCTTATATATTTAAGCCCTTCCTGACAATTCATTCCGCGATTGCCGGCAGCCTATTGCTTTCAATGGAGCCGGCTGTATTGCCGGCTCCATTGAATTCAATGGTCAGTGCTCGTTTAATCGAGACGAGTACCGCGTGGTGCTCGTCTCGAGTAACGAGCATCTCGAGCACCCTAATACTCGAACGAGCATCAAGCTCGGACGAGTATGCTCGCTCATCTCTACTTTTCAATGAATTGGGATGAGGGATAATTGTGCAAACCTTAGGGCTCACACCCACTGGCATTTTTATTTCTTGCGCTGTGAGAGCAAGTGAAAACACTTGCCTCGCATCGCAAATGACAATTGTGGCAGAAGTCCAGGATGCTATCCCATTGCTTTCAATGGGTCGGCGCTGCTGCCGGCAGCATTGAAAGCAGTGGTTTTGTGGCAACCCCCGCAGCATGATTTTCGGGGAAGGGCTTGAAATATAAGCCCTTCCATGAAAATCATCCCTAGCTGGTTAAAAAAACAAAAACATTTTTTACTCACCAATCAGCCGCTCAGACGTTCTGTGCTGATTGGCAATTATTTGGTTTTCTTTTTGGGCTGTGAAGCTGATGCTATGGTTCTCTGACTATATATCTCATAGGACTAGAGTAGATTCATCTAGACACAAAGGGTATTATACCCAAGACCAGATAGGACTTAGCCTAGAGATACTTGTTACTAATTGACCTTTGGTGGGTGCTGACTCTCTAATTTTAAGAATTGATTCAGTGGAAAACACTTACTGAACCAAAGCTTACATTGGATCCTGTAGAGACATGGCAGCAACCTGATTAGTAAGTGCCTGAACAGGATCCATACTGCGTCTAGCACAAATTTTGGGCACAGTTAAAGGGGCGCTTTATCTGACTTTGTTGAAGGAGCAGAGGGCACAGCCTGGGTGGTGGATTGAGATGAGGGAAGCAATGCAGGGTAATGCAGTGCTGTGGAAAGTTTTGTGGATGAAGTTAATGAGTTTAAATTGAATTCTGTAATTGACAGGCCACCAGTGCAGTGACTAGCACAGGGCAGAAGCATCCGTCTAGCGGCTGGAAAGGAAGAGGACCCTGGCTGCCGCATTGAGGATGGATTGGAAAAAGGGAGAGTCAGGTGCGGGGGAGGTTAATCAGCAGTGAGTTGCAGTAATCGTGCTGAGAGTGAATGAGGACAACAGTGAGCATTTTCCGCTTGTCCATGGTGAGTAAAGGGTGGATTCTTGCGATGTTCTTAAGGTGCAGGTGAAATGTTCGGGTAAGAGAATAGATGTATGGGGTAAAGTAAAGTTTGGAGTCAAATATAACCCCAAAGCAGCGGGCATGCTGTCTGTCAGTTATGGAGTGTCACATACTGAGATGCAGATGTCAGGATGAGGTTGGTTAGTAGAGAACAGAAACAAGAGAAGGTCAGTTTTTGAGAGGTTCAGTTTTAGGTAGAGAGAGGACATAGTGTTAGAGACAGCAGACAATCAGTGGCATTCTGAAGGACTGGTGCTGTGATGTCACAGGAGGAGGTATATAGCTGGGTGTAATCAGCATAGATATAGTACTGATAGCCAAATCTCCTGATGGTTTGTCCAATAGGGGCTGTGTAGATGAAAAAGAGGAGGGGGCTTATGACCAAGTCCTGGGGGACCCCAACAGCAAGGGGAAGAGGAGAGGAGGTACAGACTACAAAGAATTTGCTGAATGAGCGGTTAGGGGGAGAACCAGGAGAGAGCAGTGTCCTTTAGTCCAATAGAGCAAAGCATATTGAGGGGAAGTTTGTGGTCAACAGTGTGAAACACTGCGGAGAGGTCTAGGAGGATCAGTAGGGAGTAGTCACCCCTCCATTTAGCCATTAGGAGGTTGTTTGACACTTTAGCCATGATGGGTTTTTTTCGAGTGTAGAGGACGGAAGCTGGACTGTAGGGGGTCAAGGAGAGAGTTTTCTGATAGATAGCTTATAAGGCGGGAGTAGATCAGGCATTCTAATAGTTTGGAGATGAAGGGAAGATATGAGATGGTTCAGTAGTTGGCAGCATAGGATGAGTCAGAGTTGGTTTCTTTAGCAGTGGGGATATAAGAGTGTGTTTGAATGAGGAGGGGAAAATGCCAGAGGTCAGAGAGAGGTTGAATATAGTGGTGAGGTGGGGGATGACAACTGGGGAGAGGGACCAGAGGAGGTGTGAGGGAAGAGGGTCGCTAGCGTAGGTGGTAAGACGAGCAGAGGAAAGCAACCTGGAGACTTCTTTCTCTGATGTTGGTCTGAGTACACAGAGTGAGCAAGAGCTAGATGCAGTACTGAAGAGACTAGGGTCGGGGATAGTCTGGGATTGGGAGGCTATTTCCTGACGGATGTTGTTGATTTTCTTTTTGTGGTAAGCAGCCAGCTCTTAAGTACTGAGATCCGTCACTGGGGGCTGCAATTTAGAGCTGAGAATGGAGTTAAACATGTCAAAGAATTGTTTGGGGTTGTGAGATAGTGAGGAGACAAGAGAGGTGAAGTAGACTTGTTTGGTGTGGTGAAGGACTAGGTTGTAGGTTCTGATTGTGAATTTGAAGTGGAGAATGTCTGCAGACTTTTGCAACTTTCTCCACAGCCATTCAGCACACCTAGTGCACTGCTGGATGAAACACATCTGACATGTGAGCCATGGTTGCTGCGGTCTCCACCGGATGGCTTGAGCCACGGGAGGTGCTGCTTCATCCAGGATATGTTTGAGAGAGGTGTTGTAATGTGTGGCAGCCAGGTTAGGGCAGGAGAGGAGAGAGATAGGGGACAGAGAAGACTCTAAGGACTCAGCACAGTTTTGAGTGTGAACGGCCTGAAAGTTCCTGTATGCAGAATGGGTAGGAGGGTCTGGGGTGATGCTACAGAGCTTGACAGAGAAAAAGAGGAGATTATGGTCCGAGAGCGGGAGAGGGGAATTAGTGAAGTGGGAAACAGAGTAAAGACGGAGGAAGATCAGATCCAGAGTATTGCTCTGTGAGCCTCCTGTAAGGGGGAAAGGCTGTGAGTTGTGAGAGACCAATGGAGGAGGTAAGCGATAAAAGCTGAAAGGCAGATGGGGAGAGGGGGTCATTGGTGGGGATGTTTAATTCACCTAAAATGAGGGTTGGGATTTTACAGGAAAGGAAGTGATGGAGCCAGGCAGCAAAGTGATCCAGAAAGAGGTGAGGAGGACATGGGGGGGGGGTGATAGATGACTGGTATTCGCATGGACAGCGGACGTAAAGTCATAGGGTATGTACCTCAAACGATGGGAAAGTGAGTGAGGATCCTACGGGAATGATCTGGAAGGTGCATTGTAGGGAAAGAAGAGCACCTACTCCTCCACCACGCCTGTTTTCTGGTCTTGGGGTATGGGAGAACTGCAGGCCATTGTAAGACAGTGCAGCAGGGGATGCAGTGTCAGACCGCTGTATTCACGTATATAATAGTTATATGCAATTCCTTTACAAGATGAGAATAAACCATATGTGACATTAGCATGAGAAACCTTGTAGCCAATTAGTAAAATATTCAGTGGTAATTCTCAAATAAGGTTAGGGACTGTCAACGACGTGAAAGCTCTTATATTTAAATGCTGAAGCAAAAGCGTGCTGGCTTTAATGGTTTACTGATTTCCAAAGATATGGCAGTGATTAGAAGCTCAAACTTTAGCTTTAGAATACATTTTCAGTACAGGTCAGAGTTACAGCCTCTCTTGTTACAGGCAGTAGTGTCCTTTTCCTCTCAGTCTCCATAACTTCACTCATTGCAAACAATTGGAAACAATTTTCTTCCTAATTAACTAATAGTGTTATATAGAGGCAAATAATTCTAGTCCTTAATCATTACACCAGTGGGGCAATGAAGAGCATTGATGTCAACCCAGTTTCTGTCTAAAAATGGGCTTTCTCCACCTAAGTGAAAGATTATTGTATGCTGGTAAGAACATTAAAAAATCCAATAGAGGAGAATTTCAAGGATTAGAGAACTTCTTTAAACTCAGTTATATTGGATAAAAAGTTATTTTCCTTTGCTAGAGATTTTGGGGGAGCCCAAGATGTCAGCCAGTGTGGTCTACTTTGGAGATACACGGGCAACCCCCTGTCATATCAGTAAGAGTTGCTATCCTGTATGGTGGGCCACATCCATCTTTGGCTGGCTTCTTTGGTATCATTCAAATGTGCAGGCTATGTTTGTTTGCAGTCGCTCCTCCCCAATCTGGGCTGGGTTGAGTGGGTGACTGCATAATAGTCTGCTCTGAACAAGTAGCTCCTCCTTACCATAGTCTGGCAGACTGCATTCTATGAGGATTTACACTAATTGTGCCTATCAGACATTGCATTTTTTGTCTCTTTCAGTGAATGTATTTAAAGGGGTTGTCTCGCGAAAGCAAGTGGTGTTATGCACTTCTGTATGGCCATATTAATGCACTTTGTAATATACATAGTGCATTAAATATGAGCCATACAGAAGTTATTCACTTACCCACTCCGTTGCGGGCGTCCCCGTCTCCATGGCTCCGTCTAATTTCAGCGTCTAATTGCCCGATTAGACGAGCTTGCGCAGAAGGGTCTTCTCCCTTCTGGTCGGTCCGGGCATGAGCGGTGTTCTGGCTCCGCCCCCTTCTACGCGTCATCACGTAGCTCTGCCCCGTCACGTGTGCCGATTCCAGCCAATCAGGAGGCTGGAATCGGCAACGGATCGCACAGAGCCCATGGTGCACTATGGGAGAAGACCCGCGGTGCATCGTGGGTGAAGATCCCGGCGGCCATCTTGGAGGAAAAGAAGGAAGAAGTTGCAGAGAGGGGATTCGGGTAAGTAAATTTTTTTTTTTTTATTTCAACACATCCCTTGGGTTTGTCCTGCGCTGAACAGGGGGCCTATGCAAAAAAAAAACGTTTCGGCGCGGGACAACCCCTTTAACTGGGAAAGTGTGGGAAACATCAACGCTGTCTCCATTTCAAGTGTCATATTTATTGATTTTGAGATTTCGTGGTTTATGTGCACTGAATCTAATATTGAGTAGTTACACTGTGCAAATACTACTTAGAGAGCTGCGCTGTAATAGATTGTTCCCAATGAAATGATATTTGTAATGAGGTTTTCAGATGGTTTAAGAAATGTGTCACTGAGGGCTGAAAACATGGTTGTGTTTTTGTCCTGTTATGCAGCCGTGGAAATCACCGATGCATGTTGGTGTTACTGTGTGTAATCCTGGAACACACCTCCTCCAGAAGTTAATCAAACTGCTACACCAACAAGTTACAGAAGGCAATGTGTAGTGGCCCAGAACAAATTATTTGTCTCATGCCATTGTCCTGTCAATATATTAATTATAGTGTGCATTTGGTATGTGCATTGCATCTCTGCAGCACTGAATGGATAAATGCCTGGGTTATGTCTGAAAAATGCATCTTGTTGTGGATCATGTGATTTTGTCTTATGTATGTGTATGCAAAGTGCAGAGAGTGAATCTTCTTGCAAAAGCATAAAGGGGTGCTTGCCAAGAGTGACAGTCGGTTAGCAATTCTGCAAGCGAGTGAACCCCACAGACATTGATCGGTCTGTGTGTGGAGGCTGAGCAATACCCTTCTGCTTGGCCTAAGCCTACTTTACCCAGGATGTGCCGCTGCTACCACTAAGCACTGAGTGAGAGAGGAAGAAGGACCGATGCTTGAGGGAGAGGAAGGCACCAGAAGCATGAGTGTTGACTGTTAGAGTGTTGGAGGGAGAAAGAGAGTCACCGGGAGCTGGATCACACAAATAACTAGGACTGTGGATTACCCCGAGAAGTCCTCCCTGTCACACCACCTTCTAGAAGTGTAATTTGTGCCAAACTACTGTTATACATTGAAACTTTGCTGAAGTTACAGCAAGTCGACATTACCGACCGTTCCCAGTTTGTCCGGAAAGTATCTCTGTGTGGACCAAGTTATTAACTTCAGGGAGATTCACCGCATACCACAGAATGGTGGCATCATGAGTGACAAGAAGATTGCAGGTAACCTCCGGTTACATTTTCCCTGTGACCTCCCCCAGCAGTAACTTGGATGCGTGCCAAGCTACCCCCAGGAGAGGAGATGGTAGCACCACCATGACAAGGCCGTGATCTACCCCGCCATTTCCTCGGCTGTGGGCCTGCTACTCAGACGCTGCATATGAACTTGTCCAGTCATTGTAAAGAGTGTAGAATTGACCTTCACTCTCTCGCTGCGACACCATAGAATGCAGGCAGAACTTCCTCCTCCTTCAATTCCTCCTCCTATTGCTAGTAATAATGATTCTAGGCACCTCCTCCAGCATCTCACGTGACTGCCCAAATCTGCAAAGAAGTTATGTCTCCAAGCTCAGAAACAGTCTCACAAATGCAGATAGAACAAGAAACACAGCATAATAGCGCGGTGTCGCACCCGACACCTATTTATAGTTGCTTGCAGTGGGCACGGTCAATGATGACAAGTTCCTATCTCATCTACGTATTTTTTTGACGTGTGTAATTGTGCGGTGTTTGAACAGGACAAAATATGCCACATCGATGAAGACCTGCACGTAAAAATAGCATGTTCATGAGCTCTGTTGCGGCGAGTATATTTACGCATATGTTCATCCGTGGCAGTCCTGAAAAACAGAGCTCAGCTATACCTGCACATTTGACAAAACGACCTATGTACAGTTATTACAGATAGAGACTGAAAAGCTCCAAAAAGAGCATGTCTAGTTAAAGGAAAAGGCTGGTGAAAAAGGCGCAACTCTGTAAACTAAGTAGAAATTGGAGGTCATTGATACAGTAGTGAAGAACTCTTCTTTTATTGAACAGGGTAAGAACTTTGAAGAACGTCTCTCATCCTGAAACTCTGCTGCTCACAGGACTTCTGGTATTTCCCCAAACTTCTGGAACTGTGTCACCCCCAACTGATGAAGGGGTCTGACCCCAAAACGCATTTTCACTTGCTGGCTGTTCCATGACCTACAGCTTCTACTTAGTTTAAAGTGTTGCACCTTTATGACCAGCCTTTTCCTTTCTCTTCATCACATTTACACCCATCTAGGTGGAGAGTTTTCTGGCAAGCAGCACCTCTACTATTCCAAATTCTTATTATTCTAGAACCCTATTAGCTTATTAACTGTCCACTGGGTTTTGCTCCTCCTTCAATTTTTCTATATCTCTTTTTCATATTGTCTAGTTAAAGGTAACTTGTGATACTGCACTCTAGAAAGGCAGCATAAAGGATGTATAGAGGCAAACATGGTCATTTCAATAGTCTGTCACTTATGTGTTAACCCTTGCAATCCAATTTTGCATTCAGGGTTTCCTAGGGGGCTTTCTCTTCCTGCCATTTTATAATGGCGCCATCCTCTGGCTAGAGCCAGTACTGCGGTATAGGACATGCTGGAGAGGCCCCCGACAACAGAGCAGCCAGTAATATACAGTAAGAATACCCTGCTGGACGTCTTCCAACATCAGAGCTGTACAGACTTCAATCAGAATGTCTTCAGATGTCAGACAGTGGATTGGAAAGGGTTAATGTACTGTATTTTGGGAGAAATAAAATCTTATTCTTAGCAGACTCCTCTTGCCCATTTGCTGCTGATTAGCAGCTTTCTCCCTATTACAGTGCATGTACAAAGATCTGCCAACCAGTGGCGGTAGATGGAAGAAGCTTACACATTATGAATACATCAGACTCCTTGCTGGCAGCGCATAAAAAGGACTGCAAGAAATAAGGTGTACGTTCTTCTAAACTGAAGCACATTAACACATAAGTAACAGAGTGCTGAAATCAATGTTTCTGTCACTACTTTTACTTATATTATCTATTTATTAGAATGTCCTTCTGGATTAAAATACATAGGAGATGCAATCAATGTCCTGAGAATTAGAGCCGCTCTAACATCATTAATGGTTTTTTAAAACATAGTGTATCAAGACATTTCCTAATGCAACACAATATAGATCCTTCACTTATGTATCTCACTCCCCTTGAGAAGCTTCCTCATGGAGACCTTTCCAGATTACGTAAAAAGGAAACGTTCTGGATATTTAGACTTACCACTTTAGCACCAAAAGGCCTAAATGTTGGAAAGAGATTAATCCCCGCTCTTTTTTCTGCTTGGCCATATTTTTGATCTGACAGTTCTTTTTTAGTATTTTAATACTGTGTTTCCCCGAAAATAAACCCTACCCCTATTTTCAGAGAGTGGGGGAGGGGGTCTCCGATGCTGTGGCAGGCTGCAGTCCTCGGGATTGCTCAGGATTGTTAAGGAGTCCTCATGCGTGGTTGGGAAATATGAGAAATCTATAGCACAGGTAACACTGCTGGCCTGGTGCCCCCCACCCCCCAACACTAATTTAGGGACCAGAAAACCTTCACTCCCTCATCAGTGACTATCTCAAGATGCTTGTACTTCTGTTATAGTATTCTTTTAAGTGCAAATTATTCACAGCCATGTCTGTGACTTATCATAAGTGTTTCTAAATATGCATGCCTCTATGGATCGATTTAATTTCATCCAGAAGAAGAATTCTGCGTTGTTTCGAAAGCTCGCTATAACATCATGTATTTTTGTTATCCAATAAAAGGTATCATTTCTACAAGATTACTTGGTTTCTCTTACTGAGAACAATCACATTTTATATATATATATATATATATATATATATATATACACTCTTTGTAAAAAACTAAATTAAGCACCTAAAAGAAATTGTCACCTTGCTGCAAAACTCAGCATGCAGTTTCATCTCTGGCAGATATGCAAATGAGTTGTTCAACAGGGTGCTAGAGCCTCCATTTCCACCCGTATCACATCTTGTATCCAAGCTAGAGGTGGTACAACAGAGCACTAGAGCCTCCCTTCAAATGTTCAGTTTTTCACAATAAATTATCCTTTCACTCTGATATTGTAATACAGTGGTGCCTTGGGTTAAGAGTTTAATTTGTTCCGAGGCGGAGCTCTTAACCCAAAACACTCGTAAGTCAAATCAGTTTTCCCCATTGAAATTAATGGAAAAGCCATTAATCCGTTCCGGATCGCGAAGCTCTTACAATGATTTAAATGGGGATGTCATTGCACCATTGAAAGCAAAAGGACGACGGCACCCCCACAGTGATTTTTGGGGAAGGGCTTTAAATATAAGCCCTTCACTGAAATCATCCCTAGCTGTAGTAAAAAAAAAAATTAAAAAATATAGACTTACCTGTCTGCCGGGGCTCAGGCGCATCTAGCCGTCGCTTGTTCTCCCTGCAGTGAAGCTTTTCAGCAGGCGGGAATTTAAAATGGATGGAGAACAAGCGGCGGCTAGACACTGCTGAGCCCCGGCAGTGGCAGACAGGTAAGTATATATTTTTTACTACAGCTAGGGATGATTTTCAGGGAAGGGCTTATATTCAAAGCTCTTCCCCCAAAATCACTGCAGGGGTTTACGGCTGGCCATTGCTTTCATTGGGCCACCGGCAGCAGCAGCCCCATTGAGAGCAAGGCTGTTAACTCACGTTTTTGCTCTTAAATCAGAGAAAAAATTTGGGAGAGAGCCTGCTCTCAAGTCAAAAAGCTTGTAAGCTGAGGCACTCTTAACCCAACGTTTCACAGTACTTATAGCAATGTTACAATCACACACAGAAAGGTTCATATGATTCTGCCAACTTCTACTAGTTGCTTCAATTTTTGACAATGACTGAATATATATTTGATTTTTTAGCACTTTCGTTTTTATGTATGTCGTAATTTCAGGGTGCCTTCCATGTATCTTGGATGATGTGTATTATTTATTTTAGCCTTTTGTTCAATTTCTCAATGTTATTTGCTCTCTTGTGTGTTTTCTCTTTTTGGAATATACGCCATTTTGTATATAATGATTACATAGATTTCCCTACATTAACATGTATCCTTTTTCTCCGTGACATGCATGCTTAGTTTCTATATACTTGTATGGCACTTCTTTTCTTTGGAACACATGGCCATCTTTACTTATGTAAATCCTCCAATTGCCGGGATGTAAAGGAACTTCCCACAATATGAAAACTAATTGTGTGATTCAGTATACATTTTCTGGATTTCTGGTGATATTTTCTTGTATTTATGCTAGCTAAAGCATGTAGTCTTCCGAAACACGTCAGTTTGTTACTTCTTTCAGTGTACCATAATGAAGTTATAGCATCTTTTTGACTGTCTCCACAGCTTTGGAGTAATATCCCTTGATCCAAGAGTGATTGATCTTCATACATTTTGGGTGTGGAGGGATGGGAAGCCTAACCAACCCCTTGTTAAGTTCTCTATATGTATCTCCTGTATATTTCATCCCATCATATTATATAGCCCTGAGCGCTGGTGTTTTTTTTGTTATTTTTTTTCCTATCTTGGATGTTCTTTCTGTCACTACTTTGTGATGTCCACAGACATTGCATTACAAAGGAGCTGACAGGTTCTTTTTAAATTACAACAAGCAGATCATTTCTGGTAATTAAAGTATCTTACAATATTGCTATTTAATGAGTTCCTATATATATATATGGAAAGTAATGATTGTGGAGGGTTCAGAGATTGCAGTTGCATCCTACCTTTGATCCTGACGATCCCAAAGGTCTCTGACACGAGACCAGTTGATTTCTGAGGGTCCTATAACAGATTTTGTGTAGAGACCCAGGAGCTTTAAGTTCATCTCTGGTTCCAGGACCGACCAAAATGTAAACTGAAGATTAGGTTCTGGGTATTTACTCTGCTATTTTGTTCAACAAAATGCTGAGAGACTGTTACATTCGTGGAGGGTGCAAGAATGGTGACCTTCATGGACATCATTAACAAGTCAAACTTAGACACGATTCATATTCTCAATCGACCAACATATACATGAATTAATACACTAAAAGAAGGGAAATACCAATATAGGTGTGGGAACGCTCTCTTTAACTAAATCAGACTTGGTAGACCTTGCCTAAAAGTACAGTAATTGTCCCAATAGTGATGGCTCCACGTCCTGAACTTAGGGGACTAAGGGACTAAGCCCCTATTGATATACAGTAGTTGGAGATGATACATTTAGCAACTGCCGGAGGTGTCTGGTGTGGCAGCAGTCACCTGCAGCTCAGCACCAGTGGTTTTATATATATATATATATATATATATATATATATTATACATTGAATGGTATGTGTATTAGGTGGTTATATATACTGTTTATTGTATTTATACTTGAAAAAGGCTTGTTCTGCCGAAACGCGTTGTGTTTCTCTCTCTCAGGTCCTGAGGTCCAATGTGCGACCAACTCTTATGACGGATAATGTATATTTCTGCGCTAAATTTGAGGCTATAGCCAATAAGTTCTCTTTTGATGTGATCCTCCTTAACATTGAATTTTTGCAATTGGAGTTAAAGAAAAGCCATGACAACGTTAAGGAGATGGAAGCACAGCTACGTTCACAGATGACGGAAACGGATTGGACTAGTCTGATTCAAAAAACTGAGGACTAATGCAAAAATTATAGAGAGAACATTGAAATAACTAAAAAAAAAAAAGGGAAGAGAGATCTGGAAGATTATCGCAGTGGCAGGGTGTACAATTGGCGCTTTAATCAAAAACATGTGCATTCTTCTCCACAGCCAAGGGTGAGACAACGAAGAACAAGAAATACAAGGCCGTACCAATCTACTCATTTCGGATTTACCTCAGTTGGATCTGATTCCACTGATGACTCCATACGGGGAACTGAAGGTAGATCTGAGATGTCTTTTTTATCCAGGAGACCACCAGTAAGGACCAAGAACAAAACCCATATCGTAGACGGAAAAGAGGGGGCCGAAAACACGAGAGATCCCGTAAGAGAAAAAGTGACAACGAGATCGGAGAGCAGGAGAAGACCGCGGTGATTGATAATTCATTTATCATCAACATATCTGATAAGGTACTTTCTAATTCTGAACTTGGTGTATTGTCTAAAGGACTTTCTTTTTGCCCTTCTCCTCGTATGAACTGGTTTGGACTCCAACTTGATTGTGATCGATTTTTTCGACAATTAAAATTGAAATGTTATTTTGCAAATAGAGAACAATCGTCAGGAATGGGGACAGTAGACACTGTGTCAGATGGTAGTAGATTTACTTCTAAAAACACGGGCCTTCGTAATAAGAGCCAGTTTCAACCATCTACAATAGACCCCTCCGTTGACACATACATTAAACTGGTAAAGGGGGAATTGAGCTGTCTTCGATCCCACAGCTTAAGTCATCCCAATAAAAAGGGCAGTCCTAATTTTTCATTTTTAGATAGGAAGACCATTAAAAAACTGCGTGATGACCCGTCCCTTACAATCAAACCAGCGGATAAGGGCGGGGCCCTTGTCATAATGAATACCGCTGATTATAACAAGGAGGTAATGAGACAGTTACAGGATCTTTCCACTTATGAGGTTCTTGATGGGGACCCTACTGCTCACCTTCAGAGCACACTCACCGATATGGTGAATGAGGCCCTTCTGGCGGGCATTATTGACAAACAGCTTGCCACGTTCCTAATTGTCAAGTACCCCATAACCCCTTGCTTTTATGTCCTTCCCAAAGTACATAAAAGCTTGATAAACCCCCCTGGGAGACCCATAGTTTCCAGCATTGGGTCAATCACTAACAATTGTTCTCGTTTTCTGGACCGAATTTTGTGTGACTATGCCAGAGCTGCTAAATCATACATCAAGGATACAGGTGAATTTCTATTAAAACTTCGGGACGTGACGGTCTCAGAGGATACGGTACTAGCCACATTAGACGTCACTTCCCTATACACAATCATAGAACCTGAAAAAGGGATTGAAGCAGTCCGTATATGCCTTATGGCCTCCAAACTTTCCAATGCCTGCATGGAATTTACCTTAGGGCTCCTAGATTTTGTGTTAAACAATAACTATTTCATCTATAAGGATCAGTTTTACAAACAGAGGTGCGGTACTGCAATGGGGTCCAATATGGCCCCTAATTATGCAAACATTTTCATGGACTACATCGAATGCTCCTTCATCTATGTGTCTCCCCAGTGGCAGCATGTTCTGCGCTGGTGGAGATACATAGATGACATTTTTCTTTTGTGGGAGGGCCCCATTGCGGACCTACTTCTGTTTTTTGAAGCGTTGAACAACATTACACCGGAATTAAAGTTCACGCTAACATATGCCCTGGATAAGGTGGATTTTCTTGATGTGAGAGTCATTAAGGTGGGGAACACATTGGACACTGACTTGTACCAGAAAAAAACAGACAGGAATAATCTCTTGCACATACGAGCTATCATCCAGACAGCATGCGCAATTCGTTGCCCTGGAGTCAGTGCTTAAGGGTACGCAGAATAGCGTCTGACCTCCACGTTGAGCGGAGACTTGAGAAAGTGACTGATCGTTTCCTTAAGAGGGGATATCCTAAAGAGATTGTGATGAAGGCGGCTCAGAAGGCCAGATCATTATCACAAGGAGACCTTTTGGTCCCTAAAACCAAAAATGACAACTTAACTAGGATCCCTTTTGTCTCCATGTATGGACCACTGAGTAAACGGATTACAGGAATTATTAAACGCCATTGGTCCATCTTACAAAAAAATTGCTCACATATCCCGGAATTCTCAAAAGCACCACTCATGGTCTTTAAACGTGGACCTAACCTTAGGGACAAACTAGTGAATGCCCAGGTTAAGGTGGGGGCTGATGACCAACAAATTAGTGCAACATCTAAGACGGGCAATTTTGCTTGCATGAGTTGCTCCTGTTGTAACAATCTGGTTAAGGGCAACACATTTTTTCATCCTAATATTATATTATTGACCCCCGTGATTTTTTACTTGCACTTTTTAGTACAATTATTGTATAACTGTGATTTTAACTTTTATATTTTTTGTTTTTAGGATTGGAGATTTGTTCCGAAGGTTGCGGATTTCTTCAGGTCGTGCATCTTCTGTTCTTGTGGTCCCGCGCATATTTTTTCCAAATTCATCTAATCTACGTCTTGGAATTTTTTTCTTTCCTCCCTTAATACCCATATATATATATATAAAATTTTTTTCTTTTTTTGATTAATTGAATTATGCAAATAAATTATATTCATGCAGATAATTGCATTGGTGTTATGTATATTTCTTTAATAATATATACAATTTTTTTCTTTTTTTGATTAAATGATTTATGCAAATGAACTACATATATACAGATTCCTGCAGTTGTGTTACATATATTTCTTTGTTTCTGCAATTATGCAATGGTTTCCTTGGGATCTATTCATTTTTCTCTACTGATAATGTCCTTTGAGCTGTTGAGCGATTTGAATGGTTCTGTGCTGTGTACTTTCAGCACAGTGCTGCAGTGAGGAGTTTCCAGTCCCCATCTTTGGGCTTCTCCCTGCCCGACACTCTGCACATATGTTTTGTGCTGGTGCGCATGTGCTGGATGCCGACCTCCTCTGTGACTATTTGGGACATTAAGTTCCTACTCTTGGGAGACTCTGTGAGTGCTGCCCGGACCATATGGGATGACATAGACACTGTGTTACTTGCATATGGAGACCACAATCAGAAGCATGCCGACTGGATCTCTGCACACCTGTCAGTAACTATACCTGCTGTTTTATTGGATACCTGTGGTGATGGGGGTGTGTCTATATGTTTTTATAGCTGTGTCTGTCCTTTGAGCATTCAGCTTGCAAAAAAACCCACGCTGGGGTTGAAACGTTGCTGAGGCATTCTGTTTGACCATGGACTGAATAAAGGTCGTATCTTTTTTATTCCACTGCTGTAAGAAGTGCTGCCTTCTACCATTGATATTGTGACTGTTATTTGGGGCAACGGGATCCAGTCCCTCGTTAGGCGTGCACAGGCAAGTTTGTGCAACTGCATGAGGAGTGTGGGTGCTGCTGGCAACCTAATATTACTTGCTGGGAGGCTGATGTCAGTACACTACCACAACCCCACTTCCTAATTAGTGCCAGAGTTTCACAACAGCAGCATGATGAAAACTTAACACACTCATTATAGTCAATAGAGTTCATTGGGTACTCTTGATGTCTATGATTATCCATATCCAGCACTTGAGTGATTGTTTTTCTTCTGCTCCTAAGATGGAAATCAATGTGGAGTTGTGAAGAAAGACTAATGGCCCTTTTACATGGGCCAACAATCAGTTAAACAACTGTACAAGTGCTGATGTCACCTCTAAGGTCGTTAGCACTCATGCAGAGTGCTTAGACTGAAAGACATTGATGGGTTCTCACTAGCTTCTTGCTCAGCACTTCACCATCTACGAGAAACCAACGATCAAGTAATAGTTTTTTTGTTGACTGAAAGTCAATGATAAACAACCGCAAACAAATAGTGAGCAATTTTTTTGCATTTACACTGAACGATTACTGCTCAAATTCATTCTTTTACATGTAAATGGGGCATAAAAAAGGCAGTCCTAATAATATCTGCCAAGAAATTTCTTTTGTTGAATTGTGTTTTGTTCCTGTATCTAATACTTGAGTTTCAAACATATGCAATCTTTTTCTGTTTATCAGCTCTTTGCTGACTTAATAATTCAGGAAGGTAGATATGGAAAGGGTTAAAACAAAGAAGCAATTGTCACACAATTACCTTTCTCCAGTTGTCACATACAGTATACATCTTTAGGTCACATGGGAACATTACCCTTTTTGTCAGAACATTTTATTACAACATGTCCCCAAAATTTAATTTCCTTTTTAGCTTTCCTTTCATTACTATTGAGATCCTAATCACGATTCTCGAAGAATGCATCTAATACGTCTTTGGAAGTACTATTACGAGTGGATGTAAAATAAGAATTCTGAGATGAATTCTTACTGGGGCTTCTTATTTCTTCCAATACACAGTCATATTTATACTGCAAGTATTGTCATCTTCATAGGAGTAAAGTGTAAATTGTATAATTAGTCACTGTTAAAACTACTACTGACTCCCTAACAGATCCAAAAAAGATAGTAACGTCTTTCTTTACCCTTATTATAAATTGAAGTTCATATTCCTTTTGCTCAACATTCCCTGATTTATGTAATTAATCCAACATCTGTTTAACAAATTGATCATAAGAATCACGATTTAGGTGGTAGATCGGGACCTGAACAGGATATGAAGATATCCAGATGTAGGTAAAACCCCATAAAACAGTACATTGTCACAGATAGAGGACTGCACAAATATTAAACCACCTGCATTGGTGACAGATCTGACTTTTGGCTAAATCAAGATTTTGAGTCTAAGGTATTAATCTAGATATGGGCTTTCCTAGATGGTCTTTAAAGGCAAATGTTGACTACAAATGGTAAATCTTTAGTGTTTAGTGATGAAGCCGCCTTCCACCTTTTGGAAACAGCTGACAAATATAATGTCAGAATCTCGGGGAGGGAGGATCCACATGTCTTCGTGGAGCATGTATGACTCCCCCAAGGTGAATGTGTTTTGTGCTGCAACCTGCAGGATTGTGTACGGCCCCTTCTTTTTCCATGAGGAAACAATCATGGGGCTTTCTTAACTGGACATGCTACAGATATGGCTTCTGCCGTAACCAGATCAGGAAAACCAAGGTTTTATCTTCCAACAGGACGAGGTACCCCCCCCCCCCCATTTTCACAATAAAGTCAAAACTGAGGTCAATAGTCCACTACCAAACAAATGCATTGGCCGTGGAGGTGGTGACAATAGTGAACTTATTCCTTGGCCTCCACATTCCTCTAAATTATATTATGAGTGTTTCAAATCAGTAAGATTGTTTATAATAACCGTGTAGGTAGACAAGTTATTATTACTAAATTAATAAAAGTAGTTTATTGATCCAGAGATTTATCCTGCTGAACACATTTGGAGGCAGGAAACATCTTTTTGCCTTCCTCTGGATTAACATTGCAGGATGATAGGCTAAACTGGATGGATTCATTTCATTTTTCAGCCTTACAAACTATGTTATTAAGTGAAGTTTTGCAACACCAAAATCAGGGCTTACAAAGTACTTTCCACATAGGTAAATTAGGAAAGGGTCCTAAATAGTGTCCAAGGCTCAAATCTGACCAAGAACAACTTCTTTATGGAGTATCCATGTTCTCTTCTTTTTCTTCACCTCCTCTGGAGAAGGAAGAAGCAGTGTGGTGGCTTAGGGGCCAATACTGTTGTTTTTCAGTACTGAAGTCCAAGGTTCAACTCTGACCAAGAAGGACATCTGTATAGAGTTTGTATATTATCTTCTTATTCTTCTCCTTCTCCAAAAAAATAAGAAACGGGATGGTGGCTAAGTGGTTAGTACTACTGCCTTGCAGTATTGAAGTCCTGGGTTCAAATTTCCATGGATTCTTACAAAATCCAATGCAGACGTTGTCCTTGGTCAGATTTTAATAGAGAAGGAAGGGGAGGATAAAAAAGACGAGATGGAGGATTATTATTTCAGGACTCTTAGAAAATTTAGCTCAAATAAGAAAAATATTTCAGATTTAATTATTTAAGTGAAATAACATAATATTTTGCACATGCTAGTCCTTAAGGAGCATGAGTGTAGAACATGTGCCACAAGGTGGAGAAATTGGTGGGAAAAGGTAGAAGCTGCAAGGAGCAGCTATGGATGTCAGCCACAGGGGTCTGGTAAGCATTTGGCATCCCACGGAGAAGCTGCAGGCCGTTTTTGAGATAGCAACATATGTATCACAGGCAATGTGTAAACTCCAGTTCACTGCAGGAAGCGGCAGACATGGCTGGTAGGCAACAGCCTTAATTCATCTACAGAAAAACGTAAGTGGACTGTACATCTATCACTCTTCACTGTTCAGTCTAGCTACAGATAGTTTGACTCAATATGTAACCAATTCTTAGGATGTGTTCACATGGTGGAATCTGATGCTAATTTTCTGTGCCAAATTATACCTTTAAAAAGGTAATTCTACCACAGTAGAAATCTACAGCTCAGCTTCTGATCTCTGGCATGGCTATGCAAATATTTGGCCGCTGATCCGCATACAGAATTCCAGATGCAGATTTTGTGCAAAAATGGCACAGAAGTGACATGCCACTTCTTCCTTTCCATATGTGGATTTCAAATCCACATGCGAAAAAATATCTTGCTTTATAGCTTATAGCACAGATTCCCATTGAATGCAATGGGATGCGTATTTGCCGCAGAATCGGTTGGAATTCCACATCAAACTCAAAAACAGAGAATAGGTACTAGAAGAGAATTTGATCAGGGTATTTCCTGTTGCTGAAACGTGATTATCTTTTCTATGAGGGATTTATAGGGCATCAAGGAGGCTTATACCTCGCAGGGCATCTTGTCTATTGGCATTCTGCTGCAATATTTGAAGCCGTATCTTCCTTTCTCTGTCCTGTTGCTCCTCTGGGACTTGGAGCCAAGCTAAGTAAATTGTTGTTTCATTAAACCTTCACTTCTATGTAATCTTGTAAACTTTTACCTTATCTTTTATCATTTTGCACTCTTCTACTGCAATAAATCTTGCATTTATCTTATAATTAACTTGGCTGAAGACATTGATCTGTTCATTAGGATGGTTACGTCCCCGCTCAACGATACAAGGTTACAGTGAGATATTTTTACACTTAGAAATATGCAATACTTGAGTTTATGATAGAGTAAATTTGGAGTTTGGCTAAACTGTGGGAAAATGTTGCACAGGGCCACTTAACATTCAGAACTTACATAAGCAGCATATTCCTCACTTAACTAGTGCCCCTGGTGTTTTCAATGTCACTACTCTACTTATATTTAAATACGATAGCATTTATATGCTATTGACTTTTCTTTAAGAACCACAAGATATATAAGCTGATATAACTTAAATTGCTCTGTTGTAATGAAGATTGACTATCCACTGGCATCAATGGCATGTTTTTAAAATTAAACACAAAACATTCGGCAGTGCCTGTGCACCGTCCAAGGAGCAGGCCCACTGCTGAGGAGATGGTGGGGTAGATAAGGGAGAATTGTGTCTCCGTGGCTCTACAATCTACTACCCTGAGAGTAGTCTAGGACCCGTCCAACTTACTGCTGGGGAGGTCACAGGGAAAGGCTAATTAGCGGTTACCTTAAAGTCTGTCGTCACTTGTGACACTATCATTCTGTCCTCTGCGGTGAATCTGGATGGTGTAATAAAGTAGTCCACACACAGGAATAACTTTCTTGACAAACCGGGAATGGTTGGTAATGTCTGTTTAACTTTTTGCAACCATCAGTAACGAAACAAACAGTTCATAAACAAATGCAGAATATCGGCAGTGGAGACCCTCGAGGCATACAAGCAACTCACAAACTTAGTTATCTGTGCGCTGTCCTCTCGGTACAAACTCTCTCAACACTGGCAAACTCACATTTGCTCCTATTCCACGCTATGAAGTGGTTTCATTCACTTGGCTTGCATTAGAAATACTGGAGGGAATAAAATAAAACAGAGAGATGGTGAGAGAACACTTAGCTAACTCAAATGAATTGAAGTCTCAAGGTTCAGATGAATTACATCCAAGGATACTAAAAGAAGCGGTGGAGGAAATTGCTGAACCACTCGCCATAATCTTTTAAAATTCCTGGAGGACAGGAGAAGTCCCAGAAGATTGGAAAAGGGCAAATACTGTCCGTATCTTCAAAAAAGGGAAGGAGGTGGATCCAGGAAACTACAGACCTGTGAGCCTGACTTCTATACCGGAAAGATCTTTGAATAAATTATTAAACAACATTATGCAAGTACTTGGATAAAAATGGAGTAGTTAACCAGAGCCAGCATGGATTTGTAACAAACAAGTCATGCCAGACGAATCTAATTTCCTTCTATGACAGAATCACTTTAGTAAAGCATTTGAAAAAGTATTTCATACCATACTTATTGAAAAAATGACCAAATATGGGATTGACAAGGCAACTGTTAGGTGGATTCATAACTGGCCGAGTAATCGTACTCAAAGAGTGGTCATAAATGGGTGCACATCCAAGTGGAAGAATGTTTTAAGTGCGGTACCACAAAGCTTTGTCCTAGGCCCAGTGTTGTTCAACATTTTTATAAATAATCTGAAGGAGGGAATTGATGGGAAAATGATCAAATTTGCTGATGACACAAAGCTAGGAGGGACAGATAATACTAGGGACGAGAGAGTATTCTAAAAGATCTAGAAAAGCTTGTTCAGTGGGTGGCGACTAACAGAATGGTATTTAACAAGGTGAAATGCAAAGTCCTACATCTGGGGGAAAAAAATGAAAAAAAGCACACACAGAATGGGAGGAATTGGACTAAGCAGCACATGTGAAAAATACTTGGGTTTAATAGATCACAGACTGAACATGAGTCAACGATGTGATGCAGCAGCCAAAAAGGCAAAAACAATTCTGGGATATATTAAGAGAAGCATAGAGTCTAGATCACTTGAGGTGTTTTGCCCCCTCTACGCTTCCTTAGTAAGACCTCATCTAGAATACTGTGTCCAGTTCTGGGC
This sequence comes from Eleutherodactylus coqui, assembly GCF_035609145.1. Lineage (NCBI taxonomy): Eukaryota > Metazoa > Chordata > Amphibia > Anura > Eleutherodactylidae > Eleutherodactylus > Eleutherodactylus coqui. Next base: position 90,992,984 of record NC_089837.1, read on the forward strand.
ACCCCACTTTAAAAAAGACATAGACAAACTGGAGCAAGTTCAGAGAAGAGTTACTAAGATCGTGAGCGGTCTGCAAATCATGTCCTATGAGGAACGATTCAAGTATCCTGGAATGTTTAGCTGGCAAAAAAGAAGGCTGAGAGGAGACTTAATGGCTGTCTACAAATATTTGAAGGGCTGTCACAGTACAGAGGGATCAGCCCTATTTTTATTTGCACAAGGAAAGAATAGAAGCAATGGGATGAAACTGAAAGGAGACACTAATTAGATATTAGAAGAAACTTTCTGAGGATGAGGGTGATCAATGAGTGGAACAGGTTACCATTGGAGGTGGTAAGTTCTCCTTCAATGGAAGTGTTCAAACAAAGGCTGGACAAATATCTGTCTGGGATGATTTAGTAAATCCTGCACTGAGCAGAGGGTTGGACCAGATGACCCTGGAGGTCCATTCCAACTCTATCATCCTATGATTCTATGAATCATCCCTAGCTGGTGTAAAAAAAAAAAAAATATATATATATATATCACCTGTCCGTCGCATCTTGTCGCTTGGTCCACGACACTGTTCTAAAGCTCTTTCAGCAGCCGGGAATTTAAAAATCCCCGCCTACTGAAAGCACTGGGTCTGATTGGCTAAATGCTCAGCGAATCACAGGCAGTGCTCAGCCATTCTTTGAATGACAGCTGAGTGCTGCCTGTGATTGGTCACAGCAGTCAGCACACAGCCATTCATTGATTTTAAAATTCCTGCCTGCTGAAAAAGCTTCAGAACAGTGCCTGGGACCAAGCGAAAAGACGCACTGGAGCCCTGACACCGTTGGACAGGTGATGGATATATTTTTACACCAGCTAGGGATGTTTTTTAGAGAAGGGCTTATATTTCAAGCCCCTCCCTGAAAATTACTGCAGGGGTTGCCTGCACCCTATTGCTTTTAATGGGGCCGACGGCTGTAGCGCTGGCCGCATTAAAAGCAATGGGATGGCATCACAGTCCTTTGCCTCAGCTGTGACAGCTGTGACAGGGGATTTCTTCATCCCCATGGGAAGTCCCCTTGTCACTGAACACTGTAACAGAACTGTCACAGTACAAAGTAGAAGTAATCGTCAGCAGTTAATGTGAACACACCTATAAGGTGAGGAGTTCCTGATGACAGGGTGCTCGCCCCACTGAAAGGGTCTGAACCAGAGACCTAAAACAAATTGTTCAAATGTAAAGATAAATGTGGCAGCAGAATAATGTAGATAAAATCTCAAAATTTTATTCCTCCATACTCATAACATTTTGAGTGCTGTCACAGTGTTCAGTGATGAGGAGACTCCCAAGGGGAAAAACGTTCTGCGCAGCATGGACTTTCCCAGCACACGGGTGTCCTATCTTTTGCAGGTGCACGTATTTTGCGCCTGTAAAAGATGGACATATGAACACACCATAGGAAGCCACTGGTTCTATCAGACACGCTTTTTTTTTTGCTCACATAAGCGCACGCAATAAAACACTCGTCTGACTTCACCCTAAAGGTGCCTTATTTATGTCCCCACACAGTAATAATACCCCATTTTGCCCCATTCAGTAACAAAACCCCCTTTTTGTCCCATTCAACAATATTTTTTTCCCCTTCTTGTCTCCAGTCAGTAACAATTCCCCTTTCTGCCACATTCACTGAAAATTCTCCCTTCTGCTCAAGTCAATAATAATGCTCTTTTGCCTCCTTTCATATAAATGTGACACATTTTCTGCCTCTTCACATACATACGCCACCTTTTGACATATGTATGCCCTGCTTTGCCCTCTATCACATATATATGCTTCCATATATATGCTATGCTTTGCCCCATTTCACATAGATATGCAGCCTTTTGCTCACTTTTACAGAACCCTAAATATGAGAAAAACACACAAAAAATCAGGACATACTCACCTCTTCAATTGCTCCTTAGTTGCTGTGGTTGGCACCGCTGTCTCCCGCTGACTTCCGGGTTTAGCAATCATGCGATAAACACGATTGCTGAGGATATTCTCTGGCCCTACTGATGCTAAGACCATGGACCAAATGCAGAGTGCATGAGTTTATCACATATTCGCACAAGCCGGAAATTAGCAATTGACAGCAGCGCCGACTACAGCGGCCGGGGAGCAACATAGATGAGTTTGGCCTATTTATATTTTACTAAACAGCCTTAGAAAAAAATTTAAATCAGGAGGGCCCAACTGCTGTATGCGACCCAGCAGCCTTGACTCTCTTCGATTATTGTGTCAGAGATTTTCATTGCAAAGAATCCCTGACTGGTACCAAAGGGGATTGGGTGCTCTTTAGTTCTGGAAGCGATGTGATCCACTAACATGACGCTATGTTGTATCACTTTTCAATGACTGACCCCCCATTACTGATGTGTCTTATATAGGCCGCCTGCAGACGGGCGAAAATTCCGCGGCGGGATTTCCCACGAGATTTCCGCTGCTGGAAGCCTGCATAGGATTGCAAACAAACCGCGGCATGCTCTATTTCGAGCCCGCACAGAAACCCGCCGCGGCGAGAATCCTCGCTGCCGGATCCGAACTGCCCGCCTGCAGGTGGCCATACTTTTGGTCTCTTCTGTATCCACTTTCTTAAAGGGGTTGTCCCGCGTCGAAACGGGTTTTTTTTTTTTTTAAACCCCCCCCCCCCCCCGTTCGGCGCGAGACAACCCCGATGCAGGGGTTAAAAAAAACACCCGCACAGCGCTTACCTGAATCCCGGCGGTCCGGCGTCTTCATACTCACCTGCTGAAGATGGCCGCCGGGATCCTCTGTCTTCATGGACCACAGGGCTTCTGTGCGGTCCATTGCCGATTCCAGCCTCCTGATTGGCTGGAATCGGCACGTGACGGGGCGGAGCTACACGGAGCTACACGGAGCCCCATTCAGAAAAGAAGAAGACCCGAACTGCGCAAGCGCGGCTAATTTGGCCATCGGAGGGCGAAAATTAGTCGGCACCATGGAGACGAGGACGCCAGCAACGGAGCAGGTAAGTATAAAACTTTTTATAACTTCTGTATGGCTCATAATTAATGCACAATGTACATTACAAAGTGCATTATTATGGCCATGCAGAAGTGTATAGACCCACTTGCTGCCTCGGGACAACCCCTTTAAGTTCTCTCAGTGCCTGATCATACTGTAGGCCTACTATTTATGTATAGTAAAAAAACACAAGACTCTACAGATGGCAATGTCTACTGGAATGCTTGACCTTGCTGAGTCTGTGTTTTACATGGGCTATAGTCCAGAATTGTTTCCCTATTGAAGGTACAGCATTAGCCATTTAGATTCCCTAATGACTAATATTTGGGGTATGTTGTTTGCAGAGACTGATATTGCACCTAGCACCATTTGACTAAAACATTTGCGTATCTATGTCTACTTTTAGAAATACATACCACAGTAAAGTAAAGTGGTCATCTGATATTAGGAAATATAGTTTTGTGGGAAATTATTCTATATGATTTGTAATTTGTTAGTCTAAATCTCTGCTCATTCTGTCATTAGGAGTCCAGTGGGCGGTCCTACTCAGTGATTGACAACTTCCTCTGGACTCCTAACCTCAGAATGAACAGATATTCAGATCAATATGTTACAAGTTATGCTGAACCTGTTCCCATAAACCTATATATCAGTCTGCTCAGCTCCGCCTGCTCTATAACATGATGGCTGCAGATCAGATTGCATTATCAATGTAACAACTTTCCTTTAAAGCAAGTGCCTGAGATTGCAAAGGACAATTTAGTGCTCTCTAGAAAATGCATCAATGATGTCTATGATATATCGAATATTGCAGCTTAGCCCCATTCAAGTTAAAGGAGCTCAGATGCAATACCCAGGTTCATACATGGCATGGAAAACCTGGAATTTGATGAAAGTCATGAAATACCTGGAAATGTCATGGAATTTTCTGATTTGTCATGGATTTTTGTTTTTTTTCACCCATATCACTGATAGAATACTTTTTTCCCTATTTTAGTTAATTCACTGCAGTTCATATGCTAAAGATGGAAGGATGGTTGGGTGATAAACAGAATCAAAGAAGCTGCTTTGTCGAAATATTCCAAGTTATTTCTTATAGGAGAGTAAAGTCTGTTAAAAAAAACCTTTTGTTTTGAATAAATGTAACTAAAAACACACAAAAATCTAAATACTCCCAGTCTTAAAAATAGAAGTGCATTGAAATTCCGTTCTTAACCGGCGTCTCATGGTTAGGGATTTTTATAAAAAAAAAAATATATATATATATATATATATATATATTTAAATTTAACTGGAAATAGCTTGAATTAGCAGGGTGTGTCTCTTATTAGTTTTGTATATTAAAAAAACCCAAAAAACTGTAAACCTTGGATTTCGAGTTCCGCGAGGAGTGTCATTGAAAATCAAGTTTTTGTCTTGGAAATTTTTTTTAAAAAACCTGTATGACCCATGATACCAAAGACAGCCTGTGGAGAAGAGTGCGTTGTTTCAGGAAGAATAAAACAATCCCTTTTATCAATCTCTTCAGCTCCTCCAACTCTATAACAGGCCGCCTGCAGATACCAACAGCGTGACATCAACATATGCAGCATACACACAGACTATATGACATTCTTTAGAACATTACAAAGTGACTTTTGTGACTGTCTGTTATCAGTTATGCATGTTGCTTCGTCTAAACATAAGTATACTTATTGATAAAAAGGAGCCATGCGTTTTCAGCAATGTTCAAGACACAATAATCTACTTAGTGGTGAAGCTAATGTATTTTTACTCTTACTAAGGTGAAGGGTATGTATTAAATGCATTACAATATGAATAGCAATGCAAGCATGTGAAGAAGTCACATTCAGACATTATCTAGCAACACATTTATTCACATTGTAGGACCTTGACATCTAACATCATAGGTTAATAAGTTATTATAGCAAGCCTGTATGCCCACTAATCCTTTACTTCTAAAGCCTTCACATTGACCTTCTTTGAGACGGCAACTAGATAAGGAATTCCATTAATGTTTATCTGCCTCCGATTGTCTCAGAGGATTGCTAACAGATATGGATCCCTCTGTGTTCCAGCTTCATAACAGTGGATGTTATGAAGAGTAAATGATCTGAGTCATGAGAAGAGATGGACAAATCAAACTCAGACTTATTAAAGAGGTAAATCTGGCTGAATGTAATCAATGAAAGTAGTTGAGTTGAGAAGAATTAGAGGACAGAGGTCATTAGCATTGGTTTTCCTAAAGATCAGATAAAGACTCCTTCCAAAAGTTTCAAGGTATTAAGCGAGAAAGTCAAGCTGAAAATCTGAATCTAATTTTTATTACGCAGATATATATTCTGATCAGCCATCACATTTAGACCACTTGTTAACGCTTGGACTCCACAGGAGCCATGTGGTAGCTAGCACAAAATGTCAGCAGCAGATCCTTTTACTCCTATAAGTTGTGAGTTGCAGCCTCCATGGATCAGACATGTTTTTTTAGGACATCCCAACAAATGCTCAATCAAATTGAGATCTGAAGAATTCAGAGGCCAACTCAATGACTTGACCTCTTTGTCAGGTTCCGCAAACCATTGCTGGACAATTTTTGCACATGGCAAGGCACAGTTTTCTGCGGAAAGAGGCTACTGCTATTAGGGAATACCGCTGCCATAATGGGGTATACTTGGTCTGTACAATGTTTATATAGGTGTCACATCCACATATATGACAGTGCCCAAGGTTTCCCATAGAACATAGACCAAAATATCATACAGCCTGCACCCACTTGTCTTCTTGCCATAATACATCCTCTTCCCCAAGTAGGCGATTCACATGCACCAACCAGACACATGTTGTGATAGAAAACAGGTTTAATCAAACCAAGCCACCTTTTTTAATTGGCCATGGTCTAGTTCTGATGCTCATATGACCATTGTACGAACCTTTGGTGATAGACAGAGGTCATGTTGAGCACTCTGACTAGTTTGTGTCTACTACAGTATATTCTAGGTTTATTCAGTGCCTTGTTGATTTATCCCATTCACTTTTTTGGATATGATCCCTGGAAGATTCTTTGAGAATTAACAAAATAGTGAATTTTAATGATCTTTACCTTGAATGTTGCCAAAGTCATTGCCTTGGGGTGTTGAACGTACATAATGGGATACATAAGGAAAGAATGATAGAAGCACTATGAATAATGAACTGCAAGAGAGAGGGATAAATCGGTCAATGAAGAACTAGAGATACAGTAAATGAGCAAGAGAAGCTTTACAAGATGCTAATTTAGATATGCATATTTATAACGTTAATCGCCTGTTCAGGATTTCTCCAAACAATGCAGAGTCGGCTTGACCTCCCTAATGGTGAAGCCCTCTGGGAAAATGTGAGATCTGCTGTCAGCTTCTTTATGTTGAACGTTGTGTTTTCCATGATGTCCTTGAATGCTGTCCTCTCACTCAGGTCAGACACATTGCTCTCACTATACTAATGTTGGACAGCTGGCAATGGCCTATGAATATTTATAGGTATAGGTTTTAACTTTATTCTGGTAAGTGAAGTCTCTTAAGCCTTAGTAACAAATAATGTGGCCCACTCTACTGTCTACGTACCTGATCTTCAATAAAAGTTTATTTCTATCTATTGGCACAGGACAGTCACATTCTCAAGCATGGTGATACTGTTTTACTTTTCACTTATTAATTTACATTATTGTCTATCATTGTATTAATATGGGTATATTTTTTCATTTCTCTTTCCCACTTTCAAAAATAAAAACTACCCTGTTCCCCCGAAAATAAGGCAGGGTCTTATATTAATTTTTGCTCCAAAAGAAGCGCTAGGGCTTATTTTCAGGGTATGTCTTATTTTGATCACAGTGGGACTTCCCGATCTGTGTGTGAGAGTCCGGCACCTCCAACCCTTATGGCCAACCTGAGCGCTCATGCCTTTGTTGTTTTTGGCGTTTTTACTGTGTATTCTGAGCAGTAAAAATGCTGACAAAACCCTCGGCTGCCAACACAGGATCACTTACTGGTTACAGGAGTCATAAATCCCACCTCACGAAGCAATGGTTGTGATTGGTTCGTAGAGAGCTGCATTGATTGCCTGAGCTGCGGACTGCGGAAACCATGCCAGGGTTCTGGAGAGTAGCGGGAAGGATCTGAACCAAGTCTACTGGGTAAGTGACTCAGATAACCTGCGTTAAAAGCGCTGTAAAAAAAATGCAGCAATTGCGTTTTTACGGCCTTTGTCATGCACCTAAAGCATTCCTATTGACTTTTTTTTTATAAAACTGTAAGTAGAGCTTATTTTTGTATTCCAAGCCTTTCAAAAAAAAATCTAAAAAATCACGCTAGGGCTTTTTTTTTCAGGGTAGGTCCTATTTTAGGGGAAGCAGGGCATTTAGTTTTCTTTCAATGTAGGTGACTAAGGACTTATTTCTTTGTTTTTTGGTTGGACAAGTTTGCTTAAACATGTTGTCCAAACTGCAGGTATCATGGGATAGAGCAGGAGAAGCAGAGCAGATTCATATATAGTTTTATGGGGAAAGATTCGGTAGAACTTGTAAATTATTAGTTTAAATGCCATTCTGAGCTGAACAGTCCAATGGGCGGTCCTATCATTGATGGACAGCTATCTCTGAATGAACAGTCATACACAGATAGCTGTCAGTCACTGATAGGACCGCCCATTGGACTGTTCAGCTAAGAATTATCAAAGGTTTAAATAAATAATCTATATATTGAAAGCAGGCTGTGGATGATATGCTATACGGTGCAGCGGTCACGGGTGGAGGCTGCACACATTTTAGCAATATGAACTTTACTTAACATTATGGAAATTGGGGTTTTCACTCCATTGGAGGGTTATGATTACTTTAGCGTTGCATGGTAACAAACAAATGGTGTTATGTCGTATAAGTACTTTACGGTCACATCTTCTTCCACTGTGGGTTGCAGTGAATCACATGACATTATGGCCGTTAGCAGTTACCGACTCTGCTAAACATGTCCTCAAAGCACACCAAAGTCTCTCTCAGTCTGATTGAATGCTCACTCACTAGCTGCATATCCTGCATTATTGCGCGCTGCTCTGATGGCGCAGCTCTATTTCCTTTTATAGCAATACGGCCACCGGTAGTCTCATGAGAGGGGGCGGAGCTTCACTTGGTTGAGTGAATGTTCTACCAACTGTTTACTTGAATGAACATTCTCTAATACCCTTGTATGGACTCCTTTACAAAGGGCTCATTTCCTCATAAAACCTCATTAATCTGCTCAGCTCCTCTTACTCTATAACATGATGCATGTTCCAGTTGACAGGGCTAGACACGATATCGCCACCAGAAAATTGCAGTGATATTGCATCTGTAGTCCGTGCAATATCATTGCATTTTCTCGCGGCGATATTGCGATCTTGTGTCGTTACAAAGTTGCACATGGTACTACAAAGTTGTAGCACCATGTGCAAGGATTTTCGGGGTGGTGGGTTGGGGGATTGTGGGCTTGAAATATAAGTCCTACCCCGAAAATAGCTGCATAAAAAAACTGAAAAAGACACATGCATCACCTAAGAAGCACTGTCAGCTCCACCACGTCTTCTCCCAGGTCCCCGGCAGTTCTTTTCTCTTCTGGTTAGGGATTGGTAAATCCATGCCTCCAGAGCCAGCACTTGATGAACCAATGACAGCCATTCATTTATTCATTAAATGGCTGTGATTGGTTCATCAAATGCTGTTTCTGATTGGCTGAGAGCTATGGTGCTCAGCCAATCGGAGGCAGCGCTTCCTGGAGGCGGGGATTTTCCAATCGCTGACCAGAAGAGATGCCTGAAAACACCTGCTGGGCACTGGGGAGAAGACGTAGCGGAGCTGACAGCGCTTCTTAGGTGATGTATGTGTATTGTTTGTTTTTTATGGAGTTAGGGCTCATTTTTGGGGTAGGGCTTTGACCGTAGGATTTCCTACTGTCAAAGTTGCATCAGACCGCATGAAAACCGTGTTTTCGTGTGATGCAATGCAACATAAATGAAGGCTCCATAGGGAAACATGGGGTACAAAATATCGCAGATTGTGGCAGCATAGAGCATGCTGCGATTTTGTAGTCTTGCAATGTCACAGGCTACAAAACATTGCTTGGGTGGAAGAACCTATAGGAAAGAATGGGCTCTACATACATGCAATTTTTTGCACTGTCGCATTGTGATAAAATTGCATGAGAAAATTGCAGCCTAAAGGGCATATAATGGGAAACAAACAAATGGCCCTCCTGTCCTGGGTGAAAAAATCCAGACACCATATTTGGAGGCCCATTTAAAGGGAACCTGTCAGCATTATTTTGATGTTTAAACTATACTTAACATAGTGTAGCTGTCACATTGAGGAGCGCAGAGCAGTGTTTTATAACTTTTTTTTGAAGCTCTGTCCTCCAGATATTCTGGCTCATACATTTCCCATCTGTTATGATTTTTTCCAATTGCTCCTCTTAGCTCACCGAAACCCACTCCTTCAGTGATCGATTTTGCCCCCTTATTTTTCCGCTTCAAATCCTGCATGTGCGCACAGTGCAGGGACTGCACCGATGGCACAGCTTACTTTTTAGTGTTCTTGAAGGACCTTAGTAATCTTTTAGAGACTTCCAGGACCTTTAATGAGCACTGCATGTGCGTCTGCTAGTGGTGATGTAGCCACGCAGGAATTCCTGGGCATAGTGTCTGCGTCAGGTTTCTAGAAAAGATGAACATTTGCATAACTGTCTGTTGGGTCTACTACTTCTGTCTGTCACCCTCTTGCTATTCTGGGCAGATGCGGGCATCGCTCTGCTTCTTCTCTTTGAATGTACTCTTTGTTCTATTTTCTACCAGCAATGAGGGAGTTAACCTCTATCAGTGTTCATAGCCCAGTTGCAGCTTAAATAGCAATTACCCTTCTATTTAAGTGAGCTGGGGACCCTCCTTTTTTGCCTCAGAATTGATCTGTGTTTGCTTCAGACACTCAGCACATATAGGTTGTCTGTTTCAGGACTGGTCGGTCTTTTGAGCCAGTATCTGTTTATTTTGTATGTTCTTTGCCTTATGCTTTAGCCTATGAGCGTCTGTCCATTTCTGTCCAGTCTGTGCAACATTCCTGTTTATGTTGTAATCAGTCCTGCTCTGTGCTTTGTGTATACTGTCCCTGTTTCCTGTCAGGGATAGTCAGCCCCATCTTCCTGCTTAGCTGAGGGCCAGTTACCCATCTGAGATTTGCTTTGGTACCTCTGACCACTGGGGTCAGCTGCCAACCATATCAGGTCTGGTCTAAAAGCCAGGTTTGGTTGGCTAGCACAATGGGTCCACACCCAAAGCCCTAACACTGTCCATCGAACCACAGAGACATGCCAGGACCAGGAGAGCTGAGAAAATCTGACTTTTTCACCAAAATCTGACCCTTTTTCACCTCATTTGCATACCAGGTAGCAAAACTTTAAATGAAGATTATAAAGGCACCATTTAAGCTACAATAGCATTTTCTAGAGCTACTGCATCATCCAGCTTAGACTGGTTTATGAAAACAGGGGTAAAGGTTCTGCTATGGAGCCCCATCATTTCTATATAGGCCATTGCAGCTGACCCTACAGTAAGAACTTGCACATGTAGAGTAGGGTCATGGAAGGAAATAGGTAGCATATATTATAAATAAGAACACTAACTAATGAAATTTGGGTGGGTCAAAGGGCAATTTAAAGAATGATGGCAAATATAACAGCTATCACTGCTGAACTTCAGTAACCAAGGGGAGAGACACATTCTGAAACTCTTACCTTGGGAACCAAGATATTTGTAGATATATAATTTTATCACAGTAATGTCAAAAGTTCTTGGAAGCAGGTTCATTCTGTTGTACATGACAATATGAAGTAGATGAGTAGAATAAAGAGTACACTTTTTGTAATAAGTAGAGATGAGCGAGCATACTCGCTAAGGGCAATTACTCAACGGAGCATTGCCCTTAGCGAGTACCTGCCCGCTCAGAAGAAAAGATCTCTCTCCCCCCCCCCCCCCCCGCTCCCTCCTGCTCACCCAGGCATCCACATGTACTTGTTCCACCATTCTATAAAAGATTGCTACATGAACACACCACTATGTAGAGCACTACAAGCATGTTATTAATATACATGTTATGGAGTAGTAAATTAAAATATGCCAGTGAGTCCTCCCAATAGCGAATATTCAAGATCATAGTCTGATCTTTTTCCAAGGAAGCATTTGTCTTATTCATTCAAGTTACCAGTTGTACAAGATCTAAATCTCAAATTTCTCCTCCTAAAATGCATTTTTCAACCCTCTGGTGGCTCACATCTGAACAGCAGCCCAAGGTCTGGTCAACCTTTTCCAGTCTGCACAGCTGCTCTCACCAACATGAAGCCGCTTCTCTCCTCTCTCATTTGCAGCCCATTTAAACCCTTAGAGATTGCCTGTATCTTGTTCTCTTTCATCAGCGCAACAGCTCAAACACGTAGACTCCAACAATGCAGCGTGCTGCGCTCCCCTCCCTCCTCCTGTACAAGACGATACTAGAATAGCTTCTCCTGTATATAAAAAAGGCATTTGTCACCGGCGTCTGCAGCTAATGAAAGCCAATGATAACCCCCTTGGGCGTCCTGTCATAAGATCTGATGTTTTTGAGAGCTTCTGTTTATTCGTATCATCTTCGTCTTTCTTTGTCAAGAGGGAAACTCCAAGCCATTTAGAATATTAAAAGAGCACAATTGCTGAGACCATATTTCATAGTCAGCCTTTATGCATTGACCTAAAGGTATCTCAGAGGAACATTAAATTAAGACTTTGATTGTCAAAAACATATGTAGTGTTATTTTCATCTTACATATTAAATATTTAATCTTGCTATTGAGATTAATGTATTTTTTTTTTTTCGTTTTTTTTTTTTATACCCGGAAAGCACTCAGATGCGCTTTAACCAATTATCTCAGCAGCAATTTAAACAGTTTACATGAAAATCAGCTCCACTATAATGAGGTGTGACATAACTTCTGGGTGTTCAGTAAACGGGTAAATCAACTTAATCTTGGAATCTAATTAAGGGCTTAGGAGTGGTAGCTATGGTATATAAGAATACATATTTTTGGTTATATTTTAAGCTATACTCAGATCTGCTCGAAATGCTTTTCTAAAAATAAGAGATCCAAGGGAACTGGAATAAATGACCCATTGTGCTCACACATACAGTACGTTAAATGTGATACTTTCTTTCAACGAGTGCATCCTTTGTAGTATAGTCAATACAATATTAATGCATAGTAGGCTTTCTTTCACTTTGGGCAATGATTTAGTTTGCTACCCCTACCCATGTATCTAAATACCTTGACAAAAGAAGAGTAGCTTGGGGCAACCCCAGTCACCCGGGGCTCATGCCTCACACCATTCACCCTCCTAAGGCCCTGGCTAATTATAGGGGTAATCCATGCTTTTGCTATTCATTTATCTTTACTAGGATAGGATATCAATAGTTAATTGTCAGGGATCCACCACTCTGAATCCCTGCCAATCTTCTGATCCTCTGGCCTGCTGTTAGTATAGTGGGTTGGATATTGTCATTGGTGGTCAGTGCTATAAGTGTAATAGATGGCTTAACTCCCGTGAAATCAATGGAAGCGATCTGTCTTCTGATTTTGACTGCATTGAAGAGCTGAAAATGTAAGTGTAATGATTAATTCCAGTCCAGTAAGTGCTTCCAATAGCGAACATTCAAGATCATAGGTTGATCTTTTTCCAAGAAAGCATTTGTCTTATTCTTTCAAGTTACCAGTTGTAGAAGATCTAAATCTCAAATTTCTCCTCCTAAAATGCATTTTTCAACCCTCTGGTGGCTCACATCTGAACAGCAGCCCAAGGTCTGGTCAACCTTTTCCAGTCTGCACAGCTGCTCTCCCCAACATGCAGACACTTTTCTCCTCTCTCATTTACAGCCCATTTAAACCCTTAGAGATTGCCTGTATCTTGTTCTCTTTCATCAGCACAACAGCTCAAACACATAGGCTCCAACGATGCAATGTGATGCACCCTCCCCTCCTATAGAAAGTCAAAATTCAAGTATTCTGCATCAGTGGTCATCTGAATTGAGGTACATGAGTACATGAGGAACAGGTGCGGTAGTAATGGCGAGAACTGCTGTATTGGAAATACTTTCTTTAGGGTATGTTCTCATGAGGAGGAAATGCTGCTGAATTTCCACGGTATTTCTGTATCGAAAACAAAGTCAATATCTGCACTTGATTTCAGCAGATACAGTGCTCCCCATCACTTCCCAATTCTTCACACTATCAGTACGGCCTTTCTCCCGGCACCCGGCGTCCCATAGTGACACAGAAGTGGCAACGCTGTGCTGAAAATGCTAATCAAATTTCTTCCCTGAATGTTTTAAGAACATGAAAGGAACCTGAAACACCAGGAGGAAAGACACTATACCTTGGCCCCAATTAGATTTTAATATAACCACAACAGTGAGTGTACATAACTTCGGGCTTTTCACTCTTTTTAATTTGTAACATAATTTCTATGATGTTAATGCGTTTTTACATTGTATAGCTGTAATCTGGGAAGAATAGGACATTTTCTCTGTGCATTCAAATACTAGAGGCGAAAAAGGTAACAATAAGATAATGCTGAAGAACCTGCCGCAGTTGTTGCCTTGGGCTAGTTACACATAATGAGCATGCTGTCCAGCTGAAACCATGGCAAGCCCGACGGCACACATAATACAGAACCATAGGAATGAGTGTAGCTATAAAATAAGTAGAGGTAGTAGTTTGACTAAGCTCTGATGCCTGTGAGATCCCACATAAAAAGGAACCAGTATTACACTAGTCAACAATTTAAAACTTTTTTTCATAATATGGGTGAGAAACTTTTTTTTAACTGATTTTGGGCCCCCAGAACTGAACACAGTTGGACATATTTACAAACTATTTTACACCAGTTTCTAGTATAAAAGAGTCTCAAATTCTTGTGCAAAAAGGTATTTGCACCACAATTTACAACTTTTCTTTGCTCTACTCCAGCTCCTGAACTTTTAAAAAAAGTGTGTGTGGGGCTTGTCAGGAGGACCCTGGCCGCCCCAGACTGACAGATTTATGTATAATTTACTCCAGAAACTGGTGTAAGTTATACTGGAAATGTAAATCATGTCAGACCTCGCGTACAATTCTGTCTAGGAGCATCATGTATTTAGCACATTGTGTGTCTGGGGAAATTGTACTACACGCTGCGGAGAAAATGGCAGGCTTAGTAAATATACCCCAGTATTCCAGATGCGGTCTCACCAGAGCTCTATACAGTAGGATCACAATCTCCCTCTTTCTACTGGTTATGCCTCTAGCTATGTAGCCAAGCATCCTACTTGGTTGCTGCTTGTTTCCTCTTCTTTGCTGCTGGACAGCACTGTGGACTCATTTTGAGCCTGACGGAAATCAGAACCCCTGAATCCATCTTTTCTGAACTCCTGGATAACACAGAACAGCTAATTTGATCCTCAAACCAAGGACTTCTTTTAAGTGCATTATTTTACATTTGGAAATATTAAACTGCAGTTTCCATTGTTTTGACCATTTATCCATTAAGGCTAAATCTTTGTCCATATTCAAGACACCCTCAGGTGTATCACCCCTACTGCCTACTTGATAAATAGGTAGATATCATATTTTATTAAATTTCAAGTTAAAACTAAGCTTCAAATTGTAATTTAGTACATCATTTATTTATCTTGTTAGCTATAGAATTACAGTGTTAAACATTATAAATACCATGTTCATATATCACTGCGTATACAACAGTAAAAAAGTAGTTCATTTTTTCTCTTATGTGTCCTATTGTCTTCCTGCAACAGTAATCACTCATCATTGTGTGATCCCATCTGCCTTTATACTCCTACTTCATAGTTCAGATTGCAGCGTCCGAGGAGCAGGCCGCAGCCTAGGAGACAGCGCGGTATAGTTGTAGGCCTTGTCACGGTGGCTCTACCATCTCCCACCTGGAGGGTAACCGGTGACATGTCCAAAGGGTCGAGAGCAGGCTATTAAATTAGGTTAACCTGTTGAGGGTTTACCATGGTTTACTTTGTCACGGGTAATGCCACTGTTCCTTCCTCCGCTGTGATCTCTCGATGAACAAATAAAGAGTCCACAGGGTTGAGGTTTAAAGGCAGAACCGGGAACGGTCGGTAAAGCTGTTTACCCCAAAATAACTGGTAATAACTTCAATACAGTCTACGCTTAGTTTCAACACCGGCAGTATAGGTAGTGCAGAAGAACACGTGGTGTGGCAGGGAGGAAAAATGGGAGAATAGAGTGACTTACACAGGCAGAGTTATTTGTGGTTCTCTGGTCGTGGACACTTTCTCCCGAACACCTTGCTGACTCTCTACCGGTACACTCTCACGGAGTAGTAGAGTTGCACCCTACACTGCACAGCGGGAACTCACACTTCTATTTCTCCATTTAGAGGAGAAGAAGGGGTCCACAACACATGTCTCCTATAAGCCTCTTCCATATCCACCACACGCAGACCTCTCAGGACAGACCAAAAGACCATCAGCCAAAACAGACATCACAGCACACCTTGCACCCACATTTATATATATCCGAGGTTCCAGTATGGGCCTGCCTTTATAGAGGCGATCACTCTGCTTGTGTGTATGTATATATATATATATAAAACAAGGTCACATGACACACAAAGAGATACTTTTCCAGACGGTAACCTATTCAGTGCTGCAGCTTGGCAATACACATCATATTCACTCATGTGGAACACATTGACAATACACATAAGCACAAGACTACATAGATGCTTCAGAAACATCCAGATGCTTCCACACATTGACTTCTGTACACTATAGGATACCTTGGTGAAACCTTCCTCTTTGTTCATCAGCTGACTGCTCCTAGTTTTTCAGAAAAATAATCCAAATGAGAATCCAGGAAATGTATTTTTAGGGACATTTGGCACCCAAGGTATTCATAGATCTTGAGAAGGTCTTGACTGAGCTGCTGGCAGTTTTCCTCTTTATGGTTCCCTAGGAATCCTTTAGCCACAGATGTGAATTGATTGTCATGCGGTGAGCTGCTTGATGTTTAACTTTTCTGTTAAAAACAGAGTCACCTAATCGCCTACCTAAAAGCAGAACGATCGCCTCTATAAAGCTAGCCCCATACTGGAATCTCTGACCTGCTCTCCCTGAAAGGGTGACACTCACATCCAGGCAGAACTGACACATTAAATGCACAAACTCACTTACCACACATCCTCGCATGCTAAAGCAGATGGTAAAGCTGAATATAAAAGCGAGGATTAGTTCGTACATTGGCCAATGAACTTCAGCTGCAAGGCCGCGACAAGGCTCCTTGTGTCTTGCAGTCCCTACTCTAGCAAGACACTAAAAAGGCAGCACAGGACACTACTCACACAGCATGCTGACCAGATACTACTCACATAGCAGACAAGACTGAGGGGCTGGGGTATATGTCTATACCCAGACCCAGGGGATTGGCGGACCTGAACAAGCACACCCAGCCAGCTCAATTAACCCTCACCTGTGCAGGTGTGCTCCTGGAACCCTGTAGAACAACAAAAATGTCTGGTGGCAAAATATGGATTCGGAGGTGATTTTGAATGCCTTTAAAGCACTAATTTTGAAAGATAGTAAATATCTTAAATCTCCAATAACAAAAAAAAAACTTGATTTTGTGGCAATTTTTCAAGATCAGATTTGAAATTAACCCCCAAAATTTGTAAAACACAGATACATTTTTTCATGTTATAAAAACCTTGTAAACCAGTGTTATTAATGGCCCACATGGTAGGTGGGGAGCCTTTTATAAATTTTGCATAAGAGCCCCATAAACTTCAAGTTGCACCCCTGGCCTGTAGGCACACAACACGCTATCACCAAAAATTTATATAGTTCTGTATTGTGTCATCATTAGAGATGAGCGAACGCGTTCGTCCGAGCTTGCTATTCGTGCGAATATTAGGGTGTTCGGGATGTTCGTTATTCGTAACGAACACCATGCGGTGTTCTGGTAAATTAAACTTTCTTCCCTGAGACGTTAGCGCTTTTTTTTGGCCAATATAAAGACAGGGAAGGCATTACAACTTCCCCCTGCAACGTTTAAGCCCTATACCACCCCCCTGCTGTGAGTGGCTGGGGAGATAAGGTGTCCGCCTGATATGAAAGTCTGCCCCTCCCGCTGCTCGCTATGGATGCATTCTATATGCGCTCAATGGGGCCAGCGGCAGCAGCGCTGACCCCATTGAGAACATATAGAAGACAAATCCTTCTTCTCTGGCACAGCTGTAACAGCTGTAGCAGAGAAGAACGATGTTTGCCCATTGAATTCAATGGAACCGGCAATACAGCCGACTCCACTGAATGCAATGGGCTGCCGGCGATCGCAGGATGAATGGTCGGAAAGGGGTTAAATATATAACCCCTTTCCTGCAATTCATCCAGAAATGTGTTACACTAAAAATATATACCGGCGTATAAGGCGACCGGGCGTATAAGACGACCCCCCAACTGTCACCTTATACGCCGGTAATACAGTGGAGAAAAGAATAAAAAGCATTACTTACGTTTTTAGATGATCTGCGGCGCTCCTGCAGGCTGTCGCTCCCTCCTAATCCACGGCAGAGTATTCCTTTCTCCACGAAAGACTTTAAATCCCTGCCTCCAGAAAGACACGTGCCTTCAGCCAATCACAGCCAATGACAATGATGTCATTGAATGGCTGTGATTGGCTGTGTTTCTGGAGGCGGGGATTTCAAGGCTTGAAATCCCCGCCTCCAGAAACACAGCCAATCACAGCCATTCAATGACATCATTGTCATTGGCTGTGATTGGCTGAAGGCACATGTGCTTCTGGAGGCAGGGATTTAAAGTCTTTCGTGGAGAAAGCTTGTCTGCCGTGGACCAGGAGGGAGTGACAGCCTGCAGGAGCGCCGCAGATCATCTAAAAACGTAAGTAATGCTTTTTATTCTTTGCTCCACTGTATTACCGGCGTATAAGGTGACAGTTGGGGGGTCGTCTTATACGCCCCGTCGCCTTATACGCCGGTATATATTTTTAGTGTAACACATTTCTGGATGAATTGCAGGAAAGGGGTTATATATTTAACCCCTTTCCGACCATTCATCCTGCGATCGCCGGCAGCCCATTGCATTCAGTGGAGTCGGCTGTATTGCCGGTTCCATTGAATTCAATGGGCAAACATCGTTCTTCTCTGCTACAGCTGTTACAGCTGTGCCAGAGGAGGACGATCTTTATGCTGACAGTGGGGGGGGGGGGGGGGGGCACTCTTGCCGCTATTGTGGCTTAATAGTGGGACCTGTGAACTTGAGATGCAGCCCACCATGTAGCCCCTCGCCTGCCCTATCCGTCACTGTGTCATTCCCATCACTTTCCTGAATTGCCCAGATTTTCACACATGAAAACCTTAGCGAGCATCGGCGAAATACAAAAATGTTCCGGTCGCCCATTGACTTCAATGGGGTTCGTTGTTCGAAACGAACCCTCGAGCATCACGGGAAGTTCGTTACGAATAACGAACACCCGAACATTTTGGTGTTCGCTCATCTCTAGTCATCATACAACCCAGAGTTTGTATGGAGGTATAATACAGCCAAATGCATGAGCCATGGCTCTATTAGCTTTGCCCTATTTATTTGCTCTCCGTCTTTTCAGCGGAGTATACTGTACCTTCCATCCAGCACCACTAAACTGTTATTCTGTCTTTGTCTCCTGACATGTAGCAGACACCACTTCTAAATAAGATGAAAAAAAAAAACTGGTGATCTTTATCTCTAGTCTTGGTATATTTTGTTATTTATTGATTGATTCAAGAAGAGTTGCTTCAGGTCATAAGCAAGAGCAGCAACACGGAAATTCAATTTACTGGCCCCGTCAACTACAGGCGCAGCCTGTGGCACCTATATTTTCTGTATGGAGATAGCAGAAAGTCTGACAACCCTATAACCAAAGTCATTCACAAGAGCTCATGCACATGGCAATGTCATATGGAAAGACCCTGTATAGTAGTAAAGGGAGCCCAATGGGTGCTCCATATGGCAAAATATTATGCTTCCCGGAGGAAAAAGCCATGCTGCATGTCAAAAAATTTGGGGGGCACTACATACTAAATCACATGAGTCAAAGACCCACATGACGTATAGTAAAGGCCTAAAGACGTTCTGGAGGTATATTGTAGCCCATATAGTCATGAAAAAAATTAAGTACACTATCTTTGCATTCCATGGTTTTATGAATCCGGACATAATGTAAAAACATCTGGTCCTTGGAAAGTCTTAAAATTAGATAAATGCAACCTCACATGAACAACAACACATGACAAATTACACTGTCATTTTTGTAACAAAAAGTATGCCAAAATGCAGACGCAGCGTGTGAAAAATTAAGTATACTCAATGAATCGGTAGCTTGTGGAACCAACTTTAGCAGCAACATCTTGAAGTAATCATTTCATCAGCCTCTTATATTGTTATGGAGCATTTTTGGCCCCCTGATTCTTTACAATGTTGCTTCAGTTCATTGAGATTTGTGGGTATTCATTTATGCACAGCTCTGTTAAAGTTCTGCCACAGCATTTCAAATGAGTTGAGGTCTGGACTTTTGGCCATTGCAACACCTTGAGTCTTTTCTTTTCCTGCCATTCTGATGTAGATTTGATGGTGTGCATGGGATTATTGTTCTGTTTCATGACTCAGTTTCAGCCAAGCTTTAGCTTTTGGATAGAGGACCTCATATTAGACTCTAAAATACTTTGGTATACAGAAAAGTTAATGGCTGACACAATGACTGCAGGCTGCACAGGTCCTCTGGCTGCAGAATAAGCTCAAATCATCACGCCTCCACCACCGTGCCCAATAGTTGGTATAAGGTGTTTCTGCTGATGTGCTGTGTTTGGTTTTCACCAAATGTGGCACTGGACATTATGGACAAACATCTCCATTTTATGCCCAACGGACATTGCTCTAGAAGTCTTTTGGTTTGTTCAGATGCAATTTCGTAAACTTCAGCCGTGCTGCCATGTTCTTTTAAAAAGAAGAGGCTTTCTCCTGGCAACCCTTCCAAACAAGCCCTACTTGTTCAGTCTTTTTCTAATTCTACGGCTATGAACTTAATCATTTAACATGCTGAGGCCTTTAGAGTCTGATGTGTAGCTCTTGGGTTTTCTCTGAGAATTGCACAGTCTAACCTTCAGATGAATTTGCTTGGAAGTTTATTCCCGGGAAGATTGTCAACTGTCTTGAATGTTTTCAACTTGTCAATAATCTTTCTAACTGTAAAATGATTAAAATTGTTGAACAGCAACTTGCAGAATGTACTAACATTTACTTAGATGCATATATTTATATATATATATATACAGGAAAGGGACTTACCCGGTGCAAGACAGTGTTCCTATAGCCAGGATCACCTGCCCACACCTCAGAGTCCAAGTTTGCTTTGTATTAGTGGTTTAGATCCTTGTGGTTTGGAGTGTGGAAGGCCTTTTTTAGAGGCTAATCTTGGGGCCTTACTGCTGTGACTGTCGGCATTGCAAAATGATGAACTCCAAATTGTTTGGAAATAGCCTTACAACCCTTTTCAGATTGATGAACTGCAACAATTGCTTTTCTAAGACCATTGCTGAAGTCTTGTCTCCTTGGAATTGTGCTAACACATGCCTTAATGCTCCAGACCAGCAAACTGCCAAAATTTCTGCTTTTATAGATGTGGTCACACTTGCTTATTATCAGTTGATAAAGGGCATGTGATTAGCAGCACCTGGCTGCTAGTTACACTCTGAATTCCTATGAAAGCAGTAAGGGTGTACATAATTTTTCACACACTGCTTCTGAATTCTGGTCGAGGATTTGTTAATGACACAGCAAGATTTGTTAAGTGTTGTTGTTCATCTGTGGTTCCACTTCCCTAATTTTAAAACCTTCCGAGGGCCCGATTTTTTTTTCTTATTATGACATAGTATGCAGAACCATAGAATTCAAAGAAGGTGTACTTAGTTTTACTCATGACTATAAGGGTGCGTTCACACGAGCGCATAAACGGCGCGTTTTTGCGCCCAATCGTATATACGTGACCATCTGAGGCGTTAGTTTTGAATGTATTCGTTCGCATGGGCGATTTTACGGTGCGTAAAAACGGCAACCCGAAAAAAAAACGGAACATACGCGACCGAAATACGCGCCAACGCATATTCGATGGCCGAAAAGATAGTTTGCAAAGTAGGAACAAACGATAATACGCTTTCTAGCTCTGGTCATGATCGCTGAAAAACGTTCTTTCCGGCGATTATACGCTGCGGACGTGCGAACGTAAATACGCCTACGCTCGTGTGAATGCACCCTAAGGGTGCATTCACACGAACGTATATTGGCTCGGTTTTCACGCCGAGCCGATATACGTTGTCCTCGGGTGCAGAGGGGGGAGGATGGAAGAGCCAGGGCCAGGAACTGAGGCTCCCGCCCCCTCTCTGCCTCCTCTCCGCCCCTCTGCACTATTTGCAGTGAGAGGAGGCGGGACAGGGGTGGGGCTAAAGGTCGGTAATTGGCCCCGCCCCCGTTCCGCCTCTCCCCATTGCAAATAGTGCAGAGGGGCGGAGAGGAGGCAGAGAGGGAGCGGGAGCCTCAGTTCCTGGTCCTGGCTCTTCCATCCTCCCCCCTCTGCACCCGAGGACAACGTATATCGGCTCGGCGTGAAAACCGAGCCGATATACGTTCGTGTGAATACACCCTAAGTCTGCTTAAAATACAGCATAACCCATAGACCTGCATAGACTACATATTGTAGGCTCATAGGTATTTTTGTGCAATATGTTGTCAGCTTGTAGGACTGCATGAGATATACTGTGGGTTTGTAGACTTGCATCAGATATATTGTAAGCTTGTAGACCTGCATGAGGTACAGTATGAGCTTATAGGTCTGCATGAGATTTACTGTAGGTACAGCATGAGGCTATAGGACTGAATGAGGCCTAAAACCAATTATCAGAAATGTGGCTCTCTAATATACAAGCAAAGGTTCATCACAGGTAAAATCATGCTTTAAGCAACTTAGAGTGGTTTACTAAGTACAGTGAGAATGACAAGAAACAAATTGCATTGATAACGAGCTTAATGAAAAAACAAGTGAATCCTACCTGAAGATTCTGTACCGTGAGACAATTTGTGAACATATTGAGAACAGATTTCTTTTCAATACCTTTCTCTACAAAATGTAGCTAAATGTACCTAATTATCTCAGAACCCACAAATAACTTCAGCACATTTTAGAAGGTAAATCAGCATATAGCAGTAATGAGCCTCAATTAGAGGGTTTATATTATAACCTATTACATTCTTTTGATATAAAGAAATATTAAGCCGTGCGTATCTTTAGATTTATGAACATTTCTCATTGAGTGTTGATCTGCAAGTGAAAACTGTTTTGCTATTAATAATTCTACATAATTCTCATTACAGTTTATGTGCGGGATGTGATGAGACAACTCTATAAATGAGTCAGGCCTTTAAAAATCACTCTAAGGGCTCCCACCCACTGGCGTTTTTTTCTCCACTGCGATGCGATTCTAAAGTTAAAGTCTCGCATTGCAATGCGAGAAAAACACCGACAGATACCCAAAAATCGCTGGGATATCGCTGCGACATTGCCAGTCTTTTCAATGGGGCCAGCGGCAGAAGCGCTAGCCCATTGAAAAGATATGGAGAATGCCGCGGACTTCTGCCACAGCTGTGACAGCTGTCACAGCAGTGGCAGGAGTTTCCTTCATTCCCGCGGGGATGAAGGAATCCTCTGTCACAGCTGTGGCAGAAGTCCGCGGCATGCTATCCCATTGCTTTCAATGGGATCGGCACTGCTGCCGATCCCATTGAAAGCAGTGGTTTCTGACAAGCCCCGCAGAATAATTATTGGAGAAGGGCTTGAAATATAAGCCCTTCCCCGATAATCATAAAAAAGTTACTCACCTCTCCTGCTGTCAGCCGCGTCCTCCTGCTGGCTCCCCAGCACTGCTGTCCAGCACTTTCAGCAGACGGAGATTTAAAAATACTGAAAGGGCTGTGCAGATTGGCTGAGGGCTCAGCCAACAGCAGCTATTGCTTAGCTATTGGCTGAGCGCTCCGCCAATGACAGAT
Source organism: Eleutherodactylus coqui (assembly GCF_035609145.1). Lineage (NCBI taxonomy): Eukaryota > Metazoa > Chordata > Amphibia > Anura > Eleutherodactylidae > Eleutherodactylus > Eleutherodactylus coqui. Next base: position 91,016,179 of record NC_089837.1, read on the forward strand.
AGCTCTTAGCTATTCATTCATAGATCCAAAACTATCTTTTTATCCAGCGTATAATAGCAGGTGCAGATTTCGGTCCTATATCGCATGAAAATGCAGCTACAAAGCCGCATATATACGCTTGGATAAATAAAGCCTCAAGGCTCTTTCACACAAGCTTACATTGGCCGCCGTTTTCACTGACAGCCGATATACGCTCCCATCTGCGACATAAAAACTTGTGAACGGGCGCACAAATCTAATGTTTGTGCACCCGTTCAGATGGCATGGGCCCCGGCGCTAATACGCCAGGGCTACCATGTCGTTGCCCCTTACCCTTCCCTCCCCCTTGCTGGCTTACCTCCTCTGGCTGTTTGCAATGGGAGGGGGAGGAATTTAGCAGCGTGACTGCTAAACTTCCTGTCTCTTCTCGCCTCCCATTACTGGCTGCGGACAGGGGGCAGGGGTGGGCAGAATGAGTTTAGCAGTCACGCTGCTAAACTCCCACCCGCCTTTCTTCTCCGGCCGCTATCATTGGCTCCCATAGGAGCCCATGAAGCAGCTGATGTATTCCAGCCCAAAAGATAGTTCCAGGACTATCTATTGTGCCCGACGTAAAAACGCTCGGTGCTATATTGGCCGACTGGGCGCTTTTACGTCGCGGGAATATGGCCATGTGATCTAAGGCATTGGAATCCAATGCATCAGATCGTAACGTATATCGGCCGACCGTGAAAACAGAGGGCCAATATACGCTCATGTGAAAGATCTCTTAGGCTACCTTCACACGATCGTATATACGCAGCTATTTACACACGTAAATATGTCAGTCCAGCTGAAAGAAGGCATTAACTGTAATGCATTCTTTCTGATGGCCAGCGTATTTACACGGGTTAATAGCTGCGTATATACGCTCATGTGAAGGCAGCCTTACAGAGCATGCATCATCATGTCTAGGTGTCTCTGGTGTTAATTCAGTTTCGTTAGGTACTAGAGATGAGCGCACACGCTCGGATACATCAGTTACTCGAGCGAGCATCGCTCTGCTCGCGGAACTGCTTACTGGTCCGAGCGTGCTCGGGGGGCGTCGGGGAGCAGCGATCGGCGTGGGGTAGCGGGGGAGAGAGTGAGAGAGATATCTCTCTCCCCCCCGCTGCTCACCGCCACTGCCCCCTTAAGCATGCTCGGACCAGTAAACAGTTACTCGAGAGTTACCTAACAGTTACCTAATTAAATAAGGATGGATATACCATGGACAAACCCACTACACAATCTTTCATTAAAACATGGGATGTAGGCCAATAATCTTCCACTGACTACAGCCAGACCTCTGTCCTTAGCCAACAACCGGAGAGTTCAATGCTAGGTACTGCGTCTGACAGCAGTTTTTAATGCATCCATCATTGTGATGAGTGATGAGGTACATTAAAAAGTGTGAAAACGCAGCAAAATAGAGCAGACAGCACTTGAAAATTGCAGCGTTAGAAAATACGTTTGAGCACAGTTCTGTGGAGCCCCATTGGAATCAATGGGAGCATTCTACCACAATTACCATGGCATTCAAAACATAATCGCGGTAAAATGCACATGTGTGAGAGTAGCCTAATTCTCATTAACTCAACAGATTTATTACAGTGGCTCATGCTGGATGACAAATATGGGGCATCTTTAGACACTTTTATCTAACTTTGTACCACTGATTAGTTCACTTAGATTATGCCATTTTTTTCTGCATCTTTTGCATACAATGTTGCCTTTAGGCCAAGCTTCTTTCCTGTGAAGCCACGTCTCTTTCCTGAAGAACCATGCTCCTTTTTTCCACATGGCAAAAAAGTGTCTAAAACACATTACAAATATGGTGCATGGCAGGTCAGACAATTTTCTAGTGCAATTAATATCCCACAGATTACTGACAGACCTCCATACTTAGCTAACAACTGGAGAGTCCAACACCTTACTTGATCCTTCCCACAAACACCAGACCCCTAATTCTCAAGAATTCCAAGGACCCCTCACTGCCAAGATTACTATGAGAAACGACTCCCCCCATCAGCTCCTAATTCCAGTGCCGTGCATGTAGTGTATAAACCATTCACGGGGGGGGGGGGGGGGGGGGGGGGGGGGGCAGATTAACTAATGCTGTATGTCCAATAGTTAGAAAGTGCAAAATAGACAGTATTAAAATACACAAGATTTATCACAGTAACTCATGTTGGATGATAAATGCGCTCCACCTTTAGACACTTGTCAGGTCCAAACTGGACGTGTTGAATCCGTAACCCTGAAATACTCACAGGCTGAGAACAACGACCGCAACTGCACACAAAACAGTGGAAAACAATAAAGAAAACAGATAGAAGTAAACCACTGTCCCTAAAGACCCTTTACCCAGGGAAGGGACTTGCCTAAACGCAGATAACTCGCCCTACCAAGGACGAACCTGAGCATGTATTTTAGCCACCAGCAGACCCTATGTAGGATAGGAGAAAACCCACAGTAAACGATATATAAACAGTAGTAACCACAGTACTAAGCTTTAAGAAGAATCAGGTAAACAGAAGATCTAGCCCCAAGCTCTGACTTCTACTACAGTCAAAGGGAGACTGAAATTAAACGGCAATGAGCTAAGCACAAGGTCTGGTTAAATAGTCCTCCCAAATTACCCACAGATGAGACCAAGCAAGTCTCACCTAATACCACTCCCACCAGAGCCAGAAGATGGAGAAACAAATACAAGACCTGTACCAGATTACTAGAAAGGAACAGATCCCAGAATCGCCACAACAACACTTTTGTTTAGCTTTATAACACTGATTAGATGTCTTGGATTATGAACATTTTTTGGTGCATTTTGGATACAATGTTGCTATTAGGTCTGCTACCTGTGTCTGCTGCCCTCTTGCTGTTTCGGGCAGATTCCGATGTCACTCTGCTCCTTCTGTATAAATGTATTTGTTTCTTCTATTTCCTACCAGCACTGAATGAGTTAACCAGTTCACTTACTCTTAGCCCAGCTGCTGGGTTAATAGGTATTACTCTCCTATTTACGCTAGACTAATGCACTTCCTCTTTGCCACAGTATTGTTGTATGTTTCTCTCAGACACTCAGCACATATAGGTGGCCTTTCTCAGCACTGCTTGGTCTATTTCATCCTGTATCTGTATATTCTGTATGTTTTTGGCCTTGTGCTTTGCATGTGTGTGTTCATCCATTTCCTTCCAGTCTGTGCATCATTCCTATCTCTGTGGTAATCAGTCCTGCTTTGTGTTCTATGTGCCCTGTGTTCAGTACATTGTGTCCTGTTTCCTGTTAGGGGTAGTTAGCACCGAGGTTCCAGTGTGTGGTCGTTCGTATCAAAACACCTACCCTGCTTTCAGGCAGGGGTCTTCCCATCTTCCTGATTAGCTAAGAGCAATATTCCCCATCTGAGTTTGTCTTGCAACTGGGGTCAGCTGCCAGCCACATTAGGTCTGGTCCAAAAGTCAGTTGCATTTAAATAATGCTTCTTTCCTGAAAAGCCACACCACCTTCCTGCACAGCCATACCCATTTTTTTGCATGCAGCAAAAACAGTGTCTAAATGTTTCTAAAACAGAAATAATAAATATGGTGCAAAGCAGATCAGATATTTTTTTAAAGCAATCAACACCAGAAAACGGATTGATTTTTCCTAATAAATTTGCCCTATAGATTTTTTCCAGGATAAAAATCCCGTTCTCCTTTTAAAGGGGTTTTCTTATGACTTAAAAAAAATGCCTCACAAGCATTTTGTCCTTCCTGGTAGCTGATGACCAGGATATGTTACTGCTGCAGCCAATCACTGACCACAGCAGCGACCTTCTATAAACACTGATTGGCTGCAGTAGTCACATGGTCAGCAGCAACCAGAAAGGACAGAGTCCATGTGAAGCAATTTTAAGTCATGGAAAAAATCCTTTAATATAGTTTAGGCAGAAGATTCACTCTTCTATCTAAAATGACATCCTCTTATAGCCTACTGTATTCTCCATTCCCTCTGCCTATACCAGTTCCCTTGCTAACCCTTTCCATTTACTACTTCTCACTTTCTCCAAACCCAGTCATGACTGCCTTCTCCTAGGCTTTTAGCCTTTCGCTTGTGATCATTTCAACTCCATGCTGGAATGTATTTTGTGCATGTGTATACAATCAAAGTCTGTGAGTGTGCGATAAACAAAAGATTAATTAAGTAAATTACTAATATTGTTTGCTTTTTAAGAAGCTACTTCCAGTACTATACAAATTTATTCTGGGTCCCTCAAGGCTGTACTCCAGCAGTTCTCACATATTTGGAAGATTAAAAAAATGTTTGGGGTGTCAAGCGTAAGTATAATCCAGCTAATTTTTTACTTATTACATTTTCTTTAAAATGCAATTAAGTCACTACATCCTTCCCTTAGTCTCTCTTGTCTCTTCCCTCCTCTGTGATGTGTATTTAATGTGCATCTTAATGATTTGATTACAATGGGGTAATTACATAATTGCAATTTATTACAAGAAGCTCTCTCGATATTATGTATTAACAGAAAGCTTACAAAAGTGGAAGCTTAGGATCAGGGAGTAAAGACCAATTGGCATAAAATTAGATCAGGATCTCATTTATTTTCTCTTTCGAGGCAATATGTAGACATTTACCATCAGTGTTTTGTCAGCATGCAAAGTTTTACTACCAAACACGTGATGATTATTGGACCATTTGATATGAGTGGCTCAGAATTCAGAATATGAGACATAGAAGCAAATGGATTTTAAATACAACTGATAATGGCAGGGAAATATGCTTATGCGAAGACACTGTACAGTTTGCAAATTTTGATTAACTTTAACATTTCATTATGCAGTCCTGACTATTGCTAGCTAACTTACGCAAGACTTAGTGAACAAGTTATGCAATTAATGGTGCAAATACAATAATGTTTCCATACAATGAGCTCTATCATGTTTCTGCAAGAAGAACTAACTTAGAGGTGGCGACTCACAATCTGTAATTGGCAAAGCAATTGTCCACAGAAGGCACACATAGTTCCAGCAAAACTCTATCTTATCTCCAGCAATGTATAATAGCCAACAAATGTTATTGTGTTCGACTGTATAGTGTGTTATGTCTCTGTCTCTATCTAGCAGGCCTGCTTACTGTCTAACATTGTTTACTCGTGTGAACACACTTGGTTTTTATTGAGGACTGTCCTTGCTTATGTCTCTGAGGCAAAGGATTTGATACCAGGTATTGCATTCATAGTGGACCATTTTGACATAGATCATAACACAATCATTATACGGTAGTTTTTAACCAAATGGTCATCACAATGCTCAAGTGAGTGACGCAAACTCTTCACAGTGTTTCAGCTACCGGTTCTTAGCTCTGCCCCCTCCCATTGCACAGAACGAGAGGTGAGCCTGCGATGGGGAAATAGGTGATGACCTGTTGAGCTTGGCGCATTTGCGCTGGGCTCACCAGGCCATCTAAACGGACGCAAAAATGTTTGATTTGTGTGCCCGTTCACCAGATTTTTCTCTCCCAATGTAGCGTATATCAGCCGGCCGTGAAAACGTCGGTCGATATGTGCTCGTGGAAATAAAGCCTTATGATCTAATTTCCTTAATTGAACCACCCACCCTTTGTCAATTAGCTTTGTAGAAGTCATTACTACAGAAATTCACTTATTTGTCCCCCTACATTGTAGATTACATAATGTGACCAATAAAAGGTATGAGGATGTACAACTATTTCTGCGTTTATCAGTTTTATTAAATTGTGTTTCTCTATAATTCTGACTTAGATAACAACCACACCACATTTCATTATTAAACAATGCAGAAAAACGGTTGATTCCAAAATGTTCACCTATTATGCCTTGCTATTGTAATTGAACAAGTGGCTCAAGGTCTTGAATTTGGAGCGAATTGTATATGAGCACGACGAGGCTTATGTAAAAACAACCTTCATATGAAAAAGATAAAATCTGAAACTTTAGGTACTGGATAACCCAGACCTGAGGAAGGCTTCAGTTTCCACATCTGTGGCTATTGAGAACAATTCTCCAACCTCTTCAGTGTAGCAGCAAATATGGCAGTAAAATACTGATTTGCGGTTAAGGGCTAACGTCAAGTAAATAATTGAATGAAAAAAGCAAATCCCTTAGAGAAAAAAAAAACTGAAGTGTGGTTTTATAACTCATAAGAAACAAATCCAAATGGAACAATAAAGAATGTGCATAAAACCTGTCCAGGGATATTTAATAACAGACTCTAAAAACTGAAGTCATACGGACATATAGCATGCAAGGGTGACAAAATCTCTAATAAGATGCTGGTAGATGTGTGTTATCTTATAACTATGGTATTTACTGCATAGGTTTATTGTTTGTATCTCTACTCTAATTATCATTGATCTGTAATGTGTAATCTCAAGAGAAAACCTTGTACAGTGCAGTGTATATACTGTCAGTACTACACATATGCTATCCATGCTAGATCATTGATTCCTTGACAATATACCCATGACCTGCATGCAGATAATAGCGATCTATGTTACAATGATCCTGGCAGAGTTTTAATTATACACGTGGGAAACAATCATCAGATTTCCTTGTGTGTAATTATTTTCTTCCTGATATTAAAGAGGAATCAGTTGTTTACAGACTAAGTCTATATGTATAATACAGGGGCCATAGTACATAAATTGAAAGCAACTCTCCAGTTTCGGGGCCAACATTCTCTCCCCGGACAGTAGGGGAAGGTAGTATATGATTTGTAAAAAAAGAAATAAATCAAGCACCTAGAAGGAGTTGTCCTTTTGGTGCCAAACTCGGCATGCAATTACATCTCAAGTAGATATGCAACTTTGAGTTTGCACAATCGAGAGGCTCAGTTACAGCAACTGTGGAGTGATATGCTGCATCATACCATATGTAACCTGTATGCCTCCATGCCGGCCACATCACATTTTGCATCCAGACTAGAGGCAGCCCAACAGAGTACTAGAGCCTTCCTTCAAGTGTTCATTTTTTGCACAATAAATAACCATTTTGCTCTGATATAGAATCCTAGAATGGTAGAGATGGAAGGGACCCCCAGGGTCATCGGGTCCAACCCCTGCTCACTGCAGGATTCACTAAGTCATCCCAGACAGATAATTGTCCAGCCTTTGTATGAACACTTCCATCGAAGGAGAACTCACCACCTCCTGTGGCAACCTGTTCACTCATTGATCACCCTCACTGTCAGAAAGTTTTTTCTGAGGGTGACTACCCACTACAGTTTTTTTTGCACTGCGAAATTCGCAGCGTTTTTTTTTCTGCAGGGGTCTATGGGACTTGTAATGTTAAAATCGTGATCGTGCAATTTTAACATTACAAGTCCCATAGACCCCTGCAGAAAAAAAAACGCTGCAAATTTCGCAGTGCAAAAAAAAACTGTAGTGAGTAGTCACCCTAATATCTAATCTGTGTCTCCTCCCTTTCAGTTTCATCCCATTGCTTCTAGTCTTTCCTTGTGCAGATGAGAATAGGGCTGATCCCTCTGCACTGTGACAGCCCTTTAGATATTTTTAGACAGCTATTAAGTCTCCTCTCAGCCTTCTTTTTTGCCAGCTAAACATTCTCAGATCCTTTAACCGTTCCTCATAGGACATGATTTGCAGACTGCTCACCATCCTGGTAACTCTTCTCTGAACTTGCTCCACTTTGTCTATGTTTTTTTTAAAGTGGGGTGCGAAGAACTGGACACAGTATTCTAGGTGAGGTCTGACTAAGGAAGAGTAGAGGGGGATAATGACCTCACATGAGAAGATTGATAGTCTAACCCTAGTAATTCACTGTGGGGATCAGGTAGTCTGAAGATTGTGTTGGTCATCACAGACAGAAGGGAAGGCAGAGAAGAAAAACTGCAGGTAATATCGTATTCACTACCACCCACGCCCCGCTCCAGTCCTAGAATAGAATTTTATACCAAAACTGGAGGATCACTTATTAAAGGGTAAACAAATTATCCACTCTCATTAGCTAAGCTGGCCTTTGGGGTGTGCAATTTATGCAAATAATTCACTATTGAAAGTGGCATCTCTGGCTCTGATGGTGGCGAGTGGGACATTAGAAGCTTGTACCTTAAGTGTAAGCAGCTGCACTGGATTTAGTTATATTCCCTAGTTCATATGTTAATCATTAGAGTCATTACATACTAAGCCAATCATGAGTTGCTATGACGCTGAGGGCTTGTGTTTGCATTGATGCATCATCTACACTATATCTGTATCATGATGTTAACAATAAAGCAGAAGTGTAGTGTTGGTTGACCAAACATGTCAGAGTGATTGACCTTGCAATCATGCTACTTCTTATTTTAAATAACTTGGAGCAGGCAGTGAATTCAGATGCAATATGATATTATTCCCATAACAGCCTGTATTAGGATTCAGGTCTGCATGTATAATTTTGCAAACTTTATATGATCTATTTGGCCGGTCCATCGAATTTTGTCAAAAAGTTTAATTTGGGCCGATTTAGTTTGAAATGAACTGGAAGTTTATAGAAACACCTAGAATTAGCATTGAGCACTGAGGCAACAATGATGATGGTGTTTCATTGGATGTTGGCTCAGTGATTACCACTGGAGTACTAGTTTCAGATCTGACCAAGAACAAAATCTACATGGTTACAAAGTTGTCTCTAGTTGGATTTGAACTTAGGAATTCCATACTGCAAGATAACAGGGCTAACCACTGCCCCACCATGCTTAACCCTTCTTCTCTGGAGGAGTAGGAAAAGAAGGAGAAGAACAAGAAGAAGAAACACAAGAAGAACATACACACTTCATGCAGATATTGTCCTTGGTCAGATTGGAACTTGGGACCTCAACACTGCAAAGCAACAAAGCTAATCATGGAGCCACATCCCTTTAATGACCAAATCCTTATTTTTAGATAGAGTTCAGTACTAGTTCTAGGGGTTTTATGGGCTTCCAGTTGCCAAAATCAACCACCTGAGGTTCAGGTTCTTGCGGAACAGAACTTTAGCAAAGATCAATCCAAACCAGGGCTCTACAAGTTTGATTCGCTCAACACTAATTCCAAACAGTCAATAAACACGCCGTCAAAAAATGTTATTTTTTTTAGCATATTAGATTCCTGTACAAAGGCTGGTGTAAAGGATATTTCTTTTCACCAGAACCCTTGCACCAGCTTGCCAAGGATTTGTGTTGCTTCATTGCCAGGGTAAGCAAACATTCATCTCCATCTTGGAGTCCTGGATGGCTAAGTGTGCTGATTGGGAATACTTACTGTATTTACAAAGATGGCTTGTTATAAACACATCCAATAACTCGTCTCATTATAACTCAATTGGATCTGGAATACTGTGGTAGGAACAAAGGTATGAACCATTTACAGGTTAAAAGTAAACAATACATTGTGGATTACTTAGGGCTCACACCCACTGGCGATCCGACTTCCCTGCGATGCGAGAGTAAGTGAAAATGCCTGATAATGAAACCAATGATTTCCAATAGTTTCATTTTCATTTGCAATGTTTTTAATGTAATCTCGCATCGCAAAAAAAAAATGAGCAATATCGCCCATTGTTGTCAATAGGGCCAGTGGTAACAGTGCTAGCCTCATTGAAAACAATAGCGAGAACATTGCGCTCCCCTGACACAGCTGTGACAGCTGTGGCAGGAGATTCCTTCACCCCCAGGGGGATCGTTGGGATAAAAGAATCCTCTGCCACAGCTGTCACAGCTGTGGCAGAAGTCAGTGATGCTTTCCCATTTCTTTCAATGGGGCCGGCACAAATACGAGCGCTTGGCAACATCTGATGCTATCATTGTCTCTGCTTCATTCATTTAGGGACCATCAGGAGCCCCAATCTTGGGATTGCTGGTATTCCCAATGGTAAGACCCTTCTGATATATATATATATATATATATATATATATATATATATATATATATATATATATATATATATATCTCAATCAGAAGGGTCTTACAATATCCTCTGGCTAGGGATTAGATTGTAGTACAACCCCTTTATGAAGAAAATTCTATTGACCTGGAACTATCTATATATATATATATATATATATATATATATATATATATATATAAATAAAACCAGAAAACGCCTTTAATTTTGGCAAATGTAATCGTTAAGTACATTAACATGTTTACATATTAGCTACTAGAGATGAGCGAGCACCAAAATGCTCGGGTGCTCGTTATTCGGGACGAACTTTTCGCGATGCTCGAGGGTTCGTTTCGAGTAACGAACCCCATTGAAGTCAATGGGCAACCCGAGCATTTTTGTATTTCGCCGATGCTCGCTAAGGTTTCCTTGTGTGAAATTCTGGGCAATTCAAGAAAGTGATGGGAACGACACAGCAACGGATAGGGCAGGCGAGGGGCTACATGTTGGGCTGCATCTCAAGTTCACAGGTCCCACTATTAAGCCACAATAGCGGCAAGAGTGCCCCCCCCCCCCCTCCCAAAAACTTTTACTTCTGAAAAGCCCTCATTAGCATGGCATACCTTAGCTAAGCACCACACTACCTCCAACAAAGCACAATCACTGCCTGCATGACACTCCACTGCCACTTCTCCTGTGTTACATGCTGCCCAACCGCCCCCCCCTCCCCCCCACAGCGCACACCAAAGTGTCCCTGCGCAGCCTTCAGCTGCCCTAATGCCTCACCACCCTCATGTCTATTTAGAAGTGCGTCTGCCATGAGGAGGAACCGCAGGCACACACTGCAGAGGTTGGCACGGCTAGGCAGCGACCCTCTTTAAAAGGGGCGGGGCGATAGCCCACAATGCTGTACAGAAGCAATGAGAAATCCAATCCTGTGCCACCGCCATCAGGAGCTGCACACGTGGGCATAGCAATGGGGAACCTATGTGCCACACACTATTCATTCTGTCAAGGTGTCTGCATGCCCCAGTCAGACCGCGGTTTTTAATTCATAGACACAGGCAGGTACAACTCCCTATTGTGAAGTCCCTGTGGACCCACAGCATGGGTGGCTCCCTGGAACCCACCAGCGGTACATAGAAATATCCCATTGCATTGCCCAACACAGCTGAGGTAGTAATGTCGTGCTTAATGCAGGTGGGCTTCGGCCCACACTGCATGCCCCAGTCAGACTGGGGTTCTTTACAAGTGGAAACAGATGCATTTATAATTCCCTGTGGACCCACGGCATGGGTGGGTGCCAGGAAGCCACCGGCGGTACATAGAAATATCCCATTGCATTGCCCAACACAGCTGAGGTAGTAATGTCGTGCTTAATGCAGGTGGGCTTCGGCCCACACTGCATGCCCCAGTCAGACTGGGGTTCTTTACAAGTGGAAACAGATGCATTTATAATTCCCTGTGGACCCACAGCATGGGTGGGTGCCAGGAAGCCACCGGCGGTACATAGAAATATCCCATTGCATTGCCCAACACAGCTGAGGTAGTAATGTCGTGCTTAATGCAGGTGGGCTTCGGCCCACACTGCATGCCCCAGTCAGACTGGGGTTCTTTACAAGTGGACAGATGTAGGTTAAACTCCGTGTGCACCTACAGCATGGGTGGCTCCCTGGAACCCACCGGCGATACACAAAAATATCCCATTGCATTGCCCAACACAGCGGATGTAACGTCAGCTGTAATGCAGGTGGGCTAAAAATTCATTTGATTACACTGTAGGCGAGGGCCCACAAAAATTGCTGTATCAACAGTACTAATGTACATCCAAAAAATTGGCCATGCCCAACCAAGATGGCAGGTGAAACCCATTAATCGCTTTGGTTAATGTGGCTTAAGTGGTAACTAGGCCTGGAGGCAGCCCAGTTTAACGAAAAATTGGTTCAAGTTAAAGTTTCAACGCTTTTAAGAGCATTGAAACATATAAAAATTGTTTAGAAAAATTATGAGTGAGCCTTGTGGCCCTAAGAAAAATTGCCCGTTCAGCGTGATTACGTGAGGTTTCAGGAGGAGGAGCAGGAGGAGGAGGAGGAATATTAGACACAGATTGATGAAGCAGAAATGTCCCCGTTTTGGATGGTGAGAGAGAACGTAGCTTCCATCCGCGGGTGCAGCCTACGTATTGCTTAGGTATCGCTGCTGTCCGCTGGTGGAGAAGAGAAGTCTGGGGAAATCCAGGCTTTGTTCATCTTGATGAGTGTAAGCCTGTCGGCACTGTCGTTTGACAGGTGGGTACGCTTATCCGTGATGATTCCCCCAGCCACACTAAACACACTCTCTGACAAGACGCTAGCCGCAGGACAAGCAAGCACCTCCAGGGCATACAGCGTGAGTTCAGGCCATGTGTCCAGCTTCGACACCCAGTAGTTGTAGGGGGCAGAGGCGTCACAGAGGACGGTCGTGCGATCGGCTACGTACTCCCTCACCATCCTTTTACAGTGCTCACATTTTGCCTGTTGCAGGGGTCAGCATGCAGCCAATCAGTAACCAGGGTGCCTTGCTAATATCACTAAATGTGTTCTCCTTCTTGCATATGGGCAGCAGTTTCATTGGATGCCTGCATGACATGACTTATCCATATATAACATAGGCACAGTGTAACTAAGCTGTATCACGTCTATATGCCTATATAACATGTGGTCTGTAGTTAATAGGGACAGATATTCTACAAAGGATATTTTGCTGCTGGGGGTGAAAGCCTGTACACTAGCAGAGATCTTAAAGGGGTTGTCCCGCGAAACAAAGTTGGGGAATACACTTCTGTATGGCCATATTAATGCACTTTGTAATGTACATTGTGCATTAATTATGAGCCATACAGAAGTTATTCACTTACCTGTTCCGTTGCTGGCGTCCCCGTCTCCATAGTGCCGTCTAATTTTCAGCGTCTAATCGCCCGATTAGACGCGCTTGCACAGTCCGGTCTTCTCCGTGTTGAATGGGGCTGCTCGTGCTGGAGAGCTGCTCCTCGTAGCTCCGCCCCATCACGTGTGCCGATTCCAGCCAATCAGGAGGCTGGAATCGGCAATGGACCGCACAGAAGACCTGCGGTCCACCGAGGGTGAAGATCCCGGCGGCCATTTTCGCAAGGTAAGTAAGAAGTCACCGGAGCGCGGGGATTCGGGTAAGTACTATCCGTTTTTCTTTTTTTCAACACATGCATCGGGTTTGTCTCGCGCCGAACGGGGGGGCTATTGAAAAAAAAAAAAACCCGTTTCGGCGCAGGACAACCCCTTTAAATGGGGTTATATTGGAGGGATCAGAGAAAATTGTTGCATCATGTTTATGTGCCTATACGGAACATAGTCTATACATCGGGAGAGGGTATATTTCTGCTGCTGTCAACGTATATAGCAGCAAAGCAGACAGACAAATTATGCTTTGGTGTGAGAAATATTTCAGTTTTCTACTTGTGGTCTTAGACATTGTTCGAAGTCACCAGTCCGACCATTACAAGTTATTTGTAGACATTACACAGCTAGCAGTGGGGTTTGGGGCATTTAAGTCTGCAGTACCAAACAGGAACAGCTGAAAAGGATACAAGCTATACTCTTTGGACTTCTGTTCTCACATATCATGTCTCCAAGGGATTGCGGCTAATTTAGTTGGCAGTGCTTTTTATGTTACTATAATACAAAATGAAAACCAAACAGGAAAACAGCAAATACACACAGAGATTGGAGCTCCAGGAAGATAATTTGCATATTCCCGAAGTATTCTGTGAAGAGAGAAGAGTCACTGTGCGTGGTATGATTGCTGGGTTTAGCCGGATCCAGCTGCTCGGAGGATATCGCCAGACCAGAGAAGCTTTGTACTTAGTATTATCTTATAGTTTATATATCATCACAAGAATTCTTGAATTTTAGAAATTTGGAACTGGACAGGAACATGGAGGGGGTGATTAGACATATGGTGATTTACAGACCTACCAGAGGAAAAGAAGCTAAACTTCACCTGCCAGAAATGCAAGCTTGTGTCTCTATTGGAGGAAAAGGTGCAAAGTCTTCAGGAGAGAATAGCTGCTTTGAAACTCATTAAGGAAGATGAGAATCGACTCCTCAGAATATTGAAGGAAAATACATTTTTAGGAAGCATGTGACCCAAAGAATCAGTAGGACCCATAGTGCTTAGGAAGCGGTATCAGGCTCTCGCACAGGAGAACAACGAACAGGTACATCAATAAATGATTTTGCCCACAAAAAATAGTTTAGTTAGCACTTAGAATCCTCTTGGATGGAGAAAAACAAGTGTTGTTGTGAAGAAGAAAAGGAGAGTGATGGTTGTGGGGGATTCCTTATTAAAAAGAACAGAGGTCGCTGTCTGCAGACCTGACAACTCACGAGAGGTGTGCTGTCTTCGAGGTGCACAAATCAAACATGTAACTCTTCAGTTCTACAGATCATCACCCATTCCTACTGGTACATATAGGGACAAATGACACTGCAAAAATAACCTTGCAACTATCTGCAGAGACTTTGAAGACCTTGACAGGAAAGTGAAGGAAATAGGAGCACAGGTGGTCTTCTCATCCATCCTCCCAGTGAATGGCCATGAAATAAGAAGATGGAACAGAATTCTAGAGGTGAACAACTGGCTACATCGATGGTGCCGTCAGCAAAGATTTGGATTTCTAGATCATAGAGTGAATTACCTGTATGATGGACTCCTTTCTAGTGACTGGTTGCACCTTGCTGTGACTGGAAAGCATATATTTGGGAGGTGCCTTGCTTCACTCATTAGGAGAGCTTTAAACTAGAACAATATGGGATGGAAAGTGGAAGGCCAGACAAAAATATACAGTGAAGGAATAGAATTGAGAACCCGCTATTAGTAGTGGAAAGAAAGAACAAAGGCACAAAATTCAATGGAAAGTAGAGGAGCAAGTGACACCGATTACAAACTAAAATGTTTTTACACAAATGCACAGAATATGGGAAACAAAAAAGGATAAATGGAGCTTCTAACACAGGAAGAGAAATATGTCACTGGCATCATGGAAACTTGGTGGGATGATACACAAGATTGCAATACAAGGCTTGAAGGCTACAACTTATTTATAAGAAACAGTGAAGGAGGTGTCGCATGGAATGTTAGAAAAGCATACATCTCCACAGAGATTCAAGCTTCAGAGCATGGTAGTTCTGTAGAAACTGTTTGGCTAATAAGAAGAGAGTAACAGAAAAGACACCATTGTAGGCATTTACTATAGGCCACCTGGACAAGCAGAAGATATTGATGAACTCTTTCTACATCAGATGGCCAAGTTCTCAAAAAAGTAGGACATAGTGATCATGGGAGATTTTAACTATGCAGACATTTGTTCGGAATCTCTCTCTTGCA
Organism: Eleutherodactylus coqui; assembly: GCF_035609145.1. Classification (NCBI taxonomy): domain Eukaryota; kingdom Metazoa; phylum Chordata; class Amphibia; order Anura; family Eleutherodactylidae; genus Eleutherodactylus; species Eleutherodactylus coqui. The sequence continues at coordinate 91,031,472 of NC_089837.1, forward strand.
TAGCAAAGTTTTTGTAAGCTCTACAACTGTTCCTTGGAGCAGGTCCGTCCTTGAGTGTTGTCTTCACCTGGTGGAGTTTCTTCTTGTAAAATGTATAACATTGCTTTTAAATCAAGCAGTATACCTGCTATCTTCTTTAGCACAATTTTTGATCTAGGACACCCTATGAGGGCCTTTTGTTTTCAGTGACAACCCTGCACTATGATTAGCCCCTACACCACTGTACCAATTTTTGGGAGGAGAACAGTGTTCCTCATATGTGTGGGTGTATTCACATCCAATTTTGGGGCTTTTGCTGCATTAGGGACCCAGTGGAGGGCACAATAGTGCTTCTTACTCCTCTTGACTTTAAAGGGAGTTGGTATCAACCATTACGAGTCATGAGCATTTTTCTGAAATCAGCCTAATGCCAACACGTAATAGCTCATCACTACTCAAAACCAAAATTATGCTGTTTTGCAGAAAAGGGTTCAATATAATGTCTCATCAGATTAGTGCTCTTGATACTCCTGACAAACAGTTGATTTTGTTGGGCAAAGCTAAAATATAGCTAGCCAGATATTTTTTGACTGTTGCAGGGAAAATATAGTATTCCATGGTGGCCATTCAAATAATGACTGTCCTTGACCAAGTGTCTCATAAAGTGGATTCCAGGGCCTATTAAATGGGTTTTTCAGAATTTTAATGTTAATGTCCTATCCTCAGAATACATTATGAACTTCAGATCTGTGGGGTCCAACCCCCCGCATTCTTGCAATCAACTGTTTTTCCAAGCCGATGTGCATTTGCTGGAAATATCAGAGCTCCTTACACTATTCAGTGGCCTGGATCGGTAGTGCAGGCTCAGTCTCCTTTTTATATTATTATCCTGGGAAATATCTTTAAGATTTATGAAGATAAATAGGAGAGTGCGTGCACAGAGCAAACTAAAAAGAGTCATGCTGCTGACGCATGCGGACTTCGGGGGGGGGGGCACAGCACAGGAACAGGGTGCCTAATGAGTATTAAACTACACTCTACGTAAACTGCACATTCCTTGACTTTTGAGCTTCATATCATAGTTTATAGGGCTCAAAGGTCATGACAGGTTCCCTTTAGAGATGAGCGAGCATACTCGCTAAGGCAAACTACTCGAGCGAGTACTGCCTTATGCGAATACCTGCCTGCTCGTCTCTAAAGATTCGGGTGCCGGCGGGGGGAGAGCGGTGAGTTGTGGGACTGAGCAGGGGGGAGCGGGGGGAAGAGAGTGAGAGAGAGATCTCCCCCTTGTTCCTCCCCGCTCTCCCCCGTCGCTCCCCGCCCCTCGCCGGCACCCAAATCTTTAGAGACGAGCGGGCAGGTACTCGCATAAGGCACTACTCGCTCGAGTAGTTTGCCTTAGCGAGTATGCTCGCTCATGTCTAGTTCCCTTTAAACAACCCCTTTAAATACAAAAAGTTTGCAAATGTAAGAAAACCTGAAAAAAAATACACATTTTGTACGTATACTACATTTGTGCATTTGTTTCTGCTATTTAGGACCAAGGGTTGGCAACAAGTTGACTGCCATATTTTTTATACATATGCCCCAAAGTGTGTCTTGTGCAAAATGTCAAAAATCAGCTCTACTATATCAGTACATGGCATATATTCATAGGGATCTACTGTAGGTATGCAAAATATCCATGAATGAAAAGCACTAGACAGTATATAAGCAGAATATATCATGTGCAATCCGCTAGAGATTTGTGTACACAAAAAAAAATCCAAACAAATATATAAGGTTATTCATTTTAAGCCAGTCTACAAATCATAAATTTGACTTTAGAAGCAAAAATGAGGGAAGGTTTTATGAACTTTTTGAAAGAAAATACATTTTGTGAAAGGGATTGTTCAGCAATTCTGAGAGTTCATAATATCACAGCATATGATGGATTAAACTTCCAGATAACTTGGCAGGTTACTACAAAAAGCATTGTGACCCACGTCTCTCCGTCGTCTGCTCACATTTCAGGGGGTGAAGTGTGCTCTGTTTGTTTTTTTCTCTTATTGCTTTAAATTACGTCCCTTCTTAGAGGGAAACATAATGTACCTAACATAATACTAAAAAGTCATATTGAAGTTGCTAAATGCTGAAGTTGGGCAAGGCACTCAAGAAAGATTTATCAATGTGGAAAACAGGATTAGGATTGATAGAGCCAACTAACAATATCCAATGTGACTCTTCTAGGGATTTATCTAGAGGCAATGAGGGTGTGGCATACAAAAAAGTTTTCCCTACTGAAGCTGGTTGATGAAATTATACCATTCCCTTTCATCTCTCCAGAGATAGGTCTTTATTCCTCCATAATCCCATTCCTTGAAGAATTTAGCGGATTTTAAATTGTTTCTTTTTTTCTGCAGTTTTGCTATAGGAACTTTGCAAGACAGGGGTAAACTATAAGGAAGGGGATAAGTGTCTCAATTATATAGGGAGGGTACATTGGACAAATGTCTCAGGACATTTTTTTATCATCCCTTCCTGACAAAGTTGATGGCCCACTACTTTTCCTATATGTGACTGTGATAAAAGGTCAGGGCTAGTCTGCGTTCCAGAGTTCGGATGGGCTTCTGAACCAAATTTTATTTTTTTTTTTAATTCAATTTTTATTGACATTTTAGGTATTAAACAATCAATCGACAAACAGTGAACAATGTCTCGGATAGCTTAATAGGTGGATCAAAAGCGTACTAAACAGCCATTGACGTCATACAACACCCATTGGTAATTTCGAGACATTCAAGGACAACAGAGTGGCCAAGCCACTAGGGGAGGGGGGAGAAACCCCTGCCATTGGGGCAACAGCCCCTTCGGGATCCCTCCCTCCAACCAGCATCATCAACCTATAAAGTGGGGAGGAGGGAGACAGTGGGAAACTAACAGAGCAGGGGGGAGGGGTCAAGGGGGGAGGGAGGGGGGGGGGACCCAGACTCGCGCACCACCAACCTCTAAGTATAGAAAGGGGTCATAGCAGCCAGTTGCGATCCGGTTAAGGGCAACGCCTCTGTATCGGGGGGTTGGTGAGGCTCCGTGGACCTGTGAGTAGAGGGGTCACTCCATCAAACCCCGGTAGGGTAGTATAGCCACCCCACCTGAGAGAAGCGGGTGAGCGCCTATTCCCCTCACCCGCCAAGTCCGACGGGTCCCCTTCCCACCTCAGAGATCAACCCTAATAGCGCGCCATGAGCTCCATGTCTTCAGGAACTCCTTATGAGAGCCCCTGGAGTAGCTGGACAATTCCTCTAAATTTGAGAGGAGATCCACTTTCTCCTTCCACATTTCCAGGGAAGGGGGATCTTTACGGAGCCAAAGACGTGGGATAAGCGATTTCGCCACATCTAAGAGGAGTGCTATTAATTTGTGCCTCTGCGGATGGAAGGCAGCCGATGGCCTCCACAGGATGACCACTTCAGGGGAAAGCACCAACCCCGGGAGGAGCTTGCTCAGCACACCCTCCACGTCCCTCCAAAAGGGTGCCAACACCGGGCATTCCCACCACAAGTGTAGGTACGAGCCCGTTGCTGAATCACATCTCCAGCAGGAATCTTTAGGTGATAGCTTGTGATCATAGAGCCATTGGGGAGTCCTATACCATCTCGATATTAATTTATAATGTGACTCCTGTGCGGTAACACAGGGCGAGGCACCGAAATCATTCTTGAGTATGACTCTAATATCCTTTTCTGAGAGAGATACCTTGAGCTCCTTCTCCCAGGAGGTGATGAATACTGGTTTATTATTACCCGTAGGGGATATAAATTGTTTTCGAATAGCCGCCAGTTTCCTCCTAGAAGCTTTGTTATCGGTCAAGGTTTTCTCAAAGTTTGTTAGCGGTCTAGTCGACCTGTGTTGAGTTAGAAATTTTTTAATGACTTCTGTCATGTGTGCTGTCACTAAGAATGGGAGGTTATGACTAAGTGCTAAGTCCTTTAGGATCTCCTCAGGGGGGAGATGGTCCCTTGTCTGTATGTCCGCTATTTTTTTGTCCGATAGGATCTGCCAGCAGCCGGCCGAGCAGGGGTCCAGGTTCAAGTCCACTGTCTTATGTAGGGCGGTCAGGGGGGTAAGCGGAGAAGGAAGGGGGGCCAATTTGTCACCCAGCTTGTGGCAGGTCTCCAAGGTTCCTCTGAGGAGGGGGCAAACCAACCTTCGCTTCCGCAGAGTCTGCGCCGGGAACCATAAGTCCTGGAGGAGAGTAGGGCCATATGAGGACAGTGCTAGCTCTTGTATTAAGTGGTCCTTAGAGGGAAGCGCTAGCTCCATCCAGTGGCCTAGTTGGATCGAGAGATATAGAGCCCTTGGATTAGGAAAATCCATTCCCCCGTCAGCCCTTCTCCTTTCTAGCAGACTGTGGGCCAATCTCGGTCTCCTCCCTCTCCAAACATAATTTAGGATGATCGAATGCAAGGACTTGAAAAAGGAGTTGGGGATGTGAATCGAGAGGAGACGCATTATATATAAAAGGGTTGGGATGACGTAAGACTGTAAAATATTCTTTCTCCCCATCCATGACAAGAAAGAGAGGTCGTATGAGCGCAGAAGACCCTTCAGCTTCGCCAGGAGAGGGGAGAAATTAGCCAAGAACAAATCCTCTGCTCTTCTCGTGAGCTGTATGCCCAGAAAATCTATGTCTGTTGTGGCCCACGAGAAGAGGGAGTTAGCCTTTAGCGCTCGGCAACGATTTGCCGGGATCGAGATGTTGAGGACCTTCGACTTTGAATAATTTATTTTAAAATTCGAAAGGACCCCAAAATCTTCCAAAAGCTCAGTGAGACGCGGCAGGCCCTCTTCGGGATTCGTGACCAGGAAAATCACATCATCAGCATAGGCTGCTAGTGAGAGGTGAGCCCGACTTACTTTTAGTCCCTGAATAATTGGATCAATTCGGATCTTCTGCAAAAACTGTTCTAGGGCAAGGATGAATAAAGAGGGGGATAAGGGGCATCCCTGTCGGGTGCCATTACTGATATTGAATGGGGGCGAGAGAGTGTCATTTATCTTCAGTCTGGCGTGTGGGGCCGCGTACAGGGAGAAAATGGCCGAGATGAAAGTGGGGGGAACTTTAAAATGGGTCAGGACCGAGCGCATATATAACCAATTGACACGGTCAAAGTCTTTTTCGGCATCTGTGCCTACTAGAGCCAAAGGTATATTTTGCTTTTGGGCGTGCCTTATTGCGTGGAGAAGTCTGACGCAGTTATCTCTTCCCTCTCTGCCCCTGACGAAACCAGCCTGCTCCTTATTAATAAGGGATGGAATAAATTTTTCCAGCCTTTTTGCAAGAAGTTTTGCCCACAATTTTACATCGAAATTGATAAGGGATATCGGCCTATAACTTCCATAGGCCTCCGGATCTTTATTGTCCTTATGAATCAACGTAATATGCGCCTCTTGCGCTTGTTTGGGTAGGGATTCCCCGCCGAGAAGGGAGTTAAATAATTCTGTTAGATGGGGGACCAAACAATCTTTAAAGGCTTTATAGTACGTGGCCGATAGCCCATCGGGACCTGGGCTTTTGCCCGGAGGAGAGGAAGTCAGTAGGTCCTCAACCTCCTGAGAGGAGACTGGTCTCGTCAGGGACACCCCCGCGTCTTCGTCTAGACTGGGCATGCCTAGCCCCCTAAGATACGTTTGTATTTGTGTGTGGGCGTTTAGTTGCTCGTCCGGGGAGAGGGGTTGGAGTATGTTGTATAATTGGGAATAGAAAGCTTGAAACTCAACCGCTATGTCTTCCGAGGAGGTGACCTGAGTTCCTGATCTGGTCTTTATTGAGCTAATGAGATTTCTCTTACGGGCTTTTTTGATAAGGGAAGAAGTCCATTTACTGCCCCTATTGCCCTGAATATAGACTGTTTTTTGTAGGTGAAGGTGTTTCTTATTATATCTAGAGTCAAAGTCTTTTTTCAAGTCCTTTCTGAGGGTAGTCAATTTATCTAATGTGGCCTTACAATGTGAACCCTTAGCCGCCTGCTCAAGCTTAGTAATTTGCTGAAGCTTATCGTCAATACTTTTTTGAAGTCTTCTTTTAACTCTTGAGCCTAGGGCGATCAAGAGGCCCCTTGCGTAGGCCTTGTGGGCTTCCCAAATCATAGGAGTTGAGACCTCTTAGGAGTTGTTTAGATGAAAGAATTCGTCTAATAGGGAACTAAGGTGTTGTTTGTCCTCTTCCTGGTCGAGGAGTGAGGGATTTAACTTCCATCTCCACTCCCGATGGGAAGGCAGGGATAGATCCAAGTCGGTGTGTAGCGGAGCGTGGTCCGATATAAGAATAGGATCGATTTTGGCTCCGGTAACAGATTTTAATAGGGAGGAGGAGATAAAGAAATAGTCAAGGCGTTGGAAGGACAGATGTACATGAGAATAGAAAGTAAAGTCTTTCGTTAACTGGTTAGTGTGTCTCCAGACATCGATCAAACTCAACTCCGAAAGACCGCGGTACAGTCTTCTAAGTTTAGCCTGTGAAATGTGGGACTTCCCGGTTGAGGAGTCCAGGACGGGGCTAAGAGTCAGATTTAAATCGCCCCCCAGGAGAATTGGGCCCTCAGCAAAATGTTTTAATGTCTCAAGCTGACTCAACAGCCACGGTACCTGCCCCGAGTTAGGAGTGTATAGGTTTGCTATAGTTACTTTCTGATTAAGAAGCTTACCTCTCAAGAAGAGGACCCTTCCCTCATCATCAAAGTGTTGAGCTTCACAAGTGAAGGCCACTGAGTGATGGAAAAGTATAGCTACTCCCCTAGCAGCTGACGTTGGATGCGTGCTGTGGTATGCCTGCGTAAAATGTTTCCCAGGGAGGGACAAGCGTCTATTTCCCCTGAACTGGGTCTCCTGTAGAAATGCAATTTTAGTCCCATACCTTCTCAGCAGAAGCGCAATGTGGTGCCTCTTGGATGGGGAGTTCAGCCCTTTAACGTTGAACGTGGTCCATCTTAGCGAGTCGCTCATGCTGAAGCAGGAACAGATGCCACCTAGCTCTGCAGAACGCAATGAGAGACAGACAGAACAGACTGCGTCAGACGGGTAAAAATAAAGGGTAATCCCCTCTACTGAGTCCGGATTACCTTGTCTGGGTACGCGAGACCTGGGGAGGGGAGGGGGGAACGGGAGGGAAGGGGGAAGGAAACACTGGGGGTGAACAAAGAGGAGGGGGTACACTCAACAGAGACGATAAGAAGGAAAGACACACTATGGGAACGTAGAAAAGGGAAGACGAAACTGCTCTTTCTTGAGAGAGAATGCACACCTCCCCACAGAGACTGGGTCGTCTACCCGTGGGGGGTGTGATGGGTAGGAGCGGAAAGGTGCAAAGATGGGGGGGGGGTGAGGCGGGTTGGTCGACCCCTAAAGGGTTAAGGATCGATCAACTGAAGTCAGCCTGGACTGAGAGGGGTCCAGCGGGGTCCTCTTGTAAAGGACATATAGAGAAGAGGTCTATAGGAATGAGTCCCAGCTGAGGCTGGGTCTGGGAGGAGCAAGATCACAACAAGAAAATTAACGTTACCGTAACTCATAACTTAGCATTCTAACAGCAACTCAGAGAGCACACGTGTCGCACCGTGCCAGTGTGGCACTAGGCGACAGAAAGTCCAACCTTCAAATCGGTTTTCTGTGTCATAGTTCTAACAAACTTGAGGGAACATGACTGGGCCGTGAGGAAAACAGCCTGACGAGAGGTGAGCAGAACCTGCGCCATGCAGAACCCTCAAGTGTCTTCAATGGTGTGGGTCTCCTTTGTCTTCTTTCTTTTCCCTCTAGGTGACTTTGAGTTAGACGCTTGTTGCCACGCATCAGATGGAGGGAGTTTTGGCAAATTTGGGAAGCCAGGAAGTGGGAGCCAGCACGGTAGGTCTAGAGGGGGAATTCCCAGTAGGGGCCAGGCCTTGTGTAGATCCTCTGGGGTTCTAATTGTCAGCCTGCGGCCCCCTACGGAAATCCCCAACCCGAAGGGAAACAACCAAGAGTATCGCAAGTCCTTGCCCCTAAGGGCCTCCAGAAGCGGACGCAATAGTCTCCTTTTGTATAATGTGGAGGGCGCCAAGTCTTGAAAAAACTGCAGGTCGTGGCCTCGGAACTTCCACCCTTTGTGCAATCTTGCAGCATTAAGGACGGCAAGAGTGTCTTGGAATGAAAACATCTTGCAGATAATGTCCCTGGGGGGCTCGTTTGAGGAGGGGGGGGGGGGGGTCTGAGAGCCCTGTGGATACGCTCTATGCCCATGTGCAGAGAAATTTCAGGTCCCAACAGAAGGTCAAATATTTCAGCCCCTACCTTAAAGAGGGAGTCTGCATCAAATGACTCAGGGAGCCCCTTAATACGCACATTGCAGCGCCTGTTTCTGTTCTCTAGATCCTCTTGAGAAATTAGGGCGCGATTCAGGTGCTCGTGCTGTTCCTTTAACACCTTTGCTAGAACCTCGGCGTGGGATGTGATGGAGGAGGAGGACACCTCCAGGTCTTCCACCCTGCGCCCCAGCTGCTTAACGTCCTCTTTGATCTCGGCTAAATCTGCAATCAGGGGCTGCAGGGCATCAGCAAAAAGCTGCTTCATGAATCCCCTTGTAATTATCTCACTGTCTTCTTCCTCATCAGACGAGGTCTCCCCTCCCCTCTCCTTACTTTTTGCCGGAGCTGCAGCCTCGTGTGACGGCGCCATCTTGGCTGTTGGGCGCGGGGACCGGGAGTCCCGTTCTTTTAAGAAGCGCTGCATTCCAACCCGACCTTTCAGCTTCCGAGGGGTGCTCAGCTGCTCCCCGCTCCTCTCCTTGGCAGATTTCGGCATGTCCGCTGCTAGTGGCTTTAGAAAGAACCCTGCAAGGACACCTCACAGACGGAGCGCTGGTCCTAAGCAGCCATAACGCTCGGAGGTCAGGCTCCGCCCCTGAACCAAATTTTATAACCATGGGTCTGTCTCTACCAAATTTGGTCCTGATTTCACAAGTCCACCACACTCATGGGAAGGACAGATGAAGCCAATTTCACCTGGGACCTTCACCACACATTTCCATCACTTTGCATTTGTCAGCCATTATCCTAAATCCTCTGAAAATAACAATTGGTGCCATGTATTAAAATAATACACTGGTTCCTGCTTTGTTTCCTTCTAGAAGTTACAGTGGGCTCCAACACAATGATGGTCTAATGGAGTGGGAGCTGTCAAGTGTAAACATGAGGAACCAGTGCTGGGCATAAGTACTAGTAATGCCTGCCAATTTGGTTAAAATCCATTAAAGTAAGTCTTCAGAACCCCCTCACCCCCCACCACCACCTCCCCCCATGTCTAACAATTGATGTTTAAAGCTCCAATCATTAAACAAGAAGAGGAGCTAAGGAGGAAGACCCAGCGGCAGACCATCCGGACAAGAATGAGCTGCAATTCCATCCATCGGATCCCCACCCAAAATATTAAATTGAATATGAATTTCTTTAGGGGGGCTTGTGATAGCCTATGAGGTACTAAGCTCCGATTGATGCCTCTTGCACGCTTGGTCATAAAAGCTTAAAGGGGTTTTCCAGGCAATTCCTATTGATGACACTACTTAAAGGACATTAATAGTTCATTGTCTGGGGTCTGCTGCTCAGGACCCTGGCCTATCAGCTGTTTGAGCATCCACTTTCACCGGCAATGCACACAGAGTATGGAGGAAAATCAGATTGTTCTGATTCCTTTGCAGTGAATGGCACTGGTAATTACATGTGTGGCTCCCGTTAAAATCAATGACAGTGATGCCTGCCATTACCAGTGCCAGTTACTACACAGGAATTGGTCTTGCCTCCGCTCCGTATCCTGTGTGTTTTGCCAATGAAAGCAGGTGCCAAACAGCTGATCATCCAGGGTCGTAAGCGGGGAGCCCAGCCAATCAACTATTGATGACCTATCCCGAGTATAGGTTATCAACAGGAATAGCCCAGAAAACCCCTTTAATGCTTCTTAGAATCAATATGTTTTACCCTTCCTGAATATATTTTTGTTGGAGGAACTAGTTTCTTCCATGCTGATTTCTAATGCACGTTGCTTTCTTGGTTAGTTATTTGTTTATTCAGATTTGCCCTTGTATAAATAATGATGTGCTGCTGGGATATTTTAATGCCAGAATACACAAGTGAAAGCAAACTAATAATCTGGAAGCACAGCTCCTGCATGCAGCCGGGGGAGAGGGCTAATACCTTGAATAACATGGATTCATGTTGGAAAAACTCAACTGTAGATAAACTTTTCAGTTATTCAATCGGACTTGCACATAATTTTACACCACTGTATACATTTCCTTCACTGAGGAACTATTTGAATAGTTTAGCAGTTCTGTCTTTTGCTCAAGAAACCCTCAAAGTATATATAGAGAATCCCAGAAGGAAATCTCTAGGCTTAGTGAAAATCCAGTGTTCATATTATCATGTGTGCTGGAACGAGAGCAGAAATCTGTAGATATTGCAAATGCAACGGAAATGAGATTGCTTAACTCCTGTTCTTAACAACATACTGTACATTACTAAGTTGGGGAAAGACAGATGGATAGATAGATTTGTAAGGGGGGAGTTCACTGTTTTATCACGTTAAGGGTGCCTGCACACGAGCGGAAATTCCGCGGCGGCATTTCCGCCGCTGGAAGCCTGCATAGGATTGCGTTAAGAAACGCAATCCTATGCAGACGGCCGCGGTTTGGCCGCGTGAAATCTCGCGCGGCAAACAAACCGCGGCATGCTCTATTTCTGTGCGGGGCTCTGCGAGCCCCGCACAGAAATGTCGCACACCCGCCGCCGGCTTTGGTCTGCACATGCGCCGGCTGCCCGGCAAGCCGGGACATCAAGCAGCCGGAGCCGCGGGCGCGGGTGAGTACGTGCTGGTCCCTGCAGGCGCTTGGTTCGGATCCCGCGGCGAGAATCCTGTATTACTGTGACATTAAGTGGAAGCGTGGAGGCAAGGTACCCGAAAATAGGAAATATCTGGGCACAAGTAAGATGTTGCTACCTAAGGTGTGTCAGAAGTGGGAACTACTCTTAGAAGTAGAACACTGTAGCATGTATGGAAAGAAGGTCCTACGAACTGTGAGCATTGAGAGGATGGAGCCGTCTTGACTGAGTCAACTATCCCTCAGATTAAATGGACTTTGTTTGAAACTCGCTGACTAGTCCATTTGCTTGCCATTTTGTGCTAACGGTTTCACCCGAATCCGGGGGTAAAGCAAAATTGTCAGGGAAAGAACTATTAAATAAATGTTTCTGGTACATTATGAGTCACAAGCCAGATTACAATTTTTTTTTGCGTGCATTGAGGTGCACCCCATGCAGCCAGGCCCTGTTCCTGACCTGGCCACCCATAGATCCAATGTAGCCAGATCCCCACCTGAAACTGTTGAGTCACCACTACATGGTGCAGTGGGAACCATGATGGTTTCCTTGACGTCTATAGAGTTTGTTATTGAGGGACTCCTGTCAGACGACCAAACGATAGATAGATAGATAGATAGATAGATAGATAGATAGATAGATAGATAGATAGATAGATAGATAGATAGATATGAGATAGATAGATAGATAGATAGATATGAAATAGATATGAGATAGATAGATAGATAGATAGATAGATAGATAGATAGATAGATAGATATGATATAGATAGATAGATAGATAGATAGATAGATAGATAGATAGATAGATAGATAGATAGATAGATAGATATGAGATAGATATGAGATAGATAGATAATACCATTACATAGTTTGTGCTGATCCTGAGTTAGTTACTAACTTGTATTATAGTACACAGTTTACAAGTCAAAATCAGTTTGTCCATTATTTATGCGTACAAAGCCCATTCCATACAATGTGTGTCCCTGCACTGTGGAGGTTAGCGGTAGACTTTAAAGGATTAGATGATGGATCAAGAAAGAATTCTGCAAAACTTTGTGATATGTGTGATTTGTGCGCTTGACATCCATTTTGTTAATGAACTGTGTTTATTGAACATCCAATTTTTCACTGTCACCAGTGAATCAAAAGCTTGGCTATATTACCGCTGAGTGTGAAGGCAATGCTCTAGTAACAGGGAAATGGCACTTTATTTGTGTTGTTAAATTAAAAGGAACCGGTTAGCAGATTTATGCTGCCCTAACCAAGGGCAATGCGGATTACTGGCAGGCTTCCTCATTATAACAAACTAAATTAGCCAGGAACACTTCTCCATTCCAAGAAAACATATGTTTAAAAAGAGCCGGAAGTGAAAAAGTGTCCTCTTGATAGCTTTCCTTTGGTTTTACCCTGCCTGCCTTGCCTGTGCATATAGGAGGAGATTTCTCCATTAAGCCAAGAAGGATGGTGCCAGAACAGTGGATGTGGACTCGATGTGCCACAAATCGATTTGGCTTGGGGCTACTCCTGAGGGCAGCACATGGGGTCCCCTGGTTTTCACACTTTAACTCCACCAATTGGGATCTGGTCATCACTGCAGGGACCACCAGGCCGTTACCCCAGAACTAGTCCCAGTGTTGCGGCAGCTGATGCAAACTAGTCAGAATAACCACTGGCGTAACTATAGCGGATGCAGGGGATGCAGTTGCAGCTGGGCCCAGGAGTCTCAGGGGGCCTATAAGGCCTCTCTTCTTCATATAGGGAACCTAGTACTATGAATAATGCATTATAGTTGGAGGCCCTGTTACAGGATTTGCATTTCTGGCCCAGGAGCCTTGAGTTATGCCTCTGTGTTAAGGGGTTAAGAGAAGTTGGGGGCCCCAAGATAAACTTTGCACCTGAGCCCATGAGCCTGTAGCTACGCCCCCGAGGATAACTATAGTGCAGTGCTGGAGGAGCAGGCAGAAACAATGCAAAGCCAAGGTCAGGGCAGGTGGAATTTTTGCATAACAATTTAACCATCCAAGGGGCAGGGCAAGCAGCAGAAGGATAAAGTGTAATCCAGAAACAAACGAAGGTCAGGATTGGAGTAGATGGGAAAGTTGAGTAAGAAAGCACCTTTGCATACCATAAAGAACTAGTTATTCAGGGAATGATGCTTTAATAAGTCATAGGCTTGTCAGGATTGGCTGGGGATAGGATCATGGTCATATGTGTAATTGCGCACACTTTAGCACAACATATTTGCGCTATTAACAAGTTGTTGTTATGTGCGTTTTGGAGTGTTTTACTGTACTTTGTGTTAATTTGCGTGGGGCAGACAAACATGCCCCGATTTAAGTGACTATTTAGCCTAATGAGTTCCAGGTGTGTTCTTTTTCCAGCAGAATTGCACAGCTTATACCGCACCCCCTTACATATTGTAAGCATATTTACGTGCCCCCATAGACTTCTATGTGCACAAAAGTAGAGCATGGTGCATTTTTCTTTGCACGCGTGTTCAAAAAATACGGAAATTATGACATCAATGCGTTCTACTCTCTGCATATTGTGCGCAAACTTCACACATTGAAACCCCCTGTGTGAAGCTGCCTTTAGAGTCACTTTTGCTTCACTGATGGCAAGAAAAGGGTTATTCCTATTTGCGGAGTCCTACCCATAGCGGTCTATACATGTATTCCGTTCTTATGGTAATAAATATCTTAGTTGGTATATTCAGACTTCTGTAAATTGTTTCACCGATTACGGTTATTAGTATGCATTTTTATGTATGTTGTCCTGGGTTTTAGTACATAAGACGAAAACCAAGTATAACAAAATGACAGAATGAGTGACAGACTGAAACAGAGACACAGCAACCTGCCCGTGATGGCTTCCAATCCATATCCCAGTCTATCACTGCTAAGTAAAAGCCGGGTGTGAGGGGCTCGGCAATAAGATGTAATGTCAGTGCCGGTATCTCTGACATAGCAATGTAATAAGAGAGGAAAATAGGTTTTGAGATGAGGAACAGTCACAATTCATCACATTAGTAAGAGTCCACCTATGTGTTTCTCTGCCAACTGAGATTACTATTTGTTCCCCACTGGCTTCCTTCATATCGTATGAATGAGTCTGAAATGTTCCAGGCAGGAAAGTAGTTACGCTGCAAAAGTAATCGTAAGCTAAAACTCCAAAGTGCATTGAAATGACAATAAACAAAATAGCATCCAGTGAATGTGTACATTAAACACACATGCAGCATGGCCCATTTCGCAGTTAATACCCCATTTCTCGCACGCTTCTACCGTTACTAGGCTGCTGCTTCTGGAAATTCCTCCTGTTCATTTGCAATAGTTAAATATCTGTTGATAAAATTACATTCCTGGAGAGACGGAAAATGGCTACTACCATTCACATACACTTAGACGGAGGTTGCCATGGTAAACAGTGGCACTAAGGAAATTAATACCTAGGTAGAAATTCTTTAAAATGAAGAATTTGAGAAACCTAGCACAAATCTGTTTCTTAGCACACAAAGAATTTATCACTGGCTTATTGAAATTGTTCGCCATTAGAAATGGATTTGGGGGGGCTGAAAGGAATCAGAAGAGCTGGCGCGGCCATACTTGACATTTTCTACCGCATTATAGCTAAATAGACTGTAATTAGATTTCAGAATGGAGTTTTTTAGAAGAAGTCATAAGATAGCTGTGTGCATAAACCCTACAGTGTATATTAAGGGACTGAGAATGCGCAGTCAGTAACATATTAATATAGCATTTTAGGCCAAAAAAACGTATATGTCCATTCAGTTCAGCCTATTACTCCTCCCCAACCCTCCACCCTTGTTACTATGCGGCGGCTGCCGGGGGCACAGGTGGCTGGTCGATGCGGTGCGCGTGCTCGCGGGTCCGGGCAGCGACATGTGCGCGCGCGCCTGTGAGTGCAGCTCTATGCACGAGCCCCTGGTTATGGGATTCTGCTGGGAGGTAGTTGCCTCCCTCTCTCCGCCCCTGGGCGGAGGCTTCTGTTTATAAGGCTGGCAGTGAAGTCCATTCACTGCCCGTTATTGGTTTCTGTTCAGTGTGCTAGAATCCTGCCTCTGTCAGTCTCCTGTTTGTCAGCTTTTGCTTTATCTGCCAGGTTATCCCATCTGCCTCGGTCTGTGTGTATTTCCTGTTGGTTTTCTTCATCTGCCCTTCCTGTTGGTATTCTACCCTGTTCCATCTTTGTACAGCAGTCCCCCCTTTCGGTCCCTAGTGAGAGCAGGGACTGCCGCCCAGTTGTCCCAGTGGGGATAGCCAAGAGTGGAGGCAAGTAGGCAGGGACAGGGGTTGCGGGTAAGTTCTAGAGCAACCCAGGCTGGCGTATCATTGGATAGGATATTGTAACACGCCTACAATGTTTATCCAGAGGAAAGCAAAAAGAAAACCAAAGAGGTAGAAGCCAATTTTCCCCATTTAGGGGCAGTCGGAATAACCCCTGGATCAAACTCCATTACAACCACTTTGTGCGACTAGTAATATCATGGCATGTAGTGCTGCTCATCGATCGGCCAGGTTTTCGCCAAATTGGATCAAGTAAGTCCAACCACAGTTTTGGCAAAAATAGTGGGTAAATCTCAATTTCCCAAAAAGCCTGCTACAGAGATCAATAGTGCAGCCAATCAGCAATCAGGGCACCTTGATGTTGTCACCAAATGTGTCTTCCATCTTCCATATGGGCCATAGTTTCATTGGATGCCTGCATGACATGACCTAGCCATATGTATCATAGGTGCAGTGTAACTAGTGGCCATTTTACACATGAGCACAGGAAAGAGAAGTTGCTTCACATTTATATGCCTATACAAAACGTGGTCTGTTTTTAAGAAGAGATATTCTCCGGAGGATATATCGCTGTTGATGTAAAACCTTGCATACCAGCAAAGACATTAAACGGGGTTGTATAGTCAAGACGAGAGAAAGAAGCTGCATGGCTTTTATATGCCTATGCAAAATGTGGTCTCTATATTGGGAGAGATGTTTTACAGGGAGCATATTTCTGCTGCTGTCAATATATATATATATATATATATATATATATATATATATATATATATATATCAGCAAAGCAGACAGGTAAACTATGCTTTAGTGTGGGGAATATTTCAGTTCTTTGTTTGTGGCCTCAGATGTCATTCAAAGTAGAAAGTCCAGCAACTACAAATTATTTGCAGGTCTTATGTAGCTAGCAGTGGGGTGAGGGATATTAAGTTACTTTGCACAAAACAGGTACAGCTCACAAAGATACAAACTATAATCCTGCTGTTCTCACATATCTTTCCACATATCGTGTCAAATTAGTTGTCGATGGCTTTTGGTGAATATAAACCAAAAAGAAACAGGGAAACCACAAATACACACAGTGAATGTTATCGGGCTCAAAGTCGTGAGTCCAGCCAATACAAATTATCTGCAGGCCTTACGAAGCTCCCACTTCTGCAAACTACAAAGTAAGTTGAAAAGTTACATAAAACTACACTAAAAAGTAAACAAAAAAGAAAAAAACTAAATAAAAAATGAAATGGAAAGATGAAGAAAGCAATTGATAGTGAACCTGTCGGAAGTGGAGGTGGTGGAGATGGTATACGACGTGGCACTTCAAGTGGCTCCCATTGAAGCAACAGCTCTACATTCTGCAGGATGTAAGGCAAGCCTTAGAAGTGGTTTTGCTTGTGCCTTACATCTACAACACGCAGCAGATGTCGTAGAGTGGATGGCACAGCATGCATCAAGTACCAGCATCTCCTCAGTCATTCTGCACTAGTTGGCCATGAGCATCACCCTTCTATTTCACCACATGCCAAATCCCCTACACACTACGAAACAATCCACATGGATCAGTTTGAGGAGCTGTTTGATCATTCAATGTTAATGGGGCAGTCCAAACAACCAAAGGAAGAAGACCAAGACATTGAATGCACTGATGCTCAACTATTTTTTTCTCTGAAGAGGAAAATGACAGTGGGTCAGTGTGTGCAATCAGCCTTCCACAGGCAATGTGTACTCAGCAGGATGTGGAAACGGAGGTACTAGCTCCCATTATGACTGTGTATGAAGAGTCATATGAACTCCCATCACCTTGGAGAGCCCACTTGGGCCTGAGGGCAAAGATTCAGCCTCATCCTGCTCCCTCTTCCGCTGCTGTAGCTGCCTCTTCCTTCAACTCCTTCCCTGTTCATGGAGTAGCCTCTGAGCACAGAGAGGCAGTTTTATGTAGGGGCAGTAGCATCCCTACTTCAGGCCTCTCCTTTGCAATCGACGATCAGGCTGCATGCTTCAGAGTCAGGAGTGGATAACGGAGAGCAAGTTGAGCTGCCATCATCACCTTTACCGACATTGACATCTACCCCATATTCCAGCGTGTCCCAGGTCAGCATCCATCTGCCTATAGGAACGTCAAAAAAATACCATCCCAACCATCCCTGAGCACAGAGACTAAATACAAGCATTGCACAGCTGCTGGTAATGGAAATGCTGCCCTTCAGACTGGTGGACACTTCCTGCAATGTGATGCTATGTGCTAACCCACAGTACCAGACATCCCTGACGTCAGGTCCAGCGCCAGCAACCAGCAAACCTCGGCAGATGAAAGTTATGCCTGGGGGCCCACCCAGAGCTTGTTTGGGGCTTCTTGCTATAGGTAGAACAGCAGACCGGATAAATGATGGACCTTTGGAGTTAAGAAGAGCATCAGGAACTTTGAAGATTTCTTGAGGGCTAAAGCTCAGCAGTGGAGAAAAGACTGCATACTAGTGAAGGACCTGCGATGATATCAGGAGGGTGGAACTCAGTTAAGGTCCTATGATTATTGATTTTTGGGTAAGATCTTATAGGGAAATACTGGGAGTTCTCTCCTCTTTTGACTTTCCCTTATAATAGTCTGCATGTGCTGGGAGCTTTTGTTCTTTTATACTCCCTCTCAGCAATTTACTTGGGAAAGACCATCAGTCGCAAGGCATACGCGCTGGCACATCTTAGCTAAGCACTACACCAGCTGCAACCAAGGACAATCACTGCCTGCGGGTAACACCGCTGCCTCTTCTCCTGGGTTACATGCTGGCATTGCTATCCAACCCCCCGCACAAGCCTGCGTCCACAACGCACACAAAATTTTCCCTGCACAGCGTTCAGCTGCCCTCATGCCACACGCTCACTTCATAGCCACACCACCCTCATGTCGATTTATAAGTGTGTCTGCTATGAGGAGGAACCATAGACACACACTGCAGAGGGTTGGCAGGGCTAGGCAGCGACCCTCTTTGAAAGTATGGGCGATAGCCCACAATGCTGATGAGAATTGATGATAAATTGACGTAAAATCATCATTCCAATCCTGTGCCACCTCCGTCACAAAATTGTCAGGAGCCGCAAACGTGGGCATAAAGGAGACTCAGGTGCCAGCACTTCTACACATCTCCACAATGCAGCAGCGCATACTAACACCAAAGATTGGTTTGAAGCAGGAGGTGTCACAAAAATAGCCACCACAGGTACACAGTGACCCTGTGAAAGTCTCATGAAATCCGTTTAGCTTCCTGTGAACGCTCCAATCCAGTATCTCGAATAACTGTGGTAATTTGTAGCACGAGAGATAATACATTGCTCCCAGCGCTGATCCCCAGACCCCAAGCAGGAGGAGGAGGTGGCCTAATAAGCCCGAGAAACCATAACTGAAGTAGGACCTGCAATACTCTGTGTGATTGGCACGTGAGCGACCCCAGGGTCAGGCTCAGTCCCAGCCTCTGCTTTGTGTGACCCAAGGTGCTGTAAGTTACATAGCAATGGGAAATCCATGTGTCCCCACACACTTCATTCTGTGTAGGTGTCAGAGAGCTGAACACCACAATGGGAAAGTCTTCTGCGCCCTACCCAGGTCATTCTGTGTTTTTGTGCCAGATAGGTAAAACACTGCAATGGGAAGTCTTTGTGCACCCACAGCATAGACGAGCCCATGAAACTCAAGACAGTATTACACATAAAGAAATCAAAGTGCCCAAACATGGCAGAGTTTTACCCCGCCAAGGACCTCGGACCACACTTCTGCCCTAGTCATTCGGTGTATTTGTGCCAGATAGATAAAACACCACAATGGGAAGTCTTTGTGCACCCACAGCATGGGCGGACCCCTGAAACATTTCTGTAGCAAGAGTATATTCGAGCCCTTAAAACATTTCTGTTGCAAGAGTATAGGCGAACCCCTCAAACATTGGTGTACCAAGAGTACAGGCGGACACCTGAAAAAATTTGTTTGCCAAGAGTGTAGGCGAAGGCAGGAAAAAGTTGTTGGCTAAGAGTATAGGCGAAGGCCTGAAAAATTGGTGTACCAAGAGTACAAGTGTACCCTTAATAAATTGCTTAACCCCGAGGGCAGGTGAAAGCCATAAACATTTTTTAAAGATACAGCTCGTAGTTGCTTTATTTGTAACAGAACCTGGAGGCAGCCCTCTGAAAACATTGGTTTTAATAGAGCCTTTTGGCGGTTCAGCTTGATGACATGCTGTTTGAGGAGGAGTAAGTTCTGGAAGGGATAGACCAGGCTACTTCTCCCCTTTTTTAGGGTTAGAGAGAGGATGCATATTTCTCCTGTTTCAGCTAAAAGGATCATTAGGATCCGCTGCTTTCCGCTGGTGGAGAAGAGAAGTCTGGGGAAATCCAGCCTTTGTTTATCTTTATGAGTGTAAGCATGTCGGCGCTTATCTGTGATGATCGACCCAACTGCATTAAACACCCTCTAGGACTAGATGCTAGCGGCAGGGCAGGCCAGCACCTCCAGGGTGGACAGCACAAGTTCATGCCACGTGTCCAGCTTTGACACCCAGTAGTTGTATGGAGCAGAGGCACGATGGAGCAGAGGTGGTACGATTGGCTATGTACTCCCTCACCATCCTTTTACATTGTTCCCTCTGACTCAGCCTTGACTGGGGAGTGGTGACAGTCTTGCTGGGGAGCCATAAAACTGGTAAAGGCCTTGGAGAGTGTTCCCCTGCCTGCGCTGGACATGCTGCCTGATCCCCGCACCTCCCCTGCTAGTTGGCCCTCTGAACTGGGTCTTCTGCCGCTAGCACTGTCAGATGGGAACTTTAGTATCACTTTTTCCACCAGGGCCCTGTGGTACTGCATCACTCTCGTACCCCTTTCCTCTTCAGGAATGAGAGTGGAAAGGTTCTCCTCATACCATGGGTCTAGAAGGGTGTACAGCCAGTAATCCGTGTTGTCCAGAATGCGTCTAACGCGAGGGCCATGGGAAAGGAAACCTAACATGAAGTCAGCCATGTGTGCCAGGGTCCCAGTACGCAACATATCGCTGTCCTCACTAGGAGAAGGACTTTCAGGATCCTCCTCCTCTTCAGCCCATACACGCTAAACAGATGAGAGACAAGCAGCATGGGTACCCTCTGCAGTGTGGCCAGCTGTCTCTTCCCCCTCCTCCTCCTCCCCTTCATCCCCCAAAACACGCTGAGATATAGACGTGAGTGTGGTCTGGCTATCAAGCGACATACTGTCATCACCCGTCTCTTGATCTTGGTGCGGCACAGGTTGCACACCACTGTTCGTCGATCATCCGTGCTCTCAATAAAAAACATCCACACCTTTGAACACGTAGCCCTCTGCACAGAGACTTGCCGCGAGGGGGTGCTTTGGGGAACAGTTTGGGGATTCTTTGCTCTGGCCCTGCCTCTCCCCCTGGCCACCCCACAGCCTCTTCCAACCTGTCCTGCTGCTGCACTTGCCTCCCCCTCGTCCAGCAGCTCTTCCTCTGAATCCTCTGTGCGCTCCTCCCTTGGACCTACTGCTCTTACTACTACCTCACTGACAGACAACTGTGTCTCATCCTCCTCATCCACAAAAAGCTCTTGAGACAGTTGCCGGAAGTCCCCAGCCTCATCACCCGGACTCCGGGAACTTTCCAGATGTTGGGCATCGGTCACAACAAACTCCTCAGGTGAGAGAGGAAAACTTTTTTCCCACTCATGGCAGGGACTAAAGAACAGTTCCTGGGAGTCTGCCTGCTCAGAATATGTCATTTTCATGGAGTGAGGAGGCTGGGAGGAAGGAGGAGCAGCCAGAGGATTCAAAGATGCAGTCCATAGGCCGGGAGTAGTGGACTGCGTAGAAGACTGGGTGTTCGATACATTGCTGGACGCGTTATCTACCATCCACGACAGGATCTTCTCGCATTGCTCTGCTTGTAATAAAGGTCTACCACGCGGACCCGCAAATTGTGATATGAAGCTGGGGAGCCTAGAATCTTGCCTTTCTCCTAATTCCTCAGCAGCTGGCTGTGATTCACCCCGCCCAGGAACTCGGCCTGTGCCCACACCCTCACTTGGACGCCCATGTCCGCATCCACGACCCTTACCCCTACTTTTCATCATGGTGGATTAAATTACCCCACTGTACAGAGCTGACAACTGTGGCTAATTCAGCGCGCACAGAGACTTGTAGATAGCGAAGACTCTATGCTGTGACTTGAAAAAATTAACCCGCTGTCTTGCGCTGATACCTAGTGGTCATTTACCGCTCACAGAGACTTGTAGATAATAGAGGCTGTATGCAGTGGGAGAAAATTCTACAGCCAGTGGATAGTGCTGGTAACTGCGGCTACCTTAACATCTTCCCCAGGAAAGGGTATTGTGCGACACTCTGCACAGGGGCAGAAAACTATACAGCCAGTGGACAGTGCTAATAAATGCAGTTACCTTAACCCTCTCAAGGAAAGGGTATTGTGAGATGCTCTGCACAGAGGCAAAAAAGTATACAGCCAGTGGACAGTGCTAATAACTGAGGCTACTTCACCGCACCCAAGGAAAGGGTATCGTGTGACGCTTTGCACAGGGGCAGAAAGCTATACAGCAAGTGGATAGTGCGAATAACTGCAGCTACCTCAACCTCCCCCCAGGAAAGGCAATTGTGTGACGCTCTGCACAGGGGCATTAAACTACACAGTCAGTGGACAGTGCTAATAACTGTGGCTATTTCACCGCACCCAAGAAAAGGGTATTGTGAGATGCTCTGCACAGAGGCAGAAACCTGTACAGCCAGTGGACAGTGCTAATAACTACGGCTACTTCACTGCACCCAAGGAAAGGGTATTGTGAGACGCTCTGCACAGTGGCAGAGCTAAAAATGGTTTGCAGTGCCCCAGGAAATATTAGAGTACTGTTTAGCGATGAGACCTCTGCCTAATGCACTGCACACTGAGAATGCTATAGCTGTAATGCTCTGCACAGGCCTAGATGCTTTTTGAAAAAAAAAGGGTGCACTACTGCTCCCAGCCAGCCACAACTGTAATGCACACAATGCGGAGTAGCCCTAAGAAGGACTGTTGGGGTTCTTGAAGAGAGGATCCTACTGTAACACTTTCCCTATATCAGCAGCAGCACTTTCCCTAACATCTGCCTAATGCACTGCAGACATAGAATGGTATAACTGAAATGGTTTGCAGTGGCCCAGGAAATATTAGAGTACTGTTTCGCGGTGAGACATCTGCCTAATGCACTGTAGACATAGAACGGTATAACTGAAATGGTTTGCAGTGGCCCAGGAAATATTAGAGTACTGTTTCGCGGTGAGACCTCTGCCTAATGCACCGCACAGTGAGAATGCTATAGCTGTAATGCACTGCACAGGCCTAGATGCTTTAGAAAAAAAATGGGTGCACTATTGCTCCCAGCCAGCCACAACTGTAATGCACACAATGAGGAGTAGCCCTAAGAAGGACCATTGGGGTTCTTGAAGAGAGGATCCTGACTGTAACACTTTCCCTATATCAGCAGCAGCACTTTCCCTAACCTCTGCCAGCATGCGTCTGAGGCGAGCCACGGGCGGGACCACTTTAAGTACTCGGCGGTCACCTGATCGGCCCAGCCACTCACTACTGTGGGGTGGGATAGGGCTGGCATGTCACAGCAGGAAGTGTCAATGCCCTCCCGCATGTTTATTGGCTTGAAAATGGCGCTAAGCATGCGGGGAAGGAAAGGGAATTGACTCGAGTACCGCGTGGTGTTCGTCTCGAGTAACGAGCATCTCGAGTACCCTAATACTAGTAGCAAGCTCAGACGAGTGTGTTTGCTCATCTTTGAATAACAGAATGTTTATGCTGGGACTTGTAGTTCCACTTTTTATATTTTTCCCCTGTTATTTCCTCTCTTAGGCAGCTTCCATATGAGCAATTTTCCTGTTTGATTTTGTCTTAATGCAACAGTGCTACAAATTGCATATATGTAGAGCCCATGCTTCCTATGTGTTCTTTCACATGAGTGATGTTTTGTAGCCTGCGACATTGTGAGACTACAAAATTGTGGCATGCTCTATACAGCCATGATTTGCGATTTTTTTTTGTAGCCCATGTATCCCTATGGACCCTTCCTATGTGTGACATTGCATCACACAAAAAAACGTTTTTTGTGCTGTGCCATGCAACTTTTACAGTAGGAAATCTTACTGTCAAACCCCTAAAGTAAGCCCTATGTGCATCAAAAAAAAAAATTATACATCACCTATCAGGCTCTGTCATCTCCGATGCATGTCTCCAGGACACTTTTCTGTAGACAGCAAGCAGCCCGTCCTGGATTGGAGGGTTAAAATCCCCGCCTCCATGAAGTGCTGGCTGCAATTGGTTCTCAAGCACTGGCTCAGCCAATTCAGAGCCAACGCTGGATGATTTATTCATTCATTGAATGGCTGTGATTGGTTCATCGAGCCCCGGCTCTGATTGGCTGAGTGCCGCAATGCACAGCCAATCAGAGGCAGAGCTTCCTGGAGGTGGGATTTTTCAAATGCCTGACCAGGAGGCTATGCCGGAGAACTTCAGTTAAGTGCTGGGGACCTTCGGGAGACGTGCACCAGAGCCTGACAGCGCTTCTTAGGTGATGTTTTTCTTTTTTTTTTCTAGGCAGCTAGGGCTTATTTTCAGGGTAGGGCATATATTTCAAGCCCCCCCCCCACCTACCCCCGAAAACCCTCGCACTTGGTACTAGAAAATCGCGCGACTTTGTAGCACCATGTGCATTTTTGTAGTGACACAATATTGCGATATTGCCACAAGAAAATGCAGCAATATCGCACAGACCACCAATCTGTGCGATATTGCTGCCTAAGCAACCTAAAGGGATAGTTAGGGACTTTTTTATTATTTGTTATTATTATTGATTTCCATCAATCAGCTCATTCCTGAGGCTGCTGTCATTGCGGTCAATGCAGAAAGCAGATTATGCTGACTGTAGCTCGGCAACCTGAGAAATCAGCTGATTGGCGGGGATTGTATTCAACGAGAGCTGTACCTGCAATACCAGACTTCGCCACTTCACTACAATCAGCGCAAGCTATGTCCTGTGCTGACTGCAGTGACAGCAGCCCTGGGAGTCAGCTGATCAGTGGGGAGAATATGAGAGGTGGAACTACAAGTCCCAGCATGCCCATGTGATATTAGAAAACATCACAAGGAGGGAGTATAAAGCTGCGTTCCCACGTGGCAGTTTTTCTTTTGGTTTTCAACTACAATTAAAAATAACATCTAAAAACTGTATGTGTTTTTTTTTTTATTGTTCATATTGTTATAAGCAAATAAGGGAGATGGAATATTTGCATATTACCCAGAGGAACGTGCTTGGCCATTTGAGTCTCCTTACTTAGTTTATAGTATATAGTTGCTCTCCCTAAGGAGAAAAGAGCGTTTCTGATATTGTTATAAAACGCAGCAAAAAAACACGCTGAGCAAATGTAGCCTAGAAAGTCATGCATATTAGGTGGAGGGTTAAAGGGTTACAGCTTTGGTGATCTAGCACAGGGAAATCTTAACTCGGCCTGGGGTACAGAGTTCCAGTTGACCCCCCTTACTTATTTCTCTATACAGGAGGAAAGAACTACAACTGATTAGTTAGATGGTAATCTTCACTCACATAAGACTGAGTATAGAATTATAGCAAAAACCACTCTTCGCCCTCAAGGTGCAGTTACTGGTGGTGGTGCTGCTGCTCTACTTCTCCTGCTTCCACCATGTTTCCTCCTCCTTTTCCCAAAATGAACACTTTCTAAGGTTGCTGCATGTATGCGATTATCAAGTGTGGCGGAGGGGAAGGGGATGCACATCATAAACTATGCCTCCCTAAGTGGGCAGACACATGAGGGCAGAGGTCGTTGCCGCATGTATGCCATTATTAAGCTAGCAAGGATACCCGGCATTGCCCGTGTTTAAAACTTGAACAAAAGACACATTAACATGGATTGACATTTTGAAGAAAATCTGTGTTGCCAATAGCAACCAATCACAGCGCAGCTTTGATTTTACCTCAGCAGTATAAGAAATGAAAGCTGGACTGTACGACACAAATAGACGGATTTTGCCTTGAACGAATTACACATTAACATAGATTGAAAATCTGTGTTGCTCATGTAGATGCCCAGAACATTCAGTCCTGGTCCCCTCCGTAAGTATATTCTATGTAGTGTCTTGTGTGGATGCTCTGTGCAGAAATTGTCTGGTCATCTGTTATGTGTATTACACAGTTGCAGCAAGTGAGCGGTTAATGTTTGCATGAGGCTGGTATATATGCCTGTAAATGTATCAATTTATGTCATGTCATGTGGTATGCTACAGACTAGAAGTATAAGTGATTTGGTGTAGCAAAAGGAGTCCCTCACAGTGAGAGCCAGTAAGAGAGTTCCTGAGTCTCTGATCTTCAACGGTAGTGGAAGGAGTGAGTGCTGGCCACGTGGGGGTACCTTCAACCCTCACGTGGTGAGGTGATGGAGGAAGAAGAGAGGTTTCCTGAGTGTCCCAATACCAGGAGCCAATAACGAGTGAGGAGAAAGAGAGAGAGAGTGTGAGCATGCAGAAAGAGTCTGATCATCGTGCAGAGCTACTGTTCTCAGCTTGTAATCTGTGGAGAGTCAATCCCTTCCCCCTCCAGGAGCGGTCCGGGACAGATAACTAGGACTGCCGGGCCGGTGTCATTCAGAGTCTTCCCTTCCAAGAGTGGTTCCGGACGAATCTCAGGATTGTAGGGCCAGTGTCATCCTGAGTTCTTCTCAGATCTTCTTGTTTATGTGTGACCTGCATCAGTGTATCATTATACTTGTGTACCCTGTCTTCAGTTAACTACAGTAAAGTTTGCCAGGCCCTGACCATTGCCAGGGACTGAGGTACTTAATCATTACATTATGTGTAGACTCTATTCTTTACCGCCGACGGCTCATAGTGTTGGGAAATATGTTTATTGATCATCACTAAGCTATCGGTGTCCGGAAGAGGCCTAGTGATACTTGGGCCGAGGTCACGTGCAGCCCTCCGGAAAGGAGCCTGGTAAGTGTCACCATGACAAGTGACTGCTTTGCCCTCCCAGCTCCTCTGCATAGGCTTCATGTCCTGAGTGGACCCATGGCAACCAATCACAGCACAGCTTTAACTTTACCTCAGCGGTATAAGAAATGGTTTCCTTTTGGTAATCGTATTTCGTATCCATTTTTTGGTCTTTTAATATGCCGCGTATTCTGATAATACCAACAGATTTGCCTTTTCAATTCAAAAGGCTGCAATTCTTTCTAAAATTAGCATTTGCAATGACTATCAATAAGGCTCAAGGGCAAACACTTAAGGTAGCAGGTGTACATTTAGAAAAAACATGTTTTTCTCCTGGGCAACTGTATGTGGCGGCTCACGTGTATATAGCCTATGAAACCTTTATGTCCTAGCAAAAGATAATAAGACTAAAAACATAGTGTACAGAATTGTGCTGACATGGCAGATTGCTTTCACTATTTCATCTTTTTACATATCAATATACAGCAAAGCACAGATTAGAAGAAGAATTCAAATTCCACTCGGACAAAATTGTGGGTAACAAGCTAGTCAAACAAATAAAATATCAGGATTGGTATTATAACTGTATGTCACATAGGACATAGGGTCAGCTAAAATGCCATAACAGCTGGTACAAAACCAAAGTTATGACTCAATAAAAGCACATTACCAGTTAGATGTAACCTAGGCAACACAAGACTACCAATAAATTCCTGAGAAGAAAAAAAAGTAGTCACATAGTGTAATTTATCATATGGATAGGAGTTATATTCACAATACTGTAAAAAATATAGACTTTGAAGAAGTTGTGCTAAAAGCACAACCCCTGTTCATACGCTTTACCAGTAGAAAGCCCATCCCAGGACGGCAACTGCAATAAATGGATATATATTACCCATGCTCTGGAAAATTATTCAGTGAAATTATAAATAATAGCTATAGTGAAGACTTGTTAGCTATTATTTATACAAAATACTCATGGCAACAAAGACAGCTTTTCTTTTAGGCCACTTTCATAACAGTGTGGTACTGACAGACTTTTACGTGGCCCACCCTGTAGATGCTATGATGAGGATGAGTGAGTTTGAGGCATAGCGTGTAGTTACATAATGCATCCACATGAGGGCCGAGTTGTTTTGATAACATATATTAGAATATATTTCAATAGCATAGAGCCGATTCCTCTATTTGGAATCCCCCTCTATAACCCAGAATGGAGAGCTACTCCCGTTCCAGAAGATGTGGTGCCATCTTGGCTATTTATCTTGTAATATTACATGTCTTCTGCAGAAATCTTGGGGTAGCTGTGGATCGCCCCAGCAAAATCAGTTATTTGCTGGGTATACCAGTACTGGGGTCATGGACAATCAGCTGTTTGCCCTGATAGGGGTCAATCAATATTAATCAATAACCTAACATAAGAAAGATAAGGAAACAGTGTAATAAATGTGACATTAGTTATTTGGTTATATAATGTTATGTATTATATGTAAAACATTCCGGAAGTTGCTAGTAGAATTTGGATATAGAATCATATGTAAAAAGGTATATTCAAGCGTTTATTTGAATATTGATTTTAAAATACTAAATGTATGATTAATTAGATTTTATTCAGTTATCTTACTGAATACCAACTCTGTGCTGACTCCCGAGTAGGTGGCCGAACCAGTTTTGTCTATGTGAAAACTAGAAACAATGTGCCCTCTTTTGATGTGCAAATTGTTGATGGATCTTCTGATTAAGTAGGTACTCAGCCAGCCAGGAGACAACCTTTATTATCACATGTAATTGTTTTATGTATAGTTCAAACAGCTTTGTTGATACCTTTTGTTTAAAAGGCTTTTGATTTACAGCCCTATTGTAATCTGTTGGAATGAGGGTTTGGTCAGCAAAAGTAGAATGAAACTAGGTATTGGAAACGCCTTCTTTCCAACTTGCATATAAACTAGCAATGTACAACAATAAACAGAATTCATTCTGATTTACTAAGTCTGTGTATAGTGGGTCATTATGGTTCTCAACTATGAGTACTCTATATAATATTTCCTCTTAATTTGGATACAGGCAACATTCGCATTACGGTCTGCGTTCCAGACCCCCCACAGTTTATTTGGCGCCCGACAAGTGGGGCAGAAGCTAACTCCTTACCTACGGCCGATACCTGACTACACTACCTGCCGACCAGCCGGACGAGAGGCCACGGGACCCCAGATCTACAAAACACCGGTATACGGTAAGCTCTTGACTTGCCACTCAAGCTCTGGGCTCTCCTGACTTCATTCAGTCCTCGTGTCGACAGGGGGTGAGTTGCCGTATGTTATATAGGACGCTTCTGCCTGTTATTTACGGTGTTCTTAGTGACCGTGCTAGACGGAAGAACCCTTGTGTGTATATTGCCATGTTGCCTGTAGTAATTGTTGAAATCTGTACGTTGATAGTCTGTGTCGTGTTAGCCATAATTTGCTTTTACTGAGTCTGTTATAATATCACCAGAAGTTCCCTTAGAAGAGAGGTCTGGTCTCCCCTAAACCCCCCCCCTTAAGAAGTCCGTAAAATTATTCCAGGACCAGGGGTCCTTAGTGTACTGTGTGAAATAGAAGCCTGTGTGACCTATAGAAGCCTGTGTGACCTATAGAAGCCTGTGTGACCTATAGAAGCCTGTGTGACCTATAGAAACCTGTGTGACAAATAGAAACCTGTGTGACAAATAGAAACCTGTGTGACAAATAAGGTTCTGTGTGCCATAAGCTGTGTGAGAAAGGGAAGGGGGAGACGATTGCAGACAAGTGTATAAAATATAGAAAGATAGGACTTAGAAAAACGGGAACCTTTAACTATGAGTTCTGGTAACAGTACGGGAAAAAGCATATGAAAGATATCAGAGACGCCGGTTTAGATAAAGGAACAGACAATATGGGAAACGTACAGGGCAAGTAGTATGCCTATATGGAAATCAGCTAGAGAAATAGTAAAAGACAAAGAAGGCACGTTAGCTGTGGGAAGAAGAATGTAGTAAGGTGTTTAGAATTTTGGGAGTCTTAGACCAGCACGTTTGGGGAAAAGATTCAGAGATAGTCAAAAGGTTGTATAAAAATATGTTAGACAGATGGATTAAGGCAAGTATAGATACGGCAGTAAGGGGTTATCAGAGAAAGGGAATCCTCTTATAGTTTGTGTCCCTCTGGGACATAAAGTAAGTTCATGCAAAATCTGTGGACAATTATGTGACAAATAACCACTATTGTTTGTCTTGTAAGTCTTGTTGTTATGTAAACTAATCTTTGTTGTACGTCTTAGTGTTCTTGTAATGTCTAATTTCTAAGTGTAAGAAAGTTATACCCCACTCACATCTGTGGGGGTTCAAAAGAACAATGCACGGTAATAATAGTTGCTATCTGGAGTGGTGAATATAAGTATGTGGGTAGAAATGGGCATAAGTTGTATTGTGTTTGTCATTGGGTAGCCTATTCTGAGCGAATCGTGTAAAAACCGCGGTACTAAGAGTTTTTCTTATCTATACATAATTCGCTCATTATTGGAAGTCTGGTGTACAGTAAATACAATCCCAATTTCTACTTCACATATTATCAGTCCGTATAGGAATGAAAAAAAAACAAAAAAAAAAAAAAAACCCTTAGTGAGTGTGAATTTGCAATTTAGAAGATGTTTACAGGCAGTGGAACCAGTTATACAGCTATTTGTCTGGAGAAGTTTCTGTGTTCTATAGAAGATAAGATACATTTCAAAGGGTGGGGAGTACTGGGCTTTAGAAGACCTACTTGTTTTTGCAAAGAAATGTGAATTAAGAATTGGTTATATTTGGCTACACAGGAAGTATGTTGTATTATATATATACTGTTCAATAGCTAAAAATGAAATGAGAAAAGAATTCAAAGCACAGGTATATAATGTTCTCTCATTGTGGGGTCAGTTCCCTCTTCAACCTTCACCCCCTCCTTCATCTCAATTCCAACCGTCTCCTCCCCCCCACCCTGTGCCAAGTCATCCACTCCAAGGTCAAACATTGGACTGGAGGGATGGACCTGCTGGCATTGTGGACAACAGAACCCGGATTGGAGAGAGAGCTGCCCTGCTTGCGGAGCTCCTCGGCACAAACCGGTTATGCCTATGCTCACTAGATCCTAGGCTAGTGAGTGGAAGCATGAGGACAAGAAAGAGATGCAGGGAGCGGAGGGTGATATAGAAGCAGATGTAAAACAGGGAAGGCAGTGGGAACTATAATCTAAAATTATGTGAAAGACTATTGTGGCACAGATTGGGATAAAAATAAACATAAGAGAATTAGTAGAGACGAGGTAAATAAGCAGGGTTGGGAAGTACCGACACTTTTAGACAAGTGAGGAAGTACTGACACTTAAAAAGTAGTAACTGACATGCAAATGTTTTTGTCTTTATGTGTGTGTATTAATGAAGGGCCCGTATGAGAGTTAGATTGTGTTATATGGTGTATACTGTCCGGTGGCTAGAAACTAAATGAGGCAAGAAAGACCAAACGCTGAGCCAGACCACAGGGGGTGGAGCTAGGTGATGTAAGGAGATGGGAGGGAAGAACAATAGGAAGAGGTGTTCTTCCACCCTCAACACAGACCAGCCTAGGAGAGAAGTATACGTCTAGTAATTACTAATAATTAATGCTGTTTGAAGTCTGAATGTTTTAGTTGCTTATTAATATCTTAGCTATTGTTTCATAGAGATAAAATTCAGTGTCATAGAAAGAAAGAAAGACGCTGATGAAATAAGAAACTTGTAATGAATTATGTGAATTATACCGTCTTAAAAATAGAGAACATAGGGATTTTAAGATATATATATATATATATTTTTGCTTTTTGTGTAAATGTCAGTTCTGTGATTGGTTGGACGTCTATATCACTGCTAAATGCTGTTAGTACTGCACTGTCTCTGAAAGAATGTTCTGTAGGAGAGACATGCAAACGACCAGCATCGAAGGAGTGGAGCTAGATAATGTAAAAGTAGGTAATGTTTCATCCTTCTTTTGTCTACAAAGGAGGGGGTGAGGAGCTTGGGCAGTTAGGAAATTTTTTTTCTTCTTAAATTTGATGAGACATTGCAGGCAGGATGTGGATTATTCTGCCTTGTTGTAATTCATGTCTGTTATTTGTACTAATATCTTACAAGCCTTATCTGCATCCATCAAATTTTCACCGGATGGATCGGTACAGGTTGAGACCTCAAGTGACAGTTCAGAGGAGGTTTGTAAACTAACTGCTATCTTGGTAGATCCGGCTCATGCATTTGTCTTGATAGCTACTGCAGAAACTCAGCTTTCCGCAGGTCCTGACAAATAGTAAGCCACCTCCAAGACAAACTCCAATTCCTGAGTCATTGCTTAGCACAAGGAACTGGATATCTGACATAGGTGATCCAGGTATTGCAGGTCAGCAATTTCAGAATTTTTAAATTTAATTTTTATATTTTTTTTTGCAACAAGGTTCTGATCTATTTTAATAGAATACCAGCTTGATTATCTAGCAGTAATTGGTGCAAGGGATTTCAGGAGTGCCAATTCAGCTGGCAGAAACTGAACCACTAGAGGTAATGTTTAAAGGGTCACGATGCCTCATGCGCTTCCTTGTGCTGGAAAGTCCTGAAAGCATATTGGGAACCGAAATGATGGGATCCTTGGGATCTTGTATCGAACTTCACTCGTCCGGTGAGGCTCGTATACACCCCAGGTCTGAAAGTCACCCGACCTTCGGTCGGATGGCAGCAGACCTAGCGACACCTCTCCCTGTCTTCACTTTTACGCACGCAGAGAAACAAGTTCTTAGTGTCCTTCCTTTGAGCCTTTGGGCTACCAGTCAGACGGACCTCGACAGACTGTCTGTATTTGTTTGTATTTAATTTCAGAGGAAAGCAGTACTGTTGGATAGTGCTGCCACAAGGGGCACAGTATAGCCCAATACCAGTTCACCAGATTCATGAAACTGGTATTAGACGCCTGGCCAATTCCCGAGGGCACCGCCCTCTTGTAATATGTTGATGATTTGTTTTTTTTATTTTCTTTTATGTACTGCTGACACAAATAGTTACCTCAATGCATCACTAAGCCTTTTGTGTTTCCTCCATCAGAGTAGAATGGCTGCAAAGCCAGCAAAGAGAAACTTCTTAGATCACACCATGGTGATCTACACCCCACATGACATACATGGTATCCTGACACAGGTAAGCCATAGACATCTGTCCCGTGCTAGACAGATCAAAAATGGAACTTGCAGTACACTCTTCATCCAATGTCTCATTTCAACGTTGCACCACTTTGAATCCGGCCACCTTATTGCCATTAGGTGACACTGATTCAAATGGGGGAGTAAGTACAGAGGACCAGCTTTTTGCAAATTCTCTGACTGATGAAGAGGAGGCCTTTTGACGCAGAACACCAGCATGATTGTGACAGCTGGGTTCGCACATGTCACTGACAAACCCCTCCTAAACCCCCACCTTGAAATGTTTGTGGATGGATCTAGATACCTGAATGACAAAGGAAGGTTTGTAACAGGTTTTGAAGTAGTCACACTGAATGAGATGCTTGTACAAAAGCCACTGCCGCCACACATGTCAGCGCAGGAACTGAGGCCTGTACGATTGCGAAAGCTACCACTGCTAACATCTACACTGATTCCAGGTACGCCTTTGGTACTGCACACGATTATGGACCCATTTGGCGGTCCAGGAGTTTTCTCACGGCACAAGGCAAGCCCATTAAGCTATCATGTTGCCAGGACAGGTGGCCATAATAAAGGTTAAAGCACACACGCAGGGGCAGTCACCAGAGAACAAGGGGATAGGGCAGCCAAGGCTGCAGCTCTCCTGGACAGGACGCAAGACCCCTTGTGCTGTAAGTTGGATCTTGGTCCCACCACTCTTGTTGATTTGGGATTTGGCGTCCTACGGGACGTAGATGATGTACCAGCGGCTGCCTACCCCCACCTCGCCGTCCTAGCTCACGGGAAAGTGCATGCCTCTCGGAATGCCATGGTTTCTGTTATGGACAAGGTATGGTATGCTCCAGGGTTGGACAGGTTGGCGAAGGCATATGTGAAGGCATGTGAAGTGACCACTGTATCCTATTCAGAGATTACAAATCGATTACATCCAGCTTCCCAAATCAGGCAGGTATGAGTACGTCCTTGTGTGCGTGGACCTGTTCAAAGCCACCGCACAATGTACAGTGGCTAAACTTGTGTCAGAACTTGTATGTAGATTTGGGGTACTAGAGACAATTGAGAGAGACAGAGGTACACAATTTACAGGTTAAGTGATGCGAAAGGTGATGTCAGCCCTTGGGGTGGAACAAGCGTTTTACACTCCATACCACCCGCAGAGTTTAACAGAGTTGAAAGAACTAAAATGATATGCTTAAGTTAAAAGAAGTGTTTGGCTCTATGCCAAGATTAGGCCTGTACCATCCACAGGCCCTACAGCAGGGGTGTGATAAGGTTATTGAATATGTACAAGAACTATGTCGTAAACTGAAAATAACACCCGATCTAGTATTTTCCCCAATTCCAGACCCTGACAACCTAGAGGGGACTCATTTCTTGCCACCTGGAGATTGGGTGGTCACAAAAAGACACGTAGTAAAGGCCTTGGACCCAAGGTTTGACGACCATACCAAGTTCTGTTGTCAATGCCTACTTCTGTAAAAGTGGATACATGCCTCCCACTGCAAGAAAGTTCCCGAGCCAGAGGAAAAGTGATGGGTGGGATCCCGGCGTTGTTTGGGTGGGGGAGGTAATGGACATTTTGATTTTGACTTTTGCATTTGTCTTATTGGACTATCTTCTTATTGGGAAACACCACTACGAACGATCCACATGGAGAAGCGATGGACTGGATGGGCAAATATTTCCCACACGTGTATGCCCAACCTCAGGAGTGGAGAGGACATTTTGCGGACTTGTCTATTATCTGTCCCCACTCCTGTAGAGACTCTTCGAGACATACCCAAAAATACACCCCTTTAAGTGTCTAATATGACTATGATGATATTGATGTTGATAAATCTAAGATTACTGTATTGTAAACTTGATTGACTTGCAATATCTGATATTATGTCATTTGTTTAAATATCTTGATGGACATAGAGTGCACCATTCCTACCTGGGAACCCGGCACCTATGGGTGACAGAACCAGGAGATAATGGTGGCTCTGATGTCCAAATGAGGGAATGATAGGGGTCAATCAATATTAATCAATAACCTAACATAAGAAAGATAAGGAAACAGTGTAATAAATGTGACATTAGTTATTTGGTTATATAATGTTATGTATTATATGTAAAACATTCCGGAAGTTGCTAGTAGAATTTGGATATAGAATCATATGTAAAAAGGTATATTCAAGCGTTTATTTGAATATTGATTTTAAAATACTAAATGTATGATTAATTAGATTTTATTCAGTTATCTTACTGAATACCAACTCTGTGCTGACTCCCGAGTAGGTGGCCGAACCAGTTTTGTCTATGTGAAAACTAGAAACAATGTGCCCTCTTTTGATGTGCAAATTGTTGATGGATCTTCTGATTAAGTAGGTACTCAGCCAGCCAGGAGACAACCTTTATTATCACATGTAATTGTTTTATGTATAGTTCAAACAGCTTTGTTGATACCTTTTGTTTAAAAGGCTTTTGATTTACAGCCCTATTGTAATCTGTTGGAATGAGGGTTTGGTCAGCAAAAGTAGAATGAAACTAGGTATTGGAAACGCCTTCTTTCCAACTTGCATATAAACTAGCAATGTACAACAATAAACAGAATTCATTCTGATTTACTAAGTCTGTGTATAGTGGGTCATTATGGTTCTCAACTATGAGTACTCTATATAATATTTCCTCTTAATTTGGATACAGGCAACATTCGCATTACGGTCTGCGTTCCAGACCCCCCACAGCCCCAAGCCTTGCATTCTGGGACATGGTGTGCAACTTGGCACTAACCCTTTATCTCCATCTTGCACATCAGGTGTCTGTGTGTGGAGCAGGCTTGGGAGCTGAGCCTGCTACATACACAGTGGACGTCAGCAGTGTTTGTTGGCCAATACCATCTAGCCTAGATGCAATCTGAGATAACACCGCTCACTGCACTCCACACATCACTCCACTCAGTCTTTTCCTCACTGTAGTAAGCATGCATTAACCCTTTCCAATCCACTGTCTGACCTCTGAAGACATTATGATTTAAGGCTGTACAGCTCCAATGTTGGAAGATGTCCGCCGGGTTCTCTTACTATATATTGCCAGCCTCTCTGCTGTCGGAGCCTATCCAACGTGTCACCTAATGCAGTACTGGCTTTAGCCAGCATATAGCGCCGTTGTATAAGGATTAGGGGAGTCAGAGGACCCCTGTTCTCAGGATCGGTGGAGTCTCAACAGTGACACCCCCAACAATCAAAAAATCATTCCATATTCTTTGGATAGGAGATAACTATAGATTTTAGGATAACCCTTTTAATGGGTGGTCCGAATTATATTTTTACATTAAAAGTCTCTTCCCCATTCAGTAAAAGAACATCTAGTGATATACTCACTTCTTCCCACTGTGTCCTACGCCACCACTCCACATTCCCACTCTAACTTCATGTTTCATAGAATTGTAGAGGGGGAAGGGACCTCTAGGGTCATTGGGTCCAACCCTCAGTTTACAGTTTGCTCCAGCCTATTTATGGGACATCACAGGTGCTGCAGCCAATAACAGAGCTCAGCGCTCAATCACAGAGCTCTGTTATTGGCTGCAGGGCCATTGGTGTTTCAGAATCCGGATGGGACTGTAGGCTGTAAACAAAGAAGGTAGCAGAGGACTAAGCACCGGTGCAGCACACTGCGGCAATGGTAAAAAGTGAGTGTATGACTATTTACTATTTTACTGTATGGGGAATAGACTTTAATTGTAAAAAATATATCTTGGACCTCCCCTTTAAGGACCATGTGAATTAATGAGTTGTATATTGGGACTAATGACTATTATTAACATGACAAGTCTTTATGTCGTAATCGTACAATTAAGGAAGCCTTTGAATTCTCTCATAATAACCCATAAATATTCAGTGTCTGTATCTCCGGTTCACATGGAAGCTTGTCACTGACTTTTTGGATTTACTGTACAGTATCTTTAATTAAAATCTTTGGACTGAGATTACACACATTTAAACAGGAGAAGGCAGGCGCTGGTCTCAGACGGAGACTACAATTGCTTGTGCAATGAAGCTGTAGCCGCAGGCAGGCTCTCGGGATGTGTGAGGATGGGCTAATTGTTACCATTAACTTCCAGGTCCCAATGGGTAAATAAAAATGGGGTTTATTCTTTACACTGTGATACTAACTAAGTTTGACCCGCAGTTGCTTTTTTTATTTCTCCACTAGAAGAAGGTCAGATGAATGTAATTGAGAGAACTCTGAAGAAGGTCACGATTTCATGTAGATCTTCCCACAAGCTGCTGTGTACATCTGTACTAAGCTTACATAAAAAAAAAAAAAGGGAGCGAACAAGAAAACTGTGACATCCAATTTATCGGACGGCAGCTCGAGAGACTGTAATTAAATTTCTGATCTTGTTATCCAATTTCTCTAGTCGCTGCCCCCAAACTAGGGGAAGTGAGAGTGAAGGGGTGCAGAATCAGGGAGTGGGCACTATTATCCTCCTCCCCTAAGAAACAGCAGCAGGGGAAATTACTTTTTCATGCATTATTGCGTTAGTTCCACTAGTCACTTTTTAATCTGTGTGGCTATTTATTTCCCAGAAATCTCAAAGGCTGGGGATTTGATTTGCACTCTCTCTTTTTCTCTCTCATCTTTGCATCCTAATTAAATTGGAGTTTGTGCTGACGAGAGATGGGCAAAGAGGAAAATTAGAGACAAAACATTTCTGCTTATTTAGTGTATTCATTTCCTTTGTTTCTAAATCCCCTTAATATCCCAGGACCATAAGACGCCTGATTAGACTGTGAGCTGCTCTTAGATGTGTCCATTTGATGTTTCATGTAGGATAACATCTTACTAGGCTGGATATAACAGCCTATTCTGAGAACCCTACGAAATATTCGCAAATAAGGATGGGGAATTGCAAGTTTCTGCATATTAAAGCATGATTAAAAATCTATGCACACTGTATATACAAGATGATGGCCAATGCATACATGTATGTGCCGACATACCTCTACTTTTCTCATTGCAGCACACAGAATTACTGCTACATCTTAAAGGGACAGTATGTAAGGGGTTGGTCCTCCACCTGTGGATGATTACCTCTAATTATTTAAACCTGCTCAGAACAGCCACACCTTGTCCATTCAACATGGCAGGCCTTAGCTATGTATGATTGGTTGCAGCAGGCACCAGCGTACAGGGGGGCACCAGGTGGACGTAAGCTTCAGCCAGCTTCTTCTGGGTGGGAACTGGGGCTACAGCGTTGGATGGGCAGCTACTGAAGTAGGTATGTGTGGCTTTTTGCTATGTTTGATAATATTCCATGGCTGCAAACATTTCTTTTTGAATCCCACCCATTTAAGATTGTGTCGCTAAATTTAAAGTCCATGGAAACGTTTGTGCATGAAACATCAATACTCACAAATCGTATTAAGTCCCTGCAGAAAAGAATGATACACATATTTTTTTCATTGAGTTTTCCTTCCCATGCATTTAGAAAGCCTCATACTTGATTTGCAGGTTATATTACACTCAAATTTTTGGTTTGGGGCTTTCCCAGCACTGATCAGTTGGTCTATCTCATGAACATGCACAAACTCAGCTCTCCCTTCTCTTCTTTCATAATCTGTGTAGAATAACCATACCCACTCAATACTTCACAGTATTAGCACAACTATGCTGCTGGACATAATGTGGGTACCAAACTGGGTGTGGTACGAATTTGGATAATCAAGACACGTAACACATGGGATGTGTTAATAGGAGTAACTCTGACTCTTTTATTATCAGGCATAGGTTTTACAGCAGAATGCAAATGGCTTTCTGCCAAAGGATGACAGACATGCGCATTACAATATGTCTCGTTATTCTTAGACAACTGGTCATCTTCCAGACATGAAGTATTTACAAGCTGATGAGTGATATCTCTATACAGAATCTACTGTTATCATGAGCTGTCCAGTGGATGTATATCCTGGTATTCTGTTTATGATGAGACTTCTATCCAGCAAGGGCATTGGTGGTTGTTTGGTAAACATCCTGTTCTAAAAGAACCAACTGAAGCCCCATTTACACCTGATTGTTTGAACGAATGAAGGACTGAACGAATTAACAACTTTTTTCCATACAAATGCTGAGCATTTTAACTTAAAGATAATTGTTTGAAACCCTCTCCATTTCCCTCATTAGCTGAAGTAAACCATGTATATGTTGTTTGCTCAGGTGGGAGTGTGATTATACGAGGAATCTCTGGCCAACAGGTTTTAAATTAGTGTGAGGAAAAGTCATTGTCTTCTGCTGCAATGAGTAAACAAGTAGTCATTGTGTTTAGCATGGCAAACAATTACTCCTCCTCTCCAGTTATTTAGTCTTTAAATGACTTAACAAATGTCATTTTAACCAAGCGAACAAACTAACAACCACTTTTATACAGGCTGAAACTGATGGATAAACAACAAGTGAACAAATAGTGCACAGTCGTGTTAGGTTGTGCTGCTGGAGTTTGTTGTTCTGGTCATCCAATCCCCTGGGTCTGGGTGTAGATATATACCCCAGCCCCCCCTGCAATGAGGAAGCTGTATTTCCTCAGTTTTGTCTGCTGCGTGTGTAGTGTCTGGTCAGCTTGCAGCTTGCTGTGTGTGTAGTGTCAGGTCAGCTTGTAGCTTGCTGGGGGTTTGGTGTCCTGTGCTGCCTGTTTAGTTTCTTGCTAAAGTAGGGACTGCAAGACACAAGAAGCTTTGTCTCGCCCTAGCAGCTTAAGTTCATTGGCCAATGTACGAATTAATCCCTCGCTTTTATATTCAGCTTTACTATCTGCTTTAGTGTGCAAGGTTGTGTGGTAAGTGAGTTTGTGCATTTAATGTGTCAGTTCTGCCTGGTTGCGAGTATCACCCTTTACAGGGAGAGCAGGGCCAAGACACCAGGGTGTGGCCACCTTTATAGAGGCAATCGCTTCACTTGTTAGGTAGGGTCTCGCCATCTTCTTTTCAGCACAGGGTCAGTTTCCCCTAAACCGTGTCTTTCTTGGTCACATTCGTGTGGGCCCGGAGCTTACTTGCCCACACGAACGTAACAAATGGTTTTGCATTTAGGCATAACCATTATTGCCAAATTCATTCATTTGAACACATTTTGAGTGCTATTCATTGCGTGTAAATGGGCCTTAACTAACAGAAAAGAGACAAAATGAGAGACGTCTCAGATATACATTCATCCCCTCACGAGATCCCCATCACATCCTCTCTCACCAGCTGCTGGTTTGATTCTCCTCAAAGCGGATAAGTACAGAAAATTTGAATTACAGCCCTCGGTCACAGTAGATTCTCTGCTCTGTCCTCCTGATCTTCTCTACCACACCCCATCACTGTCATACTGCCCTCTGTAGTAGCTCACTGGAAAGGCAGTGAATGCACCTTCACAACAGGGGAGCATAAAGATGAGGGAAGGAGAGGGGTGAGCTGAGAAAAAAAACTTATCAGTTGACTCTGACAGAATTTGCTAAGATTTCAATCCTCCATATATAATATGATTTGTATCTATAGAAATACCGTGAATTGCTAATTCTATTGACTAATTCTGTACAGTGAGATAATAGTGATCATTTGTAATAGTCTAATCATTCTCTAGGAGTGTTATGTCCGTATCTCGGTTTCATATTGTAAAGAATGTTTGCTTTCCTGAAAACACTGACTGCTCTTTTTTATGTCATTAGATTTGTGACATGTCATTGTCTGGGATGTGAGTAGCATGGATTGTGCCCTCAAGCTGAGAGACAGGTCAGTAAAGACTGAGAGAATCAAATGACTCAGTGGAATCTGAGACCCAACCTGTTTATGTGCAGAGTCAACATATCCAACCTAGAGAGCTGATAAGACACATCCATCAATATGCATATTTACATAGCAGGAATACATGGGCCAATACCTACTGTGGCTCCAGTGGAGTGTTTGCTTTGCTGTCTGTATCATTTTGATGAGTGATGACTCAATTATAGGTGTTATCATTGCACATGAAGACACACAGGAGGGTGTGATAGATTGCGGATAATCTTAGAAATCATTTACAATGGAATCCCCAGGGTCACCCATCTGCCCTCCCTTACTAGCAAGATCAGCAATGGAATGGCCACAAGCAAGCTCATCCCATGGGAAGCAAGTCATAAAGTTTGATTGAACTGAACCACTGCACTAGGAGCTACAAATGTAATGGAGTAATAAAAACCTTTTCCATTCCACTTCACCTTTGATATTATGTATCTTTTTCTCTTATATTGTCCAATTTATTTAAGTTTGTTGTTCGGAAAGTCATTATGAAATGTAAATGTTGCAGTGTAGGCTATAACATTGTTAGTAAAGTGCAAATTGGCAGAGCTAGTCTTGTCTTTGGTTTCTAAGCATGTGTTATTTTGTACACTGTGAATTTAGTATTGTTTCTTATATTGGGACATTTTTTTTTACTTTGGCTCCTTTGGTATATTCCCATATTCCCCATAGTTTCTCCTCTGTACCAGACTCCACACTGTTTCAAGAGCTATAAGGCTTCATACATAAGAATTGTACTTGGGATCCTATTCACATGTATACGGAAAATGGTGGCAATGTAGTTTATTTAATATGTCGGTCTATATAAGAGTACAATGATACATAGTGATTTTGTCTTAAAGTGGAGTCTACGTTTAAAAAAAATTGCAGCATGTTGGATCCATCATATGTATCGAACCAAGTTTGCCCTAGAAACACTGTTTTCAAATATAGCACAAAAGTATATGCTGTAGCTTGCAATAGATAGCCAAATGGTGCTTTATTGTGTTCTGTATTACTCGCTATAATGCACGCTCATGTGCATAAACCCTGAGAGTGCTGTCACATGTGCAGGTTTTGATCAGGTTTTTTTTATGCCATTTTGAAATCAAAAATAGAAATAAATTGAAAATATAGGAGAAGTAGTACATGTCCTTTTGGATTTTTCTCCTTTTATGATCTGCATATGGTTTTGGCTAGAGGTATAACCAGTAGAAAGAGGGAGATTGGGATCCTACTGTATAGAGCTCTGGTGAGACCACATCTGGAATACTGTGTTCAGTTCTGGCAACCTCAACTACAGAAAGACATGGATAAATAGAACAAGTCCAAAGATGGGCTACAAATATGGTGGATGGTCTCAAGCAAATGGGAAAGCCTTGCACTGCAGCGTATCTCCAAAGTCTGACCATAGGGATTTGTTGAGCCCTAAGTTATAAAGGATTCCCCAAAACACACCTCTCTCCCGCCCTCTTTGAGGTCATTTAGGGAGAGGTAGGTTAGATGAGTACAAAATCTGAAAAACCATAATTCCCCATTTGGCCATATCTCTGCAAGAACTGGAACGAAAGAGAAAAAGACTCTGTGCTCCTGTGGATGGGACTGCCTATCCATTTTAAAAATCCATTGTATTGTATGGTTGCATCAATATTATTTATTCAATAAACAAAGTTCAAAAAGCAATGCGTTTCCGCAATAATGACATTTTCAAGCTCAGAATAACATAAAAGGTGCACAACACACATATATATATATACACTTACATTTAGTGCTTTGCTATTGGAGGACACTGTGTCCTCCTCTGACATCACAAAGGGGAGGGAATCCCTGTGTGGAAGCTACCCCGTATATGCTCTTTCCACGGAATGCATGCAGCATTCCAAATGCGGAATAAACTTTATTGCACTCTGTCCATGTGACAGTTTGCTAGTAAGAGCTGTTTGCAGGGAGCATATATGATCCCTAATAGCGTGCACATTGCAATACAATAGATACAGTTCAAGCGACAAGTACAATGATTAATCATTAATAAAATCCATTTATATTAAAAAAGTAACGTATAACCAAAAAGATGCTTTTAGAAATAAAGTATTATTAAAATGAAATGAATTATAATTACAAAGATAAAAGACCATGCTTAAATATTTACAGAAGTAACATAGATAATTAATTATTGATTATTCCTGTAAGGGCTCAGTCACATGGGCGCTTCCGAGCACCGATGCACCCGTGTTATTGCACGAAGAAGACGGCCGCACTGCAGGTGCGGACGACTCTCTGCACCGCCGGAAGAAAGAACACATGACCGGCAATGGAGCCGGGTGACTCTTTATCGATATCATTAGATCACATCTGGGATATAATGAGTAAATAATATAAGGGCAGACTAGATGGAGCAGGTGGTCTTTTTCTGTGTACTGTTAGTGTCTTCCTATTCATTGCTTGCTATTTTTCAAACATTCTTCTTTTTGCCTTGAAAACAATTATAAATGGCTCTTTACTCAGTGCAGCTTTTAAATGAAACCCTGAATCACACACATTGTGCTGCGGCAAATGTAATTCACAGAAAAATGTGCTCTTGAACTGAATCCTACTGTTCTCACTTGCATTCTGTACATATAATTACACTGTATTATTGGCAGCTTACACATTCTTATTAGGTTAATTACTTTACACACATCCTGAATCAGATATTTGGGCCTTTTGATCCCATGAATATTTGTCATCTGAAAGTATTGTTGACTTCCTTACATCACATAAACTATGGCGATGCTGTCCAGCAAGAGATGATATGTGAGCCCCGTCACATCCTGATCTCATACTGCATTACTGTTACCTAAAATAAGAATAAACTTACTCGCAGCGGACCGGGCAGGTCTTCTCTTCTTCACGGCTGGATCTTCTTTCTTCGGCCGGCAGATGTACTCGGCACGCCGGCAGCGTGCCGCCCTAATGCGCCGGGCACATCCGCCGGGCCGAAGAAAGAAGATCCAGCCGTGAAGAAGAGAAGATCTGCACGGTCCGCTGCGGGTAAGTTTCCCGCGGACCTGGACGGCTTCCATAGGCTTCAATAGAAGCCTGCGGGAGCGGTCCCCGCTCCATTTTTTTTAAAATTCACTTTTATTGACCATCCGCGGGTATTTATCTACCCGCAGGTGGTCAATGCATCCCTATGGGATGCGGATCCGCATGCTGGTGATCCGCTGCGGATTTAAAATCATATTTTGCCCGTGGACATGAGGCCTTAGTACTGTGGTGTTCAAAAAACCTCACAAGGTACAAACTGCCTGTAATTTCAGACAATTAGTAATTAATAAAGACTGTTAACCTATAGCCATAAGCATATGTTCGCAGGGCAGATTTTGGGACAGATTTTGGCATGGAAACCACGCCAACAATGCATAACCCATTCATTTGAATGGGAAACCGCATCGCTGTTTTTACTGTGCAGATTTTAAATCCGCACCGCAAACAATAAAATAAGTTATATGTCACTTCTTAAGGGCGGCTTCAGATGGCCATATTTCAAAATACGCTTCCTCTTGCACAACTTTTTTGAGAGAATGAGTGTATTTTACACGTTCACGTGGGTGGGGGAATAACCGCACCCTGGTTTAAATAGTGTGGGTACACGCAGGTTTGCGCAGCGTTTTGCGTATATCTGCATACGCACAAAAAGAGCAGGTCCTATTTTTTTGTGCCCGTAAAAACTGCAAAAAAAGGAAATGAGAATGAACCCATTGAAAACATGCTCATCTGAAGAAGCCCTAACACGGATCGGAATCCACATAAGAATTTTTGCACATTGGTTTTGCTAAAAGACAATGGCTAAATCCTTGTGAGGATCCGTGCAAAATCTCAAGCAGAAGAAATATGCGATTTACCAGATTTAGGGGTTCTGCAGACGGGCAGTTTTGAGCACATTTTCGCTCGCACAAACAGCAGAGAGTAGAACCCATTGATTTCAATTGGTTTCCTCACATTCAGTGTTTTTGTGCAATATTTTCATACGCAGCTATT
Source organism: Eleutherodactylus coqui (assembly GCF_035609145.1). NCBI lineage: Eukaryota > Metazoa > Chordata > Amphibia > Anura > Eleutherodactylidae > Eleutherodactylus > Eleutherodactylus coqui. Next base: position 91,075,667 of record NC_089837.1, read on the forward strand.
ATGGGCGTATGTATTGCAATGCTGCTCCTTCGCAATGCCTGCGAATAGACACAGAGCCTAGAATTTGAGAAAAAAGGCACATTGCGCATGTCCGTGACATCACAATCCTGGGTATGCGCCGTGCCAATTGCAGCCCGTACACAATCTCTGCCAGAAGAGCGAATGGGCTGTGATACTGCAATGCTGTGAGATACTCATCCGGCCGTGTGAATAAGCCCTTAGGCTGATGTTTTTATGGCACTTCATCTCTTTTTTAATCCTTGTGTGTTCATTTATATTTATCTGTATTTGGCATTCATGTACAATTGTTCTTTTGGGTCTCCTAGCACCCAATAGCTGCCCAAGTAAATATTCCAGCAACTATATGCTGTTACATGTACCACAGCTGCCCATGTAAATATTCTAGCTAGCATGGCAATGGCCTAGTAATTAACAGTCCCCTTAATTCTGGACTATTACACTCTGTCTCACCAACTATCCCTTCAGCAGCTATATAATCGACATGTCTACAACCTTCCTGCAGTTATTCACTGCTTATCCTTCACTGCAACATCTTTCCATCAGTCCATGGCGTCTACATATTACACTTCTCATATTAAGTTCAAAGACCTGTATACATATATTACACTATACGATAAACTGGCATGTCTGTATATTAAACTTTACAAATAAAGGCATGTCTGTACCTGAGCCTGCCTTTACAAGAACGTCAAAAATCTTACAAGATTTCTGCGCTGCAGGACGCACAAATATGAGCCCATTCACGGTCCTATATCACGCTTGTCCGTGTGAAGTTAGCCTTAGGGATCTTTCACACTAGCGTATTTTACTCCTCACAACTGGCGTATCTCATACGTGAGCGCATGCAACAAGTATTCAATATCATACGTACTTGCTGCGTGCCGACATTCCCCATACATTCTCTTGGCGTGTATGTGTGTGTAATACACACCAAGATAGTGCATGCTGCATTCTTTTTGCATGCTGATTTCACGCGCTGTGCATGAGAGGCACAATAGAAAGTGAATGTGAGATTGGTACTCCATATTACGCATGCAAAACCCGCGTGCCTAATATGTGGTAGCAAACACTTGTATGAGAAAGCCCTCACACTTATAAATACCATATATTCGTCAATTACGGATTCATTTCTATACTCCTATAGCATATACTGTACACACACTAACTAGCTAACTCAGTGGAAGTGCAGATGTAGCAAAGTTTAAAGGGGTTGTCCCGCGCCGAAACGGGTTTTTTTTTTTTCAACCCCCCCCCCCCCCCCCCCGTTCGGCGCGAGACAACCCCGATGCAGGGACGTACAGAAAGCTTACCGGAGCGCTTACCTTAATCCCCGCGCTCCGGTGACTTCTATACTTACCTGTGAAGATGGCCACCGGAATCCTCTTCCTCCGTGGACCGCAGCTCTTCTGTGCGGTCCATTGCCGATTCCAGCCTCCTGATTGGCTGGAATCGGCACGTGACGGGGCGGAGCTACACGGAGCCTGCATTCTGCACGAGCGGCTCCATTGAAGAGAGCAGAAGACCAGGACTGCGCAAGCGCGGCTAATTTGGCCATCGGAGGGCGAAAATTAGTCGGCACCATGGAGACGAGGACGCCAGCAACGGAGCAGGTAAGTAAAAAACTTTTTATAACTTCTGTATGGCTCATAATTAATGCACAATGTATATTACAAAGTGCATTAATATGGCCATACAGAAGTGTATAGACCCACTTGCTGCCGCGGGACAACCCCTTTAAGTTGTATAAGATAGCTTTCTGCAACAAGGTATCTTTTTTTAAAGCCATTGAAAAGCTATTGTTTTATGTCAACACAAATGAAGCCATTGAAAAAGCAATCGACAATAAAAAAAAAAGTAAACTATGGCACAGAAAGTTAACAATTAAGTTAAACTTTGCTACATCTCTGTATTTTTTACTACCTGTATATTTTATTATAATAATTTTTGTTATTTCAGAGGGATAAAGGGAACCTGTCACCTCCCTACAACATTGTAAACTAAGTTAAAAAGCTGTTCAAGGTGGTGACAGGCAGTCGGGGGATGTGTTTTTTATTCTCACCTACTCTTTGGTTCTTGCGCTGCTACCCACTGAAGATCGTACATTGCACGGAAGTCTGAGAAGAGTCAGATTGGTACTGGTGCATCTTGTCTCCACTGGAACTATGGCTGGAGACCTGCGATTGGCTCCCTTGATGGAGGCTGGAGAAAGCGCCTGCCAGTGGCGTGGGATGGGGAAAGAGAGCCTTCTGACAGCCGTCGGGGGACGGGGAGAGAGCCTTCTGACAGCTGGCAGGGGATGAGGAGAGAGAGAGAGCCTTTTGACAACAGCCGGGGACTGGGGAGAGAGACATCGGGGGCGGGGAGGTGACAGTGCAGCTGCCTTGAGCGACGGCAGCACACATTACAGGTGATATGGGAGGCCATGGGGGTGACTGTCTACACAAGAGCTGTGAGGGGAAAAGGGAGAGCAGCCACGACAGTGGCAGGAGCCGGGAGGGGAGATTATGGTACAGCAGTGGTAAATGTAATAGCGGGGTCCGGACCTAAGCTGCCAGGGTCACGGCCACAGACTAACAGCTGGGCCAGAAGCAGATATGGCAGTCCGGTGAAACCACACTTACAGCCCCGCTAGCTAGATGCTAGCAGGTAAACAAGGAGCCAAGCGGGGCCGGCGCTACTGCTGTCAGGAATGTCAAGGAGCCAATTGAACAGCTCCATAGAACTCCACCAGGACAGTCCCAGGTCTCCGCCCATACTTCCGGTGGAAACAAGATGCACCAGTACCAGTCAGAACTCAATGCGGTATGTGACAGCGCAGGAACCAGAGAGTGGGTGAGCATAAAAAACCTGACTCCCTGTAACCTCCCTGAACAGTTCAATAACTCAGTCTATGTGCTGTAGGGGGGTAATAGGTTCCCTTTAACGTTTTTTGACCACTTTTCCCATAGACGATCAATCGAACACTGAGATTCCTGATCATGTCTATATAATGTGCATGTGCAATACTATATATACTAAACAAAAAGAAAAAAATAAATTTTTGCTGTTATTCCTTGTTATATTTTACAGCACAAAAACTATCCATGTGAACATTTATTGTTACAGCTGTCGCCAAAATAAATGTGCCGCTCCTTGTTAAAAACAAACATCTTATGCATCATGAATGGTAAAATCCTTCATCATTTGAAAATTGGGACTGTCTGTATCTTGCTCTTCCCAGGCAGAGTACTGAATTTTTTATTGGCTCCTAGATAATCTTTCATCATGACATCATGCGTTCTCTAATAATCATCTTTACTCAGACACCGTGTTGTATAGGAGCTTGTTAATAATTGAAACTCACCAGCTGGATTTCTGTTCCTCGCAGCTGCATTGGTCAGGCAGAATGTGATGGACTGGCCGGGATATCTTTGGCTTTGTATTCCTTGAAACTGAAAAATAACACATTCCTTCAATATGCCACATAGCATAAAGTATTCCACTGTGAATGTACCCATTTTGGTACCATGCATACTGTATAAAATATATATAGTACAGCTGGATTTTCAGTAAAGTCTCATACACATGGACTTAAAAGTTGTAAAAGCTATAACAGCGGCTATAAACTTTTATGGGGCCCGACTGTACATTGGTATATTTCCTAATTCATTTAGAATATGTTATACTCCATCTGATTTCATGTTATAGGGCTGTTCTTCTCTAGAAGCACTGGTTGGTGATGATAACCTTGTATTGCAGCAGCACATGGAGTGACTGCAACTCCTTAATACAGCTTCGCCTTCTGCATTAGACATCCACCAGAAAACAACAAAAGAAGTGTAGCAATGCACCAAAAGAGTAATGTGTATTGCAGTATTTAAAGGGAACCTGTCACTAAGTATCAGGATCAACATTCGGGGGTAATAGGCTGAACTGGATGGACATATGTCTTGTTTTACTATGTTAGGGCTCAGTCACACGGGCGTAAAAAACGGTTTGTACTGCGTTCGTCAAAAAGAAAAAAAAAAGAAAAAAAATCGCACCTACAAAAGATAGAACATATGGGTGGCCATGGACATGGTCACGAGTTTTTTTTACACGCGTAAAAACGCCGTATGACTGAGCCCTTACTATGTAAGTATGAACACCATCAACTTACTTATGGGGCTCATATGGCAGGTTCTATGGAGTCGGGGAGGTATTTGTTATACTTACCCAGCACCCTGATCTAGTGCCATAACCCTTGAAAGTCAGTGCAGACCACGCAGCCGGTGTGCTGGCCGCACGCTGTGCATGCACACTCCAGCTGATTGCTATGGGAGTGTGCAGCCAGAGGTCTGGCTGTCTGGTCCGCAATAAATTACGGGGATGACAGTGCTGGATCGGGAAACCAAGTAAGTATAGGAAATACCTCCCTGGACTCCAGGCAACCTTAGTTTATGGTGCTCATACCTGATGATAGGTTCCCTTTAACTGCTCACCTGGACAGATTGCGCAAACCAAGCACAAAATTTATGTATTGCAGAGTGAAAAGAAAGAAAGGAATCTGTGCAGAGCACACCAAAGCGGAAACCTGTGGCAGGGGTGGTTCACTATAGTGATATCGTTGTGGTGCATCTGCTGCAATCAAGAAGTGGAGGCAGGGCAGCATCGTGACGTCAGTCCCAGTCCAATTGATTGCACCTTCACTGGATGCCTTTTGTTTTTCGGCACTTGGCTCCAATGACTGTCACTTTCCTGTCACTTCCTTAGGAGTCATCTGTTGGAAATCCCTCTGTTTCCTGTCACTGTGGAAGTCCCCTTAGGTGTTATATGTGAGAAATCCCTCAGTGGTTAATGTTCTCTTCTTTTTCTGTCATATATAGAAAGCTTGCACCCTGGACAGCGACAAACAGTATGGTATTTAACAAGGAGAAATGCAAAGTCCTACATCTGGGCAAGAAGAATGAAGAAAGCACATACAGAATTGATGAGGACTTGGGCTAAGCAATAGCACATGTGAAAAAGAATTGGGGATACTAATAGATCATAGACTGAACATGAGTCAACAATGTGACGCAACAGCCAAAAAGGCAAACACAATTCTGGGATGTATTAAGAAAAGCATAGAGTCTAGATCACGTGAGGTAATTATCCCCTCTACTCTTCCTTAGTCAGACCTCATCTGGAATACTGTGTCCAGTTCTGGGCACCCCACTTTAAAAAAGACATAGACAAACTGGAGCAAGTTCAGAGAAGAGTTACCAAGATGGTAAGCGGTCTACAAATCATGTCCTATGATGAACGGTTAAAGGATCTGGGAATGTTTAGCTTGCAAAATAGAAGGCTGAGAGTAGACTTAATAGCAGTCTACAAATATCTGAAGGGCTGTCACCGTGCAGAGGGATCAGCCCTATTCTAATTTGCACAACGAAAGACTAGAAGCAATGGGATGAAACTGAACACACAGATTAGATATTAGACAGTGAGGGTGATCAATGAGTGAAACAGGTTACCTCGGGAGGTGGTGAGTTCTCCTTCAATGGCAGTGTTCAAACAAAGGCTGGACAAATATCTGTCTGGGAGGATTTAGTGATCCTGCATTGAGCAGGGTGTTGGACCCGATAACCCTTGAGGTCCCTTCCAACTACCATTTATGATTCTATGATATATAACTAATTGACCGACAGGGAGGTGTTTCCACAAGCTGGACAAACTACTATAATGGAAGTATATTTATTCAGGGCCCACCTTTACGTGGCAGATGATTACTTTCCTGCCGAAGGTGTCTAGTGTAGCAGCTTTTGTCTGCAGCTAGGTACCAGTAGTGATTAGAGATGAGCGAGCACCAAAGTGCTCGGGTGCTCGTTACTCGAGTCGAACTTCCTGCGATGCTCGAGGGAGGGTTCGTTTCGAGTAACGTACCCCATTGAAGTCAATGGGTGACCCGAGCATTTTTGTATGGGACCTATGCTCCGCTAAGGTTTTCATTTGTGAAAATCTGGGAAATTCAAGAAAGTGATGGGAACGACACAGAAACGGATAGGGCAGGCGAGGGGCTACATGTTGGGCTGCATCTCAAGTTCCCAGGTCCCACTATTAAGCCACAATAGCAGCAAGAGTGCCCCCCCCCCCAGCAATTTTTACTTCTGAAAAACCCTCATTAGCGAGGCATACCTTAGCTAAGCACCACACTACCTCCAACAAAGCACAATCACTGCCTGCATGACACTCCGCTGCCACTTCTCCTGGGTAACATGCTGCCCAACCACCCCACTTGACCCAACGTCTGCTGCACACACAAAAGTGTCACTGCGCTCCCTTCAGCTGCCCCCATGCCACACGCTCACTTCATAGCCACACCACCCTCATGTCAATTTATAATTGCCTCTGTGATGAGGAGGAACCGGAGGCACACACTGCAGAGAGTTGGCAGGGCCAGGTAGCGACCCTCTTTAAAAGGGGCGGGGCGATAGCCCACAATGCAGTTGAGAATCACTGACAAATCTTCATTCCAATCCTGTGCCGCCTCCGTCAGGAGCTGCAAATGTCGCCAAGAGTTACGTAGCGATGGGGAATCCATGTGCCCATACAGTGTTCATTCTGTCTAGGTGTCAGGTGGCTCAATCGATGCTGCAAGGGGAAAGCCATCTGCACTATGCCCCCTTTCCAAGTCACTCAGTGTCTTAGTGGCATACAGGTAAAGCACCGCGATGGGAACTAAACTACAACTAAAGCAGCAGTATAGGGGGAGCACAGTCTTAGTTCCATTTCAGTAGTAGTAGCAGTCTAGACAGGCCCCAGTAACATATCACTAGCAACAGTATAGGGGGAGCACAGTCTTAGTTCCATTTCAGTGATAGTAGCAGTCAAGACAGGCCCCAGTAACAATTCCGAAGCAGCAATATAGGGGGAGTACAGTCTTAGTTCCATTTCAGTAATAGTAGCAGTCAAGACAGGCCCCAGTAACAATTCCGAAGCAGCAGTATAGGGGGAGCACAGTCTTAGTTCCATTTCAGTAGTAGTAGCAGTCTAGACAGGCCCCAGTAACATATCACTAGCAGCAGTATAGGGGGAGCACAGTCTTAGTTCCATTTCAGTAATAGTAGCAGTCAAGACAGGCCCCAGTAACAATTCCAAAGCAGCAGTATAGGGGGAGCACAGTCTTAGTTCCATTTCAGTAGTAGTAGCAGTCAAGACAGCCCACAGTAACATTCCCGCTGCAGCAGTTTAGGGAGATAACAGTCTCTTTCACATTTCAGTAGTTGCAGTATAGACAAGGCCCCAGTTACATTTATGTAGCAAAAGTGTAGGCCAACCCCACACACCTTGCTGTACCATGAGTGCAGGCGAAGCCCATAAAAATTACTAGGATTACACTGTAGGCGAGGGCCCCAAAAATTGGTGTACCAACAGTACTAATGTACCTCAGAAAAATTGCCCATGCCCAACCAAGAGGGCAGGTGAAACCCATTAATCGCTTTGGTTACTGTGGCTTAATTTGTAACTAGGCCTGGACGCAGCCCAGTTAAAATAAAAATTGGTTCAGGTGAAAGTTTCAACACTTTAATGAGAATTGAAACGTATAAACATTGTTTACAAAAGTCATATGACTGAGTCTTGTGGGCCTAAGAAAAATTGCCCGTTCGGCGTGATTACGTGAGGTTTCAGGAGAAGGAGCAGGAGGAGGAGGATGAATATAATACACAGATTGATGAAGCTAAAAGGTCCCCGCTTTTTATGGTGATAGAGAACGATCCTTCCATCCGCGGGTGCAGCCTACGTATTGTTTAGGTACCGCTGCTGTCCGCTGGTGGAGAAGAGAAGTCTGGGGAAATCCAGGCTTTGTTCATCGTTATGAGTGTAAGCCTGTCGGCACTGTCAGTCGACAGGCGGCTACGCTTATCTGTGATGATTCCCCCAGCCGCACTAAACACCCTCTCTGACAAGACGCTAGCCGCAGGACAAGCAAGCACCTCCAGGGCATACAGCACGAGTTCAGGCCACGTGTCCAGCTTCGACACCCAGTAGTTGTACGGAGCAGAGGCGTCACGGAGGACGGTCGTGCGATCGGCTACGTACTCCCTCACCATCCTTTTACAGTGCTCCCGCTGACTCAGCCTTGACTGGGGAACGGTGACACAGTCTTGCTGGGGAGCCATAAAGCTGGCAAAGGCCTTGGAGAGTGTTCCCCTGCCTGCGCTGTACATGCTGCCTGATCTCCGCGCCTCCCCTGCTACCTGTCCCTCAGAACTGCGCCTTCTGCCACTAGCGCTGTCGGATGGGAATTTTACCATCAGTTTGTCCGCCAGGGTCCTGTGGTATAGCATCACTCTCGAACCCCTTTCCTCTTCGGGTATGAGAGTGGAAAGGTTCTCCTTATACCGTGGGTCGAGCAGTGTGTACACCCAGTAATCCGTAGTGGCCAGAATGGTCTAACGTGAGGGTCACGAGAAAGGCATCCTAACATGAAGTCAGCCATGTGTGCCAGGGTACCTGTACGCAACACATGACTGTCCTCACTAGGAAGATCACTTTCAGGATCCTCCTCCTCCTCAGGCCATACACGCTGAAAGGATGACAGGCAAGCACCATGGGTACCCTCAGCAGTGGGCCCGGCTGTCTCTTCCCCCTGCTCCTCCTCAGGCTCCTCCCCCTCCACCTCCTCTTCCTCCTCCTCAACGCGCTGAGATATAGACATGAGGGTGCTCTGACTATCCGGCGACATACTGTCTTCCCCCGCCTCCGTTTACGAGCGGAAAGCGTCTGCCTTTATGCTTTGCAGGGAACTTCTCAAGAGGCATAGCAGAGGAATGGTGACGCTAATGATTGCAGCATCGCCGCTCACCATCTGGGAAGACTCCTCAAAGTTTCCAAGGACCTGGCAGCTGTCTGCCAACCAGGCCCACTCTTCTGTAAAGAATTGAGGAGGCTGACTCCCACTACGCCGCCCATGTTGGAGTTGGTATTCCACTATAGCTCTACGCTGCTGATATAGCCTGGCCAACATGTGGAGCGTAGAGTTCCACTGTGTGGGCACGTCGCACAGCAGTCGGTGCACTGGCAGATTAAACCGATGTTGCGGGGTCCGCAGGGTGGCAGCGTCCGTGTGGGACTTGCGGAAATGTGCGCTGACCCGGCGCACCTTTCTGAGCAGGTCTGACAAGTGTGGGTAGCTTTTCAGAAACTGCTGAACCACCAAAGTAAAGGCGTGTGCCAGGCATCTTCTCTCCTAAGCTGAGTAGTTTCAGCACGGCCTACTGACGCTTGCCCACCGCTGTGCTGCCACGCCGCGCGACACCTACTGGTGGCGACGTGCTGCTGCTGACACATCTTGATTGCGAGACAGAGGTTGCGTAGGAGGAGGAGGGTGGTTTAGTGGAGGAAGCATACACCGCCGCAGATACCAGCACCGAGCTGGGGCCCGCAATTCTGGAGGTGGGTAGGAAGTGAGCGGTCCCAGGCTCTGACTCGGTCCCAGCCTCCACTAAATTCACCTAATGTGCCATCAGGGAGATATAGTGGCCTTGCCCGCCTGTGCTTCTCCACGTGTCCGTTGTTAAATGGACCTTGCCAGTAACCGCGTTGGTGAGGGCGCGTACAATGTTGCGGGAGACGTGGTCGTGCTGGGCTGGGACGGCACATCGGGAAAATTAATGGCAACTGGGAACCAAGTAGCGCGGGGCCACCACCGCCATTATGTTTTTGAAAGCCTCCGTTTCCACAAGCCTATACGGCAGCATCTCCAGGCTGATCAATTTGGCTATGTGCACGTTTAACGCTTGAGCGTGCGGGTGCATGGCGGCGTACTTGCGCCTGCACTCAAACAGTTGCGCTAGCGACGGCTGGACGCTGCGCTGAGAGACATTGCTGGATGGGGCCGAGGACAGCGGAGGTGAGGGTGTGGGTGCAGGCCGGGAGACGGTCGTGCCTGTGTCCTGAGAGGGGGGTTGGATCTCATTGGCAGATTGGGGCACAGGGGGAGAGGCAGTGGTGCAAACCGGAGGCGGTGAACGGCCTTCGTCCCACCTTGTGGGATGCTTGGCCATCATATGCCTGCGCATGCTGGTGGTGGTGGTTCCCCGGCTGATCTTGGTGCGACAAACCTTGCACACCACAGTTCGTTGGTCGTCTGCACTCTCAGTGAAAAACTGCCACACCTTTGAGCACCTCGGCCTCTGCAGGGTGGCATGGCGCGAGGGGGCGCTTTGGGAAACAGTTGGTGGATTATTCGGTCTGGCCCTGCCTCTACCCCTGGCCACCGCACTGCCTCTTCCAAGCTGCCCTGCTGCTGCACTTGCCTTACCCTCTGAAGACCTGTCCTCAGTAGGCTTAGCAAACCAGGTAGGGTCAGTCACCTCTTCGTCCAGCTGCTCTTCCTCCGAATCCTCAGTGCGCTCCTCCCTCGGACTTACTGCCCTTACTACTAGCTCACTGATATACAACTGTGTCTCATCGTCATCGTCCTCCTCACCCACTGAAAGCTCTTGAGACAGTTGCCGGAAGTCCCCAGTCTCCTCACCCGGATCCCGGGAACTTTCCAAAGGTTGGGCATCGGTCATGAGAAACTCCTCAGGTGATAGAGGATCCATTTTCGCCCACTCAAGGCCTGGGACCCGAGAACAGTTTCTGGGAGCCTGCCTGCTCTTCTGAATGCGTCATTTGCTGGGAGGGAGGAGGCTGGGAGAAGGGAGGAGCAGCAGCGAGAGGATTCAGGGATGCAGCAGTGGACGGCATAGAAGACTGGGTGCTGACGATGGATAGTTTGCTGGATGCACTTTCTGCCATCCACGACAGGACCTGCTCACACTGCTCAGTTTCTAATAAAGGTCTACCGCGTGGACCCGTTAATTGTGAGATGAATCTGGGGACCCCAGAATCTTGCCTCTCTCCTAATCCCGCAGTAGTCGGCTGCGATACACCAGGACCAGGAGCTCGGCCTGTGCCCACATCCTGACTTGGGCCTCCGTGTCCTCGCCCGCGTCCACGTCCTCTAGGCCTACCCCTACCCCTCAGCATGGTGTATTACGAGTAGAGCAGAAACAGAACGTTGTAATTAAATGTGCCGCTTATTGGCCTGTGGTTGGAGGCTGACTTTGTTTACGGAATGCAAAGCAGAGCCAGGAAACAATTATGCGCAAGCCTGTAGTGAGACCTAGGTGCGTATGACTGAGCTACTGGAATTCACAGGGCAGAACCAGTCAAGTGGTCAAAGGCCAGTGGTAGGCCTTAAGTATTTTGCTTCAATTTTTTTAAAATGGTGAGGTGAAAAACCAGACAGACACCGTATGCAGCGTATATATGTATACTGTTTCCCTCTGGCGGGATGACGGCGATCATGTAACGGACACAGCAGAGCCAGGAAACAATTATGCGCAAGCCTGTAGTGAGACCTAGGTGCGTATGACTGAGCTACTGGGATTCACAGGGAAGAACCAGTCAAGTGGCCAAAGGCCAGTGGTAGGCCTTAAGTATTTTGCTTAAATTTTTTCAAATGCTGAGGTGAAAAACCAGACAGACACCGTATGCAGTGTATATATGTATACTCTTTCCCTCTGACGGGATGACGGCGATCATGTAACAGACACAGCAGAGCCAGGAAACAATTATACGCAAGCCTGCTGTAACGCTTAGCTGGGTAATAATGAGTGACTACTACCCCCAGCAGACATGCAGTAAACTGTAGACGATCACAGGCTTAGCTGGGTAATAATGAGCGACTACTACCCCCAGCAGACACGCAGTAAACTGAAGACGGTCACAGGCAGCCCAAATATAGTATTTTTTTCCAATTTTTGGGAAAAAGCCCACTGCCTATATAGCCTGTATATGGATTTCCCTGTTGGAGGATGACTGTGGTTATTGAAAGCACAGTGCAGCCAGAAAAAATTATGCGCAAGGCTGGGTATTAATGAGCGACTACTACCCCCAGCAGACACGCAGTAAACTGTAGATGGTCACAGGCTTAGCTGGGTAATAATGAGCGACTACTACCCCCAGCAGACAGGCAGTAAACTGAAGATGGTCACTGGCAGCCCAAATATAGTATTTTTTTCCAATTTTTGGGAAAAAGCCCACTGCCTATATAGCCTGTATATGGATTTCCCTGTTGGAGGATGACTGTGGTTATTGAAAGCACAGTGCAGCCAGAAACAATTATGCGCAAGGCTGGGTATTAATGAGCGACTACTACCCCCAGCAGACACGCAGTAAACTGTAGACGGTCACACGCTTAGCTGGGTAATATTGAGCGACTTCTACCCCCAGCAGACAGGCAGTAAACTGAAGACGGTCACAGGCAGCCCAAATATAGTATTTTTTTCCAATTTTTGGGAAAGAGCCCACTGCCTATATAGCCTGTATATGGATTTCCCTGTTGGAGGATGACTGTGGTTATTGAAAGCACAGTGCAGCCAGAAAAAATTATGCGCAAGGCTGGGTATTAATGAGCGACTACTACCCCCAGCAGACACGCAGTAAACTGTAGACGGTCACAGGCTTAGCTGGGTAATAATGAGCGACTACTACCCCCAGCACACACGCAGTAAACTGAAGACGGTCACAGGCAGCCCAAATATAGTATTTTTTTTCCAATTTTTGGGAAAAATCCCACTGCCTATATAGCCTGTATATGGATTTCCCTGTTGGAGGATGACTGTGGTTATTGAAAGCACAGTGCAGCCAGAAAAAAATGCAGTGCTAGGTGCAGTAACACCTAGCTGGGTAATAGTGAGCGACTACTACCCCCAGCAGACACGCAGTAAACTGAACACGGTCACAGGCAGCCCAAAGATTTTTTTTTCCAATTTTTTTGATAAAGCCCACTGCCTATATAGCCAGTATATCTCTTTCCCTGTACCACTGTCCCTGCCTCACCAGTACTGCCCCTATACTTAGTAAAATGACTGCAGACTGAGGACGCAAATGGTCTGCACGCCCGATATACAAAAAAAAAAAAAAAATGTGCAGAACTGCTAAAAGCAGCCTCAACAGTACTGCACACGGTCAGATGTGGCCCTAAGAAGGACCGTTGGGTTTCTTGAAGACGAAGATAACAGCCGAACACTCTCCCTATAGCAGCTACAGCAGGACGGCACTTCCCCTAATGTCTCTCAGCGTGCATCTGTGGCGAGCTGCGGCCGGCCCCAGTTTACATACTCGGGTGTCACCTGATCTCCCCAGCCACTCACTGCAGGGGGGTCGGATAGGGCTGGAACTTCACAGGAGGAAGTTGTAATGCCTTCGCTGTGTTTTTATTGGCCAGAAAACGGCGCAAACTTTTCTGGGAAGAAAATGGAAGTGACTCGAACACCTCGTGGTGCTCGTCTCAAGTAACGAGCATCTCGAGTACCCTAATGCTCGAACGAGCATCAAGCTCGGACGAGTATGCTCCCTCATTTCTAGTAGTGATACTTTTAGCCTAACTCATATATATATACCGTGTTTCCCTGAAAATAAGACACTGGCTTATATTATTTTTTTCCCCAAAAAGGGTACAGTGTCTTATTTTCGGGGGGGAAAGCTTATACTCACCTGATCCGTGGCGTCCCGAAGCCTCCTGATGGTCTTCGGTGGCGGCGCTGCGGTAAACTTCATCCTCCTTGTCTCACAGCTAAGCTTCTGCTGGTGACGGGGCTTTGAATACCCCGTCTCCAGCAAAGCGAGCGCTGTGATTGGCTAATCGAGCGTCAGCAGCCAATCAAAGCCGCCGCTTGATGAGCCAATCACAGCCATTTAGTGATGTCATTCATGATGGGTCGTACTGTTGGGGTAGGACTAATTTTCGGGGAAACACGGTATCTTGTTTTTATCTACTGCGTTTCGCTGACAATAGGACCCTACCATGAAAATAAGCCCTACCCTGATTTTTCTGTATTTTCGGGGAGGCTTGAAATACAAGCCCTACTCAAAAATACGCCTTAGCAACACTGCATTAAAAAAAGAAATGCATTACCTAGCAGGCAAAGTCCGGGTCCCTCACACCTCTCTTTAGAGGTCCATGCTATTCCCACAGTCCTTGGCGCTCGTACATCATCACTTCCTGGTGGCAGAATTCATAAATCCCCCCTCCAGGAAGCTATGGCTGTGGTTGGTTCATCGAGCTCTGCATTGATTGGCTGAGCTGTGGCACTCAAAGAACCAATCACAGCCATCGTTTTGTGGAGGCGGTGTTTAAGAATCCCTTTACCAGAAAGTGGTGATGTACCCGCCTTCTTCTTTTGTACCGCAACCAATATCTACCTGTGTACTGATATTTGGCTCCCTGACTACTCTATCCACCCACTCCTTTTGTACCACAACCAATATATACTTGTGCACCAACATTTGGCTTTCCTTGACCAGCATTGGTTATGACAAAGGGACTCCAGCCTGCACCAGATCATTACACCAAGATACATTGGCGCTGCTGATCAATAAGCATGTCCAATAAGATGACAAAAAGCCTTTAAAGAGACCCTGTCATCAACTATAAGGTTGCTATGCTTACTGACTTTGCAGGGGAACACCGCAGAAATGGTGGACCAGGTCAGTATAAAAAAAGGCTCCTTGGAATACATGTCACCTAAAATATAAGGACAATAACTTTGTTTCTGGTACTAATAGTTGATGACGCGGCTGAACTCCGGCTGCAGAAAAAAGGTGAGTATACTTTTTTTTTTTATTTTTACACATTTGCAGGATGCTTTTCAGGGAAGGGCTTATCTTTTAAGCCCTTCCCCGAAAATTCATACAGCACTCGCCGGCAGCCCATTGCTTTCAATGGAGCCGGCTGTATTGCCGCCTCCGTTGAAATCAATGGGCGAACATCGTTCTTCTCTGCCACAGCTGTTACAGCTGTGCAGAGAAGAACGATCTTTAGTATATGTTCTCAATGGGGTCGGCGCTGCTGCCGCTGGCCCCATTGAGCGCATATATAGAACACAACGATTCGCAGAACGCAGATAGGCGCGTTCTGCAAATCGTTGTGTCTTATAATTTATCGCACATCCGCATAAAAAACGGACATGTGACCGATCCCATTGGGAAGCATTGGGTCTTTATATCTGCAGATCGCAAGTGCGTCTGCAGATCGGACCAAAAAACGCCCGTGTGACCAAGCTCATATAGTGCATCCATATGGCACTGTAGGGAAGAATACTTCCATAAAGGGGTTGTCCAACTTAAAGCTGTTTTGCTGCAGATTCATTGCACAATGGCCCAGGTTGGTAATGTATGCTGAATCCAATTCACTTCAATAAGATTCAGTCTGCAATATCACTCAGCCTGCTAGGCCACTGTGCATCAAACAAAGTTTTATGCTTCCTGCTAGAAGTGGAACAACCCTTTAATACATTTTCTATGATGAATTCATATGAAAAAACCCTACACAATAGGCACAGAAAAGAGCTGCTATATTGATGTTAATGGGGCCATGAGCATCTATTTTGGATCAATTCAAAAACAAGCCTTTTATATGAGTCATAGCTCCATTATAAACTAAAGCAATGGCACTAGTTTGACAGAACCTAATATTAATGACCAGGTATCCTATGCAATATGCAGTACGATTCAAAAGTTGAGACACATCTTTTCACTTTAGGCTTTTTCTTTTGTTTCCTATTACATTGAAGATTCATATTGAAGGTATGGAAACTATGAAGGAACACACATGGAATTAAGCAGCAAAAATGCTAAACAAACCAAAATATGTTTTAGATTTTAGATTCTTCAAAGTAGCCACCTTTTGCTTTGATGACAGCTTTCTCCACTCCTAATTAGCATTCATGAGGCAGTCACCTGGAATGGTTTTCCAGCATTCTTCAAGGAGTTCCAATATGTATTGAGTACCTGTCCGCAGCTTTTCCTTAACTCTACGGTCCAACTCACCCCAAATAATCTCATTTGGGCTTATCTTGGGTTGTTATGAGGCTGTGTCATCTGACGCAGCTCTTCATCACACTCCTTCATGGCATGGTCAAATAGCCTGGAGATGTGTTCGGGTCATTGTCCTGTTGAAAAACAAATGATGGTCCCACTAAGCACAAACCATACTGGATGGCATGTCATTGCAGAATGCTTTTGGTACCCATGCTAGTTGAGTGTGTCTTCAATTTTTAATAAATCACCAATACTGTCACCAGAAAAACACCTGCACACCATTACACACCATCCCCCATGTTTCATAGTGGGAACCACACATGTAGAAACCATCTGTTCACCTTTACTGGGCCTGACAAAGACATTGCAGTTGGAACCTAAAATCTCAAATTGTAACTAATTAGACCAAATGGTGTAGTGACCATTCCTCGTGTTTCTTAGCTGAAGTAAGTCTCTTCTTCTTGTTGATGTTCCTCAGTAGTGGCTTCTTTGCAACAAAAATGTACCTTGAAGGCCTGATTCTTGCAGTCTCCTCTGAATATCTGATGTTAAGATGTGTTTGGTACTTGATCTCTGTAATGCAGTTATGTGGGCTCTAATCTGAGGTACTATTAGTTTGTGGTTTCTGAGTCTGGCAACATTAATTAACTTATCCTCTGCAGCAGTGGTAACTCTTGGTCTTCCTTTCCTGGGAAGGTCCTCATGAGTGCCAGTTTCATCAGAACGCTTGATGGTTCTCATGACTGCACTTGAGGATGCCTTAAATATTCCTGAAATGTTCTGATTTAACTGATCTTCATTTCTTAAAGTAAGGATAGATTCTTGTTTGTTTTTACTTAGTTGAGTGGCTCTTGCCATAATATGGATTAAAACAGTAGTTGAATAGCTAGAGCCCCCCGGTGACTCTAGGAGTCATGACTGACTCCTAGGGTGAAGTCACATTGTGAAGTTTTCTTGGCAGACTTCTTTTGCAGGGTGGTTTGCCATTGCCTTTCCCAGTCATCTTTACCCCCTAGCAAGCTGGGTACTCATTTTACTAACCTCAGAAGGATAGAAGGCTGAGTGAGCCTTGAGCCAACTACCTGAGTCAGACCTTAATACTGCATTTCTGCTGCCTTAGCAATATGCACCACACAGGGCTCTTCAGTAGTTGAATAGGGCTAAACATTATATGTGACCATGAACCAACCTGACCTCGGCAAAACGCAATTGATGATCTCAAACACAATAATAAGGCAAGAAATTATACAAATTAACTGTACAAATTAAGCATTTCAGGTGACTAAACCTCAGAGAATGTCAAGAATGTGCATAACTGTCATCAATGCAAAAGGGGCTACTTGGAAGAATCATAAAACCTATTCTGGTTTGTTTAACACTTTTTTTGCGCACTACTTCATTCATTTTGCGTTCCTTCACAGTTTTCATGCCTTCAATATGAATCTACAATGTAGAAAACGTGAAAAAAAAAGCATGGAATATAAATGTGTGTCCAAACTTTTGACTAATACTATATACACCCATATTGAAGATCCAAAGAAAACCTGGTAACCATAGCTATAGCAGTACAATATTAACCCCTTGATTTCTAGCTACTGGAGGCTCATATAATCCGTAGATGCTTTATCACAAGACATCTCTAAAATATTTCATCTACCCTCAGACATTCCTCAGTAGAACATATGAAAGCTGGGAAATAGAAAGTAAATTAATGAAGCTCATTTTCCCCGCAGATTCATTGGGCTCACTCTGGCTGTCCACATTTGGCGGAAATGAATTATCTACACCTTATCATTAAAATGGAATCACACATCAGCTTCATAAATAATGACTGAGCCCCCAGGATACTAGGCGGAGAGAAGACAAAAATGTAGAAGCAATTACCCCGGCCCTCTTCCCACTTCTATCCAGAAAATAATAGTTGTTTTATTTCTTTCAAGCTGTTTATAATTTGTTATTTTACAGCCAGTGTGTAGATTTAACCATTATTGAGTATAATGCATCTAGGTGGTATACACATATACCTGTATGGCTGATTATAACCCTGGAAATATAATGCCAGGCCTCCTAGTGAATATTAATGGCGTTTTCCAGCTTTATACATTATGCAGCTATCAACTACAATGTAAAACTTTAAGCAGTATACATTTTTAATACTGTTTATTTCTTCCGTCACCTTACATTGTGGTTATGCAAATACGCTGCTTGTTTTCCAGTGTTGTTCATTATCACAGCTGTGAAGGCGAAAATTGACGTGTGTATATATATATATATATATATATATATATATATATATATATATATATATATATATATACACGCACAAACAGGAACCTAGATGTTTTAGCCTCAGAATAACCCTTTGGTAGCCACCCATTTGCAATATTGCTACTGCCCACCATTTGTAATAATCTATTGCAGAATAACTAGCAGTGTAGCAAGATATATTTTAATTTTCTCACTGTTTACAAGGTATTTGCTTGTTTTCAGTGAAGACAAAGGTGAGGGCTGCATATGGACACTAAGGGCTCAGTCACAGTATTTCCGTGCGGAAAAACACCCGCACCGTGTGTGGACGAAAATCCGCACCTGCACGAGAAACAACATATGGCTGGCAATGGACCTGGTCATGCTGATTTTCGTTCACATGTGGTGTGGGCGTTTTCCCGCACGGAGATATGTGCAAATCTTCGCTCGTGTGACTGAGCCCTTAGAGTCTATATGAAGAGGCAAAATCAAATGCTTTTTACTGCTGATGGTTTGCTACGAGGAAGGAGCCCAGACGAACTTCAGTGGACTTCAGGCTAAGGCCTCATTCACACGAGCATTTTTACACGGCTATTTTGTCGCGATGAAACATCATCCGAAATTTGCGACCATGTGAAGCATTGGCCTCCAATGCATTCATTCACATAGGCGATTTTTGGATGCGTGAATAAATCGCCCCATTAAAACGTCAAATTGCTGACCATTTTCGGTCGCCGATTTTTCACGCTGCGACAAATGATGGGCAAGACTTATCTTTTGACGAAAATTGCTGGAGGCTCCCATAGACTCCTATGAGAGGTGAAAAAAGGGAGGAGGAGGGAGTTTACCTGCATCCGACACTCAGAAAAGAAGACTGCATTTAGTCAATAGAAGTCATTACGAGATGGAATTCCACGCTGCAGTGTATTTTTCCTGCGATACGCCCATGTAAATGGATGAGAAAACGCAAATTAATATCGGGACTCGATTATGGCTATTTTTCATTGCTGGGATTTTCCACCGCGCGTGGCCAGCGTGAAAACACACATCCGTGTGAAAGAGACCTAGAGGTGACTCAATAGAGCAAATGTAAGTGACAGTTGTTTTGTGCAAACCTGGCCGCCAAACAGGTGACGAGTGAGAATTTGTTCAGTAGACACTAGTCACATCAGTTCAACTCACCTAAAAATAGTCATTAGTTCATTAATTAGTGCCTGGGGTAAACGAGTAATCATTGTCTTTCAACCACTAGCCAACAACTTGTAGTAAGGTGTGCGCTTATTCGATGTGCTCACTTAACACTCATTGGTTTGCAAAAACACATAAAAAGCATTACTGAGACCCCACCGATCCCTTCAACCATTTCTGTCAGCCCTATTAAATTGAATGGTGTGGCCATTGCTCCATTCAATGTGACATCACTGTGGGTAGGGGAAGCATCCACACAGTGATAAGGGAGGCATGGGTCGTTTGTTCTTGGGATGAGTGGTGGTCTCAGTAGTAAAAACCCCATCAATCAGACTTTTATTTAGGTGATAAAAATTAATTCTGGTACAACCCCTTTAAGACCGAACCGACATTAACATTTTTATAGAATATAATCCCCAAATACTGAGCAAAGCGAGCCTAAAATGCACTTATATGTTTATGCGTTTGTTTCTATAGTGAAATCCTTATTGTGACATTAGCAACAGTTTGGAAAGTAAATAAAACCATTCTTCTTCCATTTACTTCCTGCTCTATAATCCCCCACTGAGATCGTGCTATTTAATGAGTGATCCGTAGTGTGACTGGTGTTTATTTTGATGTACACAAGAACCTATTGACAATAATTGCTTAATTGCATTGTTTGATAAATGAATGTTTGCTGGGGAAGACTGCCCTCACAGGACTTGCACAGAAACAAGATATCAAGTCAGAGAATGAACTACAGCGGAGGGAAATTCACTGAACACAAATGTCAACTAAAGAGGTCAGACTCTGAGGCAAGGGATGACAAGCGCAAGGAAATGATCCAAGGACTATAAAAAAGTCTGATGGTAGAGGCAGTAATGTATACGCATGCAGCGCGCCATACTCTATAATCATATCCCAGAACGGGTCATGTCTTCAATGGGGCTTGCATCCTGCGTAGCATTATTCATATATTGTCTATGGAGGGATAAGCCCCTGTTAGACACTCAGGCTGCTTTCACACGGCCTAGAAAAACGTGCAAAATTTGTGCATTGTGAGACGCACAAATCTCGCATGATTATAATCCCCATTCTTTTGAATCGGATCATATACATGAGCGATTTTTTTTTTTCCCCACATCGCATCCCGATGCTGGAAAAAAATGTGGCATGTCCTATTTTTGGGCGTTTTTTCGGTACGCATCACCCAATGTTTTCAATGGGACCAGAAAACACATTGCATGCTGCGTGATGTGCACACGTGAGTGCCATGTGAGGTTTCCCATTGAAAATAATGGGAAACACTTGCCGCTCCTCCGGCACGGCTGTACTGAAGTGATGGGAGGCGATTTTGACACAAAAATGCCTCGCATCCACGGGGACATTGCTCAAGCACAATATCAGGCTGAAATTCCACAATGCGATATCGCGTTCGACCGGGTGAACTAGCCTCAAGGTACCTTTACACAAGGCGATTATCACCCGAATTATCACTGGAAACAGTGAATTCAGGTGATAGTCATCCTGTGCACAAGTGGCGGAGTTGCTCAGTTTTTAACTCACCTGAAAGCCAAGCAAGTGTTGGTCCGTATAAACAGGAGTGGCTCAATTTTTGATTGCCTGTTTACTGTGAATGGAGGCAAGTGGTCAAAAGATCTCCAGCCCACTCTATCTCCATTCGCAGAATGACTATCCCTCCTGTGAAAAGTGAAGGAATGATATTTGCTGGGATGGCTATCGGGCACTATTGCAACCAACAGTCGTCCCGTGTCAAGGTACCTTTGCAATAGCGAGCTGAGCGTGTCAAAGTGGGTGAGACTACAGGGATTGTAAGATGGTTGTCACGGGTGGCTCTGTAATTCCTGCTGACAGTGGCGGTAAGGGTGCTCTGCTCAGCTGTCGCACAGTGGCAAGGTTAATATATATGGATACATGTACAATAAACAGTTGTTTGTCACGGGTGACGCCAGTACTCCAACCTGAACTCCCAAGTCTAAAGATGGCAGAATAACCTGAGACCAGTCTAGTAGCTTGTATTAGTAGACTGGGAGCATGCAGATTTACTGAAGCTTTTGATGATAATAATTGGTAATAGCATAAAACTTTGCAGCAGTAAAGGCGTAGCAGAGGTAACAGTAATGCAGGAATTGAACACGTTCAACACATTGGATTTGTACTTGAAACCAACAATTCCTTCAATGCTCTCTCTCTTTATTCTCCTAGAAGTAACTCTAAGATTTCCCCTTAGTGCTAATTAGCTAGTGGATTTACTGGCGGTATAAGATGCAGGTGTCGGATGGGAGTTAAAGATGGCCGCTGACTAATCCTGGCTTTGAATTCACCAGGTAGTTAAACTGACTATTTTGTGCAACGCTGGCCTCCAACTCAGATCTCCTCACTGCAGCACAGACAAGGGAGTAGAAGAGGACCTCGCTACCATTGCTAGATTTGTAGGAAACACTGCACACAAGACTGCCTCGCTAGCACTCCTCCTCTCCAACCAGACTTGCTCCTCCTCACTCCTCACTTTGCACACCAACTCCTCCTTCACTTCCTCTCTCTGTTCCCGCACTTTCTATTCTCCGCCCACTCTGCATAGGGACCCATGTGAAGGTTTTCCGCCCTGGGACCCGCTCACCAATTAGTGGAGGTGTGACGGACAGCCAATAGGTAACCAGCTGTTTGCCAATACTAAGCTCTGAGCTCAGGAAGAGGAGAAACAAGGTTTCTCTGACAGGCGGCACCTTCAATGTCCAAGAGAAATGCATAGACAGTTGTGACAGGAGAAGGTTGATGTGACTGTTCTGGAGGACCCTCCAGGCCACTACACCTTTTTGTAATCTTAGACTTAATTTGTGTTGGCTCGAGTAACATACTGTACATTGTAATACAGTGGCAGACACAGAGTGCCAAGGGCCCTGAGCAAAGAATGGGCCCAGGCCCCCTCCCCCACAACAAACTACAGTATAACAGTATGTGTATATATATATATATATATATATATATATATATATATATATATATATATATATATATATATACAGAATATCTATTATAACATGGCAGAGAAAAACACTTTGATTTCATTGGGATTTTCTGATCTACAGTTATGCTCAGCTCTGTTCCATTCTGTCTGCTTTCCACTATTTTAATGGAAAAAAAAATGGTACAAACTACAGCAATTTTTAAAGGAATCATTTTTAAATGAGCATGCATAGAATGGAACAAAGGCAAAATAATAGAAAATAAATGTATTAAAAGGGATTGTTCGGGCTAAGAACAACAAGTCTTCTCTCTGCCAAACACAGCAGCATCAAATAAGCGAAGAGTTCACTGTTTCAAATGGTTATCAAGTAGTGCCAGTCTATATTTCTGTGTTCTCTATATTAACCCCTTCCTGCTCCAGGGTATAGGTTTATGTTCTGACAGCAGAGTACTTCCCCCAACAGGGCATAAACTTACTCCCTGGGGATAGCGCGAGATCATAAGCAATCTCGCTCTATCCAACAGTGGGAGCCGGCTGTCAGTGACAGCCAGCCTCCCGCTGCAACAGCATCAGAGATACGACCCCCTCTGTTAATCCATTCCCACGCCACGATCTCTGTGTTGTCATCGGGCTCTCGCGATATAATCGCGGAGAGTCTGACTAGTTGCTATGGCAACGTGACGCCAGATACCGGCGTCCTGTATTGCCAGTGCCAGTGATTGCTGTAACAAATGAAAAGGCATTGCAGGACAGAAGTCCTGCAATGCCTTATCATAGCGATCATCGGTGCTATGGTGAAAGTCCCCTAATTTTTAGCATTTTGCCTCCCAAAAAACACAATAAAAGTGATTTAAAAAGCCGTATATACTCCAGAATGGTACGAATAAAAATTACAGCGCAAGAAATAAAAAATAAAAATGTTACAGGACTTTGAATGCAGCGATTAAGAAAAAAAATTCCTAGAAAAGGGGTTTTATTGCAGAAAAGTGGAAAAACCTGAAAAAATATAAGAATTTTGGTATTGTTGTAATCGTACCGGCCCGCAGAAAAAAATGTGTTGTGTCATTTATGCTGCATAATTAACGTTGTAAAAAAAAAAAAAATCTAAGGCAGAATTGATGCGTTTTCTCTCCCTGTTATCATAAAACAAATAATAAAAGTTTTACAATATAGTCTATGGTACCCAAAAATGGAACCAGAAAAACTATAGTTTGCCACGCAAAAAAACAAGCCCTTATACGGCCGCGTCGACAGAAAAGGAAAAAAGTTATGGCTTTTGAAAAATGGAGATGAAAATCAGCCAAAAATCGTTGCGTCCTTAAGCCTAAAATAGGCTGTGTCCTTAAGGGGTTAATAGAGCCCACAGTGCCACCATACAGGGGTTTAGCTAAAGGCTCATGGGCCCGGGAGCAAAAGTTTATCTTGGGACCCCCCCTACTTCTCTTAACTCCTTAACGCAGAGGCGTAACCTGAAGCTTCTGGGCCCCAATGGAAAACCTGTAACAGGGTCCCCAACTATAATGCTTTATTCATAGTACTGGGCTCCCTATATGGAGGAGAGAGGCCTTATGGGCCCCCTAAGGCTTCTGGGCCCGGGTGCAACCCCATCCCCTATAGTTGCACCATCTGTATCCCCTGTGTGCCACATTATATTAATATATCCCACTCTGTGCCCCCTCATATTATTAATTCTCCTCTGTGCCACCTTGTATTAATACAGTCCCATTCTGCATCTCGTCGATGAAACTTCCTGCCTGACAGCCATATTTCACAAACCATGTAGAGCACAGTCTGACTCTTCCCCTCATCTCTGACGCTTAGTATAGTATGTCCTCTAAGTACCAGAGATGGGGTCAGGAGTCAGACTGTGTTTTACATGTTACAGGGTGACGTGGCTATCAGGCAGGAGATTTAGGCGAATTTCACATGGGCGTGTGCAGCCCGATATTGCGCTTGCCAACATCTGATTTGGCCGTGGATGTGAGGCGTTTTTGTAACAAAACTGCCTTGCATCACTTCGGGAAAATAGCGATCCTCCACCACAGCTGACAGCCACTGCGGAGGATCACGGAGTTTCTCCAATTGTTTTCAATGGGGGAAGCCTCGCATCGCGCCACGGGCAACTAGCATGCAATGCGGGAAAAGATCATTCATGTGTATAACCCCATTCAAAAGACTGGGGTTCATATTCATGCGAGATTTGTGCGTCTTGCAACGCACAAATCTTGTGCGCTCATGTAATCCCGACCGAAGTGATGATCAGGAAGTTTCATCTAACGAGGTACAGTGGTGGTGGATGGATGCAAGAGCCAAACAACAGTCAGGACAGCCATTGTGGTGAGCATCCCCTCTTCCCCTTTGGCCTCCTTTGAATCTGACCGGCTGCACAGGCAGTATGTCCGCCCTTGAAGAAATATATTAGCATAGTCTATCCAGTTATGACTATAATTCTGCTGTGTTGACCTAAAGGACATTAAAAATCTCCAATTACTCTTGGAAGGTGGGGACAAAAAAAAAATCACACAAAAAAAAAGAAAACTAGCTCAGGAGTGGCAACAGTATTTGCAAATATGCTCCAATTAGAGATGAGCGAGCATACTCGCTAAGGGCAATTACTCAAGCGAGCATTGCCCTTAGCGAGTACCTGCCCGCTCGGAAGAAAAGATTCAGGTGCTGGCGGGGGCGGGAAGCGGCAGGGGAGATCTCTCTCTCCCTCTCTCCTCCCCGCTTCCTCCTGCTCACTCCCGCAACTCACCGCTCCCCCGCAATGGCAGACGAATCTTTTCTTCCGATCGGGCAGGTACTCGCTAAGGGCAATACTCGTTCGAGTAATTTCCCTTAGCGAGTATGCTCGCTCATCTCTAGCTCCAATGTATCCAAATTTAACCATCTGAAAAAAATGTATTTTATCACCTGACTGTTGTCTCCCTATCCCCCATTGCTATTGTATTATCTTCGCTCTTAGTTATCATGCAGCACAAAAGGAAATCTGAGGACAAATTCATCACTGCTCTAAGAACTATATATGTATTTTGGAATATTAGCTAAAATGTAGTTTCACCTTTTTAAACCTCATCTGAAATGAGCTGTTGGCCATTTCCTTCATAACAGGATAACTCTCCAGTAAGACATTAATACATGTCAACTAACCGAGCACAAGATATGCTGAAACTTTCTATTGATAAATAGTCCCCCAGATTAGCACTTGGGGCCTACATTTTAACAGACAGTATATCAGAAACTTTAGAACATGTCTTGTGCCGTTACTTCACCAATATTAATGTTTTCCCAAAGAACGCCTTCAAATTCTTATAACCCCCTGACATATTTATAGATGTAATATAAGGTTTTGGGGACATTCATGACCCTGGGACCTATATCTGAAAGTTTTGGCATCTCGCTAATATTTTACTTTTATTATGATTTTAAGGTTAGTGACTCTTCAATAAAGAGTTATACAACTTTTTGTGGTCAAAGGTAACTTTATCTCTGACACTTATGACATATCAATTGTAGATGCCCGACAGATAGGGGGCATGGGTTTCCACTTTTGGGACTTGAACATACTTAGAAAAACACAGAAAGCAAAGTGTTTTCAACCTTTCAAAACTGCAATGGGTAGGGCGGCACATACAGTATGTCTCCACAAACTCTTCTCTACGGGAAAGAAAATAGAGCTGTTATCGAAGCGCGGCACTCGGTGTATCCAAAAAAAATGCTGCTTTTTTGACAGCCATGCCTTTTTGAGACATTGGTAATCAGACAAGCATATCTTCTCCTAATGGTTGGGAGCCACACAGAATAGCCTCACAGTTCAAATATGGCCTCTAGGTCTCAGGTTGCGTACCCCTACTTTAAATTCATTTTTACATAACCCATTTTGCCATTTGAAGCTAATCAGAGTATTAATTATCTAGAGCAGTAGCAAAGAGTGTACCTCTTTGGAGAACCTAGTGGCTTCTCTGTGCAATGAAGGTCCGCAGTTGCAATCATTTTTTATTGTTCCAGTGCATCTTAAATAACAAAGCAAGTTATTCCCTATACATAGGACAGTGGATAGCTTGCTGGATTTAAAGATGAGCTAACTTTTCAAAAGTTTGGTTCACTGAAAAAAGTTCAGTTTGGTCCAAATTCGTTCAAAGCAAACTGGAAGTTACTAAAACCCCTTAAAACTAGTATTTAAAACTCTATCACCAAAAATAGTTTTGATTAATTAAAACCAGATAGAGAAATATATTACATTTTCTAATCAGTTTTACTTTTGTGATTGTAGAATTTTTTATTTCGTTGTCTATACATGACTACGGGGGCGGCCATCTTGCCTGTGCTGCGTTCAATAGCATTTAGAGATATGCTTTACAGCAGTCTCATGGGCCATTCACACAATGGACAAGGGGGGACCCATTTACTTGTATGGGAGACTGTTCTAGGCATGCTCTGTGATTTGTGTAGAACTCATTTTGCAGCGAGGCCACAGCTTATCACCTATTGTGAATGGTGGATCCTAAGTTATCTACACAGAGGTGTTTAATAGAGATGAGCAAGCGTACTCGACCACGCCCCTTTTTCGTCCGAGCGTCGCGATTTTCGAGTACTTCCGTACTCGGGCGAAAAGATTCGGGGGGCGCCGTGGGTGAGTGGGGGTTTGCAGTGGGGAGTGAGGGGGAGAGGGAGAGAGAGAGGGCTCCCCCCTGTTCCCCGCTGCTACCCCCTGCTCCGCCACGCCTCCCCCCGCCCCCCGGCGCCCCCGAATCCTTTCACCCAAGTACGGAAGTACTCGAAAATCGCGGTGCTCGATCGAGTAATTACTCGAAACGAGTAGGTTCGCTCATCTCTAGTGTTTAACTATCATTGTAATCCTGCCTGTGAAGTTAGAGGAATGACTGCTGTAAAATTTTCTCTACAAATCAGTAAGTGTCAGTATTATTAGGATCTGTAGTAAGAATAAAAATATAGGATTTTAGGATTTCTTTTTAAATACAGATTTCACCAAAAATTCCTAAAAAATGCTTAGCACAAATATGTGATTTGTATAATAGGTCATTTTCTGATGACACATTCCCTTTAACATTGTCTAATGTTAAACAAGGGGGCCCGTCCAAGAACCTGCACACCAAACTGTGGTAAATAATGAGAACCACCACAAGGAAAACACTGTTCCTAAAGACCCTAACCCAGGGAAGGGACCTGTGTATGCACAGATAACCCGCTATGACAATGGCAAAATTGACCTGGGCCACCAGCAGACCCTATGTGGGATAGGAGAAGACCACAAAAAGCAAGATGAAAAGTATAATAACCACAGTACTTACCCTTGAGAAGACTCAAAACAGGAGATTCATCACGAAGCTCTGACTTCTATCACAGTCAGGGGAAGACTGAAATTAAACAGCACTGAGCTGAGCACAAGGCCAGGTTAAATAGTCCTGACAAATGACCCACAGGTGAGACCAAGAAAGTCTCAAATAATACCACTCCCACCAGGGACAGAAGATGAAGAGAACTAAATACAAGACCTGCACCAGATTACTAGAAAGGAAGCGATCCCAGAACCACCGCAACAAAGCGATATGTCCTTCAATGGATGTAGCTCAGTGGTTAGCATTGTTGTCTTCACTACTGGGGTCCTAGGTTCAAAATGACCAACGTCTGCATGGACTTTGTATTTCCTTTTTTGTTTTCTCCTCCAAGGAAGATGATGAAAGAATAAGAAGCATGGTGGCTGAGTAGGTGTTCCTACTGAGGAGTAGGAAGAAGTACTGTGGCTCAGTGGTTAAAACTGTTGAAGTCCTCATTTCAAATTTGAGCAAAGAAAACATTTGCATTGATTTTCCAATGCCATGCAGATGTAGTCCTTGATCAGACTTGAACCTAGGACCCTGCACTACAAGCCAACAGTGCTAACCACTGAGCTATAACCATTAAAATACCACCACTGTGCAATTAGATATTGTTAAATACTAGTTTTAGGGGTTCCTATGAAGTTCCAATTCAGCAGAAACAAACCATCTGAGGTTCGGGTTCACTCTGAAGCCAATTTTTGTAGCAAAGTTTGACCTGAATTTGGGTTCTACAACTTTGATTGATCATCGCTATTGCAAATCAGTGTAAGTCAGGCTATTGAGACCCTCAATAATCACGAGAATAGGAGTCATGAAGGTCCCCAATTGAATGGAGCAGTGGTCACACATGCACACTGACGCTCCATTTACTTCAATGGGACTGCTAGAGATAGCTGAACATTTGAGCTGCCCTTGCTTTAGAATGCACTAGAGCTCTGATTCAACAGAGGTCCAAGCTTTTGGACCCTACAGTTGTGAAATCTATTTAACGTATAGGGCATAGCTTTTTATCATGACACAGCTCTTTTAAGAAAGTTTGCTTTATCCAGGCACAAAAAGATAAGTGTGAAAATTGGGTTAAAAATTATCATATAGATTTCTTCTGGCCAAACTGTGCAAAATATTTCCACTAGATATATTTGCAGTCAACTGCTTGCATCGACAAGGCCATTCTCATTGGGTGCTGTGATAATACTGTAGAGTTTCTGTCACTTCATTATATGATGCCCTAAGGCCCAGGTGAGAAATGAGGATGGTTGGTGCAATAAACACTTAGTATCTCGGACCACAGCACTGTCTGAAGAATTGGAGAAGTCTTGTCGGTTATTATACATTTCCTGACCCTTAGTCATTAGTGACATAGCCTGTCTATCTCAAGGACTCACACACTAAAGAAAACAGCTCACCTGCATATATTTCTTGTTCTCTTTTTATCCCGTCATGGTAGGAAAACTTCTTTCCTTTTTATACATGTTTGGAAGTTACCAGGCTCTATAATAAAACTGAAAAAAAGATGAATTGATAATAAAATGAGATATACTAAATTAAAGGCAATATAAGATAGATTCATTCACTATGGTGAGTCTGTACTTAGATACACAGAGCCTCTGCTGCTCCATACTAAACAGCTGTAGGTACTGCAGTCTTCGTGTCACTGCATGGTGATTCCTAGCAGCACAATACTAAGGAGGTATTCTTCCCTAGAGGCAATGCTCCAGCTCCATAATGTGCCATCTGATGGAACATGGCACAATCTGCATATGGGATCCAAGAGACTAAAACTTCCTTATGCCTCACTATAAAAAATAGGACCAGAAGAATAGTATAGCTCTGTAGATTTCTATAAGTTTTTTATTATGGCTCTGTAAAGCTCTGAGGTTGAACAAAGTTATAATGTACTTAGAAGGTTATTCCTATCTCATAAAGTGATGGCATATCATTGTGTTCAGTGGGGGGGGGGGGGGGGGGGTTACCTGTAGGGCCAACATTGATTCTAAGAATCAAGGGTCTGCAGCACTAGCGTACTGTCAGGGGTCGCAATGGTGACCAGGACCCTGTGCTGAGGGGGCCCAGAGGCCGCTCTCAACCATATACAAATGCACATTCAGTGCGTTAACAGCTGGGCGCATTGTGAGCCACACCACACCAATCACGCGGCCAGCAGTGCAACCAGCCTGAGAGAAAGCCAAGGCAGAATGGAGCAAGATGATGATGTCATCAGTGATTACTCATCATCCTGCTGCTCCTGCTTTGCGGTACGGCGGCTCAATCTGCATGCCCTGCTGCTCTCCTCACCCAGAGAAGTGGTCCGGGCATGTATCTATCTGTCTGTCTGTCTGTCTGTCTGTCTGTCTATCTATCTATGGATAAGTTACACATCTCCCTGTACATGCTGTATATAATTGCACACTTTACACACAATTAAAAATGCATCAAAAACACATGCAGTGTTTTTAATAGTTCATGCAGTTTCTTAAAAACATTTGTGGTTTTTAATGTGTTTTTCTTAATTGTGGTTCAAAAGGACAACAAAAAACATGAACACACTCTAAGGCCACTCTCACACATGCGTTCAGGAAATGCAGCTCGAAATCGTAGCATTTTTACCACAATTTGAGTGGTGTTTTTAAACGCATGGTACAGCGCTTTTTAATTCACCCCATCATTGTGATGGGTTAAAAGGCATGTGAAAAAAATATGAAAATGAAAAATAGAACAGGCAGCACGATTTAGGTATGGGTACAAGTGGGCAAGATGCACTTTTGCACCTGGGCCCCTGAGCCTTTAGTTATGCCCCTGGTCTGCAGTGCTACTTTAGAAAAGCTTCCCAACAGTCCCGGTTCTCAACCAGTGTCTCGCTGTCGTGGAGAGTCTCCTGTGTATCCCAGTCACTCCTTCTTCCAGTGCCCAGCATGATCCATTCATCATACTGGGCACAGCTGGCAAACAGTTCAGTTGGTAGAAGTCGTGCTAGGCTCCCAGATCTGCTGCAATGATACAGGATATCAGCCAGAAGAGACCACAAAGCACTGTGAGATCGTGGGGGAGGGTAAGTTTGTTATATTACTATTGAGAGCATTATGGCTACAGGGGGACTATATGGCTACATGGGGACATTATGGCTGTATGTTCCTATAGGGGGGCAATGCGGCTATACAGGGGTGTAGTTAAAGGCTCAAGGGCCTGGGTGTAAAAGTTCAGCTGAGCCCCCACCCCCCTTTACCACACTTGATGCTCTGATTGGCTAGCCAGCGCCAGCTTGGGCCACTGAAAGCTGGCGCTGGGTTAACCAATCACAGCCATTCAATGACATCTTTGAATGGCTGTGATTGGTTACCCCAGCACCGGCTTCTAATTGGCTGATGCCGGCGCTGGCTAGCCAATCAGAGCATTATCTTTGCTGGAGACAAGGAATTCAAGCCCCGCTTCCAGAAAGAAATGCTCTGCCGTTACGGAGGACATCGCGGCAGCCTGCAGGAGTGACGGGGACCTGCAAGCGGTAGGTGAGTATTAGGCCCCTCCCAGTGTGATTACTAGCAGGGAGCTGCGGCACCCTGGTTGGGAATCACTAAGAATACCAGCCTCGGTGTCAGATGGTCAGTCGGCACTGGTATTTAAAAATACCATCCTGTAATATGGCCGGTAGAAAAAAAAAAAACGGCACCAGTCTGCGGGGCAAGGTACCGGCCAGGCTGGTGAATTACCAGCTGGATGGCAACCCTATATACTGCTGAGGTAAAATAAAAGCTGTGCTGTGATTGGTTGCTGTATATTATACTGCTGAGGTAAAATAAAAGCTGTGCTGTGATTGGTTGCTATAGGCAACAGCTTTTAATCCTCAGTGCTGAGATAACATAAAAGCTGTGCTGTGATTGGTTGCTATGGGCAACAGTTTTCAATCCTCGATTGCTCCATGCATTCCTGTCATTTTATGAAACATAAATGTTCAACCCTCAGTCTGACTCTTCTAGTGGGAATTACTTGTTGGAAATAACCAGAAATACTAAATCCAGTTCGTAGAATCCAATAGTGAAAGCAAATTTGGAGGTTGCTGCATTAAAATTCAAAGCCAAAAATATGCAAATAAGGTTACTAAGACAACAAAATTTCAGACTTTTTTTTAGCCTTCCCCGGGTCGAGATTATACTGTGTGCTCTATATCACTATACATAGGGATATGTATAACTTATAGCAGCTGTACATATATAATAGGAGATACCGAGGTTATACCAGCATTCTCCATATCGCCCCTGCACACCACAACTCCAGACTCTTATCTTCACAGAGGTTATCGCAAATTCCAGGTCCGGGCCTCACACTGCTGCTAAGCACCTGACTCCTCCACCAGCTCATCCTGCACTGAAAGTATTCTGCTTCGGGAAGAATCGGGCCCTTATCAGCAGCAGCATGAGGCCTGGAGTCAGAATATTTGATAACTTCTGTGCAAATAAGAGCCTGGAGTTGTGGTGGGTGGGGCTGCACAGAGGAGGTTTCCCCCTGGTGCTTCGCTACAGTGGCAAAGGGGGCCTCTGGGCTCCCCCTGACTTAGGGATCAGGTTGCAGCTACGACCCCTGCAATCCATATAGCTTTTCCGCTGCAGCTATATATATTACTACAGGAGGCAGTATGTCTATATATTAGTACAGGGGGACATTATGGCTATTAATTACTAAAAGGGACTGTTATGGCTATATATTAGTACAGGGAACATTATGGCTGTATAATACTAAAGGGCGACATTATCACTACAGGAAGCATTATGGCTATATATTACCACAAGGGAACAGTATGGCTATATATATATATATATATATATATATATATATATATATATATATATATATACAGTTAGGGCCAGAAATATTTGGACAGTGACACAAGTTTTGTTATTTTAGCTGTTTACAAAAACATGTTCAGAAATACAATTATATATATAATATGGGCTGAAAGTGCACACTCCCAGCTGCAATATGAGAGTTTCCACATCCAAATCGGAGAAAGGGTTTAGGAATCATAGCTCTGTAATGCATAGCCTCCTCTTTTTCAAGGGACCAAAAGTAATTGGACAATGGAGTCTAAGGGCTGCAATTAACTCAGAAGGCGTCTCCCTCGTTAACCTGTTATCAATTAAGTAGTTAAAAGGTCTGGGGTTGATTCCAGGTGTGTGGTTTTGGATTTGGAAGCTGTTGCTGTGACCAGACAACATGCGGTCAAAGGAACTCTCAATTGAGGTGAAGCAGAACATCCTGAGGCTGAAAAAAAAGAAAAAATCCATCAGAGAGATAGCAGACATGCTTGGAGTAGCAAAATCAACAGTCGGGTACATTCTGAGAAAAAAGGAATTCACTGGTGAGCTTGGGAACTCAAAAAGGCCTGGGCGTCCACGGAAGACAACGGTGGTGGATGATCGCCGCATACTTTCTTTGGTGAAGAAGAACCCGTTCACAACATCAACTGAAGTCCAGAACACTCTCAGGGAAGTAGGTGTATCTGTCTCTAAGTCAACAGTAAAGAGAAGACTCCATGAAAGTAAATACAAAGGGTTCACATCTAGATGCAAACCATTCATCAATTCCAAAAATAGACAGGCCAGAGTTAAATTTGCCGAAAAACACCTCAAGAAGCCAGCCCAGTTCTGGAAAAGTATTCTATGGACAGATGAGACAAAGATAAACCTGTACCAGAATGATGGGAAGAAAAAAGTTTGGAGAAGAAAGGGAACGGCGCATGATCCAAGGCACACCACATCCTCTGTAAAACATGGTGGAGGCAACGTGATGGCATGGGCATGCATGGCTTTCAATGGCACTGGGTCACTTGTGTTTATTGATGACATAACAGCAGACAAGAGTAGCCGGATGAATTCTGAAGTGTACCGGGATATACTTTCAGCCCAGATTCAGCCAAATGCTGCAAAGTTGATCGGACGGTGCTTCACAGTACAGATGGACAATGACCCCAAGCATACAGCCAAAGCTACCCAGGAGTTCATGAGTGCAAAAAAGTGGAACATTCTGCAATCGCCAAGTCAATCACCAGATCTTAACCCAATTGAGCATGCATTTCACTTGCTCAAATCCAGACTTCAGACGGAAAGACCCACAAAGAAGCAAGACCTGAAGGCTGCGGCTGTAAAGGCCTGGCAAAGCATTAAGAAGGAGGAAACCCAGCGTTTGGTGATGTCCATGGGTTCCAGACTTAAGGCAGTGATTGCCTCCAAAGGATTCGCAACAAAATATTGAAAAAAAAATATTTTGTTTGGGTTATGTTTATTTGTCCAATTACTTTTGAGCTCCTAAAATGTGGAGTGTTTGTAAAGAAATGTGTACAATTCCTACATTTTCTATCAGATATTTTTGTTCAACCCTTTAAATTAAACGTTACAATCTGCACTTGAATTCTGTTGTAGAGGCTTCATTTCAAATCCAATGCGGTGGCATGCAAAGCCCAACTCGCGAAAATTGTGTTACTGTCCAAATATTTCTGGCCCTAACTGTATATATATATATATATATATATATATATATATATATATATATATATATATATATATATATATATTAATAAATCAACCAGTATGATAATTATTTATTACTATAAGGGGTAGTATTGCTATGTATTACTCCATGAGGATATTCTGACTATATAATAGCACACTTTTCATTGTACTTCAGCAGTATAAGAAATGGCAACCAATCACAGCGCAGCTTTCATTTTACTTCAGCTGTATACGAAATGAAAGCTGCGCTGTGATTGGTTGCTATTGGTAACAAAAATTACAGAGGAAGTTGGTGAGTTTTCGAATTTTAATTACGCCAGTATTCATGACCTGGTGCTTAAGAACTGTCATGCAAATTTCACTCAAATTGGACCAGAACTGTGGATTTGTATGCGCCAGAAACAAAAAGATTTTGCGTTTTATATATAAGATAAGGATTACGGATATGTTCTCCCCATGTTCGTGTGGGGCCCCCAATGGGAACAGTATGCAATTTATAGAGTAAATAAAGGTGTATTATAAACATTGGCTTTCTGAGCAATTTATCTGTCTCCATTTTTGACCTTACATCTGACATTTTCTAATTCTTGTATAAGTAATGGGACAAAATACAAGCTAAACCTATAATTAAAGGTGTATTCCAGTGATGTTAAGTTATGCCATTTCTGCAGGATTGGGAATAACTAGCTGATCTGTGGGATCTGACCACTGGGACCCCTACTGATTGCCACAATGGGGGTCATGAACAGGTGTTCCCCAAGAGACTGGCAAAATGAATGGAGCAGAAACACACCTGCTCAGCCACTGCTCTATTCATTTCAATGGACAGTTCAGTTCAAGTGCTTGGTAATTTGCAGCACTGTCATTAAAAATAATAGAGCAGTGTCAGTGTCTGAGCATGAGGGTAGCCACTCCATTCATTTTGGCATTGTCTCAGGAAACAGAGAACCACTATTCTGACTATCAAAGACAGAACGCTTAAGGGCCATTTACACGCTAAGATAACCTTTCATTTGATTGTTTTTGAGCGATTTTTTTGCATAAACTGCTAATAGACACAAATGTCCATTAGCAGCTTGTCACCTTTACTTGCATGTAAATGAGCAGATGGTTTGTTCTCTGCATTCAGCTCCTTTGTTCTGTTGCGGGGCTACAAACTGAATACAGTGTAATCAACACTTCCTTGAAGAATACAGCACCATGGACAGCAAACACAGCATTCGGTCTGTGTTATCTTCTCTCTGGCTGAATGATGGATTTTATGCCCACCTAAAAATCATTGTTTACCTAAAGAGTGAAAGATGGGAGCATGTATACACAACAATTATCGCTCAAACGATGGTTTTTGAGCAAATTTTAAGCGATAATCGTTGCATGTAAATGGGCCTTTACTATTTAGTCAGTTATCACTTATCCTGCAGGTAGGGGATAACTGAATGTTATTGGAATACCCCTTTAAAATTAATTACCATAAAACTAGAATGATACACCATTTTTTTCACCTAAAGCAGAAGTCTAGCAAGAAAAGTATTAAGTAAGTCCTCCATTATAGTTCCCGTTCCTTTAGTATTCACTCCTGACTTTGGCTCAAAAATCTGCACCAAAACTACCACAAAACTGTATGAGTGATTCACCTTCTAGTTGCTCTTCCTAAGGAGAAAAGATAGCGTTCCTGACCCACGTCGCAGGACTCTCGCTAGCCAAGCAAGAAAAGCCTACTGCACACTGATGAGGGGCAAACACCCCAAAACAGCTGTCTGCGCATGGATTCTGGCCTGGCTTTCAATTCCCAGTCATTATTACAAGGCTTGTATAAAGAGTCTAACATTGCCTTGCAGGAATGCTGCCTTCCAATATGTGGTGCTGCAGAGGTATTGTTCCATCTCCCTTATTGGCAGCTGAAAAGTAACAAGCACAATGTAGAACCTGTAGGAACATTCAGTGAAACTTACAAAAAAGTACAAACTTTTTATATACTCTACTGTATGTATTTTTAATGCCCATGTCCACAGAATTTAAACCTCCATTCTTTAGAATAAAGTTTTCGTGTAGATCTTTTTGGATTTACTCCCACACATAGAACAGTGTGACTTGAAGTCATGGTGGGTCCCCAGGGACAGCAATAAGAACTGCTCCACAGCAGAACACTTTCTACATCCTGTAATGGTATGTCAGAGCTCATAAGCCCATCTAGGATTCTGCTCATCACTGGTTTTCATTTCAGCTTTCGCATAAGTGATACCATGTCCCAAGGAGAAGTGATAATCTGCTATCACAGATTGCTTAGAGGCTCTAAATAATAAAATGCTCGTCTTTTTACTTGTGTATTAATACTTCTGTCTACAGTTACCCACTGGGCTTATGAAAACAAGAAAGAACAGAAAAGAAGTGATGAAACAAGGGCATACAATACTGAAAAATTGTTTGAGTTCATTTCATAAATTGAATTTCGTAGTACTCACCTTGAGCCTTTGCTCTTTAGATCTTTTCTGATGAGGCGCTGTTGATGGCAAGTTCGAAAGTAAATGTGTTTTTCAGGCATTTTAAAACTTAACCATTCAGCTCAAATGGGACTAGTAACATTTAAAAGTGTAACAGAGAATGGCATTAAGAAGCTAAAGGCCCTTTACACAGAACGATTATCGTTAAAAAAATTGTTCAAATGAGCGGAAATGAATGATCCGCATTCAGTGAAAATGCAGCTAATGATTGAACGACGAACAATAAATTGTTCGCTTTTAGTTAATCATTCATTTTATGCAGGCATAAAAATTATCATTGGCTCATTCACTAATCGTTCGGTTTAAATACTGATCGTTCAGTCGCTCTCATTCACTTAGGCTTTATTCCCACAAGCGTATATCGGCTGATGATTTGATGTCCGGCCCCTATATACTACAATCTGAAGGGTAAAAACTCGTGAACAGGCGCACAAATCTAACGCCGGCTCACCTCCTCTCTCCTTCCCTCTGGCTGATTGCAATGGGAGAGGCAGGACAGGGGCGTAGCTAAGCTCCCACCCCCTCTCCGCCCCTTGTCCATAGCCAACAATGGGAGGAGGCGAGATGGGATGGTGCTTAGCTCCGCCCCGTCCCGTCCCGCTCTCTCCCATTGCAATCAGCCGGAGGGGAGGAGAGAAAAGGGAGGGAGTTTAGCAGTCACGCTGCTAAACTCTCTCCCACCTCCCTTCTCCGGCTGCTCTCATTAGCTCCTATAGGAGCCTATGCAGCAGCCAACGTATTCCGGGCAGAAAGATAGTTCCAGGACTATATTTCATAGCCGGGCGCTTTTACGCCGTGTGAATACGGCCGTCGGATCTGATGCATTGGAATCTAATGCCTCAGATGGTAGCATATATCGACTGGCCGTGAAAACAGCGGCCGATATACACTCGTCTGAATAAGCCCTAAGGTGCATACTGCTTAGTAGAGATGAGCGACTATACTCGATAAGGCAAACTACTCGAGCGAGTAGTGCCTTATTCGAGTACCTGCCCGCTCGTCTCTAAAGATTCGGCCGCCGGCACGGGTGACGGGTGAGTTGCGGCGGTGAGCAAGGGGGAGAGAGGGAGAGAGAGATCTCCCCTCCGTTCCTCCCCGCTCTTCCCCGCCGCTCCCTGCCCCCTGCCGGCACCTGAATCTTTAGAGATGAGCGGGCAGGTACTCGAATAAGGCACTACTCGATCGAGTAGTTTGCCTTATCGAGTATGCTCGCTCATCTCTACTGCTTAGTAATGGAGTGAATGCAGAGGGATAGTGTGAAGCTTTAGTGCTAGCTTGGAAAGGAGGTATCTCCGGCCTGTGAAACGGAGCTAGTTTTACTACACATACTTGCTGGCTGACAAAGTAGTCCTCATAGCTGCACAGTGTTTCAGGACCACTTACCATAAAAAAAACCCAGTCAGGATTTTGGGACATTGCCCACCAGCCCTATTATTTCAAGCTGTGAGTATACTATACTTATTGGTTCGGTTACTTCTTTGGAGTTAGTAAAACCAAGCAGCTAAGATGCTGTCATTCATTTCCTCATTTACTACCTGGGACCCAACTCTTGGACATTCCATCGATAGAGACCATTACTAATACTGCACAGTTCATCCTGCTAAGAAAGATGATCCCAGATGCCCTGATGACCACAAAATAGCTTGAACAATGTCATGAACCCTATCACTCATTGCATATGGACTTCATAGAGGGGGCAACCTGCTTGAGTCATAATGAAAAGCTATTCCTTAAAGGGGTTTTCCAACTTTGAAAAGAATTGTCTTGGGGTAGGTAATAGTATAAAAAATAAAATAACCATTACTCACCCTTTCACTAAGCTTCTGGTGCAGCGCCACCAACACAGCCTCTCCCAACTACAGTCCCAACTGAAAGAGGAAGTGGTAATGTCACATTCATTGCTCACAATAATTTTTTAGCAAAGTGCTGGCTTAAGCCCCATTTACATGCAATGATTATTGCTCAAAATTCACTCAAACAATGACTTTTGAGCAATAATAGTTGTGTGTAAATGCTACAATTATTTCCTTTTCATTTGAACCATGATTTTTAGTTGACTTTAAAATCCATTCTCCACCGGAGCGCTGATAACATTGTATTCAGCTGCAGTCCCATGGCAGAACAAAGTGGCTGTATGCAGATAACAGACCATCTGCTGTTATCTGCATACAACTCAGGGAGGCTAATTTACATACAAATGAAGCTAATAAGCTACTAATGGGCATTTGTGCCTGTTAGCAGCTTATGCAAAATGATCACTCAAACTGTAATTCTCCCTATCTTTTGAACACATTTTGAGAGATCATCTTTGCATGTAAATGGGCTTTAGTGGTTGTAGGAATCCTGCACACATGATTGTTGAGGTCAGCGATTAGCTGCAGCAGTCATGTGAGTGATGAACATGATTTCATTGCTCCCTCCTTTAGCAAGGCCCAGAGGCACAGTGGAAAGATGAGTAATGGTTATTTATTTTTATACCATTATCCAGCCTGGGGAAATTTTTGCAAATGTTGGAAACCCCTTTAAGGCTGGCTTACACTATTTGAATTCAGCTTACTCATGTGTCAAATTGACAGCATTCATATTGAATGTCTGTCAACTATAGCTAACGTATATATTTCCTGTATTGGCAGGCACTGTAGGGGAAATGAATGATCTGATGTGGCTTCACACGAGCGTGTTTTTGTGCGTGTATATGCCCGCACAAAAACACGCTTCTATTAGAAACAATGCATTCACTATGGTGTATGCACATGCCTGTGCTTTACAGGTGTCTGCCTGTAAAGATAGGACATGCGTGCACCATAGGGAATTCACTCATTGTTTTCAATGGAGCTACGGCTGCTGCCAGCGGCTCCACTGACGACAATGGTCTGGCAGCACCCATGAATTGTTTTTCAGGGAAGAGCTTTACATATAAGCCCTACCCTGAAAAACAAGAATTTAAGTGTTAAAACAAATAAATAAATAATGCACGCATTCTCTCCAATGGAGCCGCAGCTGCTGCCAGCGGCTCCATTGAAGACAATGGTCTGCTAGCACCCCTGAATTGTTTTTCAGGGAAGAGCTTTACATATAAGCTCTTCCCTAAAAAACAAGAATTTTAGTGTAAAAAATGTTTTAATACTTACCTGTCCACCACTGCCGTGTCCCCTCGGGGATGAAGAACACATCTGCCTCATGCGGCAGATGTCTCCTTTATCCCCACGAGGAAAAAGAATTCCCTGCAGCACCTGCCACATCTGTGACAGATGCAGCAAAGGAATTCTTCATCTCTGCGGGGAATAAAGAATTCCCTACCACAGCTGTAACAGATGACAGCTGTGGTAGGGGATCCATCTACCGGCACCCTGTAATTGTTTTTCAGGGAAGGGCTTTAAATATAAGCCCTTCCCTAAAAAACCAGAAAAAATGGTGATAAAAATAAAAATAAATAAATACTCACCTTTCTTCAGCTGCCGGGGCTCAGCCGTGTCCAGCCGCCTCTTCTCCTGCGTTGCTGTGAGTAGTATTCAGCAGGTGGGGATTTAAAATCCCCACCTGCTGCATGGGCTGCCTCTGATTGGCTGAGCACTGTGACCAATCAGAGGCAGCTCTCAGCTATTGAATGACAGCTGAGAGCTGTCTCTGATTGGTCCCTGCTCTCAGCCAATCAGAGGCAGCACTCATCCATTCATGATTGGGTGAGTGAGTGCTGCCACTGATTGGCTGAGAGCTGGGACCAATCAGAGGCAGCTCTCAGCTATTGAATGACAGCTGAGAGCTGCCTTTGATTGGCTGAGCGCAGGGACCAGAGGCAGCTCTCACCCATTCATGAATTGATATGTGTTAAACATATTTTTAAATCATTTTTGGTGCTTTTTTAGTTTTTGATCACAATCACTAATTTAAAAAAAATCCTACATTTTTTTACACTGACCACAGGGCCTAATAATAGTCTGATACTTTCTGGACTGTAGAGAAAGCTTTTCAGCAGTCATCTCACTATATTCACAGGCAGGATTACACTGAAAGGTAACACCCATATGTAGATAACACAGAATCCACCATTCACAATAGATATAAGCTGTGATTATCTACTCTCAAAAGGACCTCTACACTGGTCATAGAGCATATTAAGAATAGTCCCATAAAAGTCAATGGTTTCCCTCCTGTCCATTATGTGAGCAGCCTATGAAGCTGCTGTAGAGCATCTCTCTAAATCAGGGGGGTAACTATAGAAGGTGCAGGGGATGCGGTTGCACCCGGGCCCAGGAAACGTAGGGGGCCCATAAGGCCTTTCTTCTCCATATAGGGAGCCCAGTACTATGAATAAAGCATTATAGTTGGGGGCCCTGTTACAGGTTTTGCATTGGGGCCCAGAAGCTTCAAGTTATGTCTCTGTGCAGCATGGTTTAAGTATGGGTACGGGTACAGATACAGATAAAGGGGGGGGGGGGCAGCTCACGTTTTGTATCAGGGCCCCTGAGCCTTTAGTTACGCCCCTGCTCTAAATGTTGTTAAATGTAGCTCAGGAAAGATGGCCGCCACCATAGTCATTTATAGACAACAGAATAAAAAATTCTACAATCAGAAGATAAAAGCAGATTAGAAAAATGGAAAATGTTTCTCTATCTCGTTTTCGTTAATAACATTTTTGGGTGATCTAGTGCCTTTAATTCCATTTGTAATATTATGTCCCCTTCTCCATCCATTCTTATCATGCTTTAGACTGTTCCTACCTCTTGTCCAAGCCTTGACTGAATACAGTGAGAAGAGCCCTGATTAATTCCCTGGCTGTCATTGAAGCTCTCATAATGATTCAGGTTTACAACTGGTGGTCTAAGCTGCACCAAATGGCTACAGGTCTGTCTCTGAAGTCAAATGCACGGATGTAGTATATGTAAAATGTACAGTATTCAGTATCCTTCTAAACATGATAATAAATACCTTCAATGTGGTTCATGAATGTATGTATCTAGGACAATGCTAGGTAGTTTTACAACAGCAAGAAAAAACAACTTAAACATGAAGTATTTTTTTTCATAATATTCTATTTGTACTATATATTTTACTATAGACATCCTGCAATACATCTGATATTGTTACCTGACTTAAAAGTGAATATATATATGTATATATATATATATATATATATATATATATATATATATAAAGTTTTATGGACAAAGATTTAATATGACATGTGTTTTATTCATTTAGATCTCTGCTTATTCTAATCTGGAAGATCCAGTGGGTGGTCCTATCAGTGATTGGCAGCTACTCCTGTATGTACAGTCATACACAGCTGTCAATCACTGATAGCTCCACCCACTGGACCTCAAAGATTGTAATGACCAGAGATGTAGATGAATAAAGTACCAGCTATGCTGAATCTTTTCCCATAAAACTATATATCAATCTGCTCAGCTCCTACTGATTTATATCATACCATCTACAGAATGGACTGCATGATCAAGCTGACAGGTTCCCTTTAATGATGGCTAAAAGCAATGTAAAACCTTCTTTGTTTCTAAAAGTTGTATTCCTGTATCACAGCGAATGAGTATAAGGCCTCTTGTACACAGGTGACACGTATCGCTGCACTGTGCGATATCGCTGCGTCTTCTTCGGCAATACTGTGATTTTGTTGCACTACAAAGTCACGCGACTTTGTAGCAGTACATGCAAGGATTTTCGGGGGTTGGGGGGGGGGATGAAATAGAAGCCCTACCCCGAAAATAAGCTGTAGCTGAAGAAAAAAAAGAAAAAGTATACATCACCTCTCCTGAGCTGTCCGGGGCACCACCGCAGCTTCTCCCTAGGTCCCAGCAATGATCATCTTCTTCATCTTCTGGCCGGGGATTGAAAAATCCATAGCTGCTGGAAGTGCTGGCTGTGATTGGCTGATGCTTAGCCTATCACAGCCAGTGCTCTATGAAAATCTGTGATTGGTTTAATCACAGCCATTCATCAAGCACTGGCTGCGATTGGCTAAGCATCAGCCAATTACAGATGGATGGGGATTTTTCAATCTCCGGCCAGCAGATGAAGTGGAGAAGTAGTGCTGGGACCCGGGGAAAAGCTGTGGTGGCAGCGGAGATGATGTATCTGTTTTTGCTTTTTTTTTCTTGCAGGCAGGGCTTAGATTTGGCTTGGACAGAAGGATTTCCTACTGTCAAAGTTGTATCACACCGCATGAAAATCATGTTTTCGTGCGATACGATGCAACCGAGAGGAAGGCTTCCTAGGAAAACATCGGCTACAAAACCTCACGAGTTGTGAGGTTTTTGTGTCGGAATGTCGCATGCTACAAAACATTGCATGTGTGAAGGAACCCATAGGAAAGCATGGGCTTCACATACATGCGATTTGTAGCATTGTAGCAATGCAACAAAATCCTGCAACTTTGTCACCCGTGTGAAGGAGGCCTAAAGAGATAGGGCTTACTCAAACCCCTAGAAGTCAGCAGGGAGAAAGACATGCCAATGCTTCTGTATGTCCCACCCAAATATTCATGAATTATGAAAAAGGAATATAGTAACAACATTGTATAGATGTGTTCACCCTTTTTTGAATTTCGTTAAAGACCCTAATTTGTCATAAAACAAATTCAATACATTATTGTGACATGCAATACTTATGACAACCATTGGGTGCCCACAAGTAGACAAATATAACATATACATCTCCCGACAGAGTAACATAAAATCGTAGCTTGTTTCAAAGCTCATCATCTTGTGCCAAATATCTTAGGATATGTCAAGCGAAAGGGAAAAGTAAGGAAGGACACTTTTGTAAGTAAAAGCAACCATTTTTATTATTTAGTCACAATGTTACGCAGCAAAAATTCCATGCAGGAAAAAGTATAAACCACGCTTGCTTGCAGAGTAAAATTTGTAATCTTCTTTTATTTAGTCATATTAAAAAATTGCCAGCTACACACATCTCTAACCAGACGCGTATTGGCTGCACAGAGCCTTCGTCAGTGGTACAGCACACCACATTCACAATGTTACACAGTCTTCATTACTCAGTTTTTTCTGTCTTCTTCTTATCCTCTGTTTCTGCTCATACTTTTAGGTTTTACACTAAATTCAATGCAGTAAAAATCACAGAACCATCAAACAGAAAAAAATCCCAGAAAGCGGCCACATACTCACTGATACATTGATACAAGAGGGCAGGCATATAAACCAGATATCTCGTCCAGACTGCTACATGGAGGAGCCAAAAACAGACATATGTAAGGACGCTGATGAGACAACTACTCACAAACCCTCTTTATAATGAGGGGGTGGATGCTTAATGTTAATTCCTGCACAAGAAAGTCAAATACAGGAT
Organism: Eleutherodactylus coqui; assembly: GCF_035609145.1. Lineage (NCBI taxonomy): Eukaryota > Metazoa > Chordata > Amphibia > Anura > Eleutherodactylidae > Eleutherodactylus > Eleutherodactylus coqui. The sequence continues at coordinate 91,119,576 of NC_089837.1, forward strand.
GTCAGCCCACATGACACATGTAGTACACCATGCAGGATTGCAACTTATTAATGTTGCAGGGAGACGGCAGGAGATTTCACCCCTCGCTCTCTCCCACCCCTCTCCATTCACTTAACACAGCAGGTGTTCAGTACTGAACGGCTGCTGTTTACACTGAACGATCATCGTTCAGGATTTTATACAGCTTAAAATCCTGAACGATGATCGTTCAGTGTAAACAGCAGCCGTTCAGTACTGAACACCCGCTGTGTTAAGTGAATGGAGAGGGGTGGGAGAGAGCGAGGGGTGAAATCTCCTCCAGCCACCCCGCCTCCCCTTGCTTTGCGAGCCAGCGATACTCACTCCTGTGCAGCAGAATGGGAGCAAGTATGTGTGGGGACGAGTGTTGGGCATCGTTTGCCCGATATTCGTTCTGTGTAAATGGGCCTTTACATACGTTCCTACTGTTTGCAATCTTGGGGGTGGGGCTTAGCTCCCTATTCTTTCCATAACATGAGGGCAGTCTCTTCACAGCAGTGACCATGTGCTTCAGCCCCTAGTTGACCCTACATGGGAAAGGGAAATAACACAGGAAAACTAAAAACTAGAAATGAAAACAAGTGCAGAACGTAGCTTGGGATGCAGCAGGTAACTGAACGATCCAGGACCAAGGCACTGAGTGCTAGCTCAGCCAGACAGAGACTAACAATCAACCACAGTTCAGCTCAGTATCAGGCCAGGTAAGATAGCCCTAGTAATTATCCACAGATGCAACTACGCACCTCACACCAAATACCACACCCAATGGGCCAGAAGATGTTGAAACATCTCCAAAACCAGCACCAGACTATCAGCAAGGTGGCAATCCCAGAACCGCCACAACTTAGGAGCTCAAGAACTTTAATTTTTATAGGAATACAAACACTTTCTAAAAGAGGCATTTCTGGAAAGCAGACAAGTCTTCTTTATGACAAGAAAATTAGTGTATAAGCCTTTAACAGAGTTCCTTATGGGTAAAAGCCACATTTTTGTACATCATTAAACATATATTACTGTAATATGTATTAGTATTTATTATGGCAGTTAACATATCATAATACTGGGTTATGTAAAATGTACAAGAGGATATATATCTTCTTGAACAAATGGGTTAATTTTGTCAGAGCAATTATGTGAAAATTATACATTATGCCTAAAAATGTTAATGAGAAGTAGTTAACATAATGGACAATGAAAAAGAGAACATCGTGTTCTATAAATAAATATAGAGCAAAGAAAGAGATCAGATCTCAAAGGACAGAAAGTTTAACAAAGACATATCCAGAGATCATATCCACAGATGCATTTGAATAATAATGAATAATACAAGATGGGATTAAAAATTGAGCGAATTAAAGATAAAACTACAGTGTCAGTGACAAATATTGCAATAATGAGGGATTTATATCAATATTTGCTAAATCATGTAGTGCTAAAGGGAGTCTGAGATCTAAAAATTATTATTTAATAGGTTGAAAAATTAAACTACAGTGTATACACTGAATCAGCAAGTTAAAGGGGTTTTCCATGACTCAAAAAAAAGTTTTAAGAGATAGAATGTTATAAAATAAAGAAATATGTTATACTCACCTCTTTAAATGCCCTGCCGCGGCTCAGCCAGGAGCCCTGGTCACCGCAGCTCCGAACCCAAATGGAGCTGGTAGCGGTCACATGACATTCATGCCATTATCACTAGGAAGGAAAGGATCAGATAAGGATGGTTATCAAACACAGTAATCAGAGTACCTTAGGGCCTGGTAAATCTTCAAGGAGTATTCAGCAGTTCCCCAACCCTTATAGAATATGTAAATTGCCCAGTGTGCAAATTTGACCATCTCTCCATACATACTCAGTGGTTAGACTCACCACTTCTGATGATAAATGCTTCTACCTGAAATACCTCTATCTCTTCCTCAAGACCAAAAATGTATGGAATGCTTGTTATGTTTCTGCAGTTGCAATGTTATGGCGGTATCACTTGACTCACAACGGTGGAACATAAATTAATTTTTTAATATTTTCTGTTTGAAATACTCCAGTGAGTTTCAGAGAGGCAGAATGATCAACCAGGATTCAGCTATGAGGTACAAAAAAACAAATATTCAAAACCTTCAGCATACGGGTTACTACTTAGTTGGGAAACCTTTAGACTTAATTATGGCCTTAAGACACCGTCTCATGGCGTTAACCATTAGAGATGAGCGAACCTACTCGGCCACGCCCCTTTTTCACCCGAGCGCCGCGATTTCCGAGTACTTCCGTACTTGGGTGAAAAGATTCGGGGGGCGCCGTGGGTGAGTGGGGGGTTGCAGCGGGGAGTGGGGGTGGAGAGGGAGAGAGAGAGGGCTCCCCCTGTTCCCTGCTGCTACCCCCCGCTCCGCCACGCCTCCGCCCGCCCCCCGGCGCCCCCCGAATCTTTTCACCCGAGTACGGAAGTACTCGAAAATCACGGTGCTCGATCAAGTAATTACTTGAAAAGAGTAGGTTTGCTCATCTCTATTAACTATGTTTTTTTGGTTCTTCAAGTGTTATAATTAGAGATGAGCGAACATACTCGTTTCGAGTAATTACTCGATCGAGTACCGCCATTTTCAAGTACTTCAGTACTCGAGTGAAAAGTACTCGGGGTCGCCGGGGGCGGGGGGCGCTGTGGGTGAGTGGGGGGTAGCAGCGGGGAACAGGGGGGGAGCCCTCTCTCTGTTCCTCTCCACCCCACTCCCCGCTGCAACCCCCCACTCACCCACGGCGCCCTCCGAATTTTTTCGCCCGAGTACAGAAGTACTCGAAAATCGCGGTATTCGGGTGAAAAAGGGGCGTGGCCGAGCACGTTCGCTCATCTCTAGTTATAATATAAAACCAAGATTGTATTATTGCCTCATTGGTTACTTCTATCAAGTTTCTTTAATCAGCTCTATGGATTTTCAAGGGGTTAGGATCAGGGCTATTTCCAGGACATTCTACTAGTGTAATATGAATATTCTGAAACCACGTTTCGCACACAGCAGCACCATGACATGGAGCTCAAACCTGTTGAAATACTGTATAAAGCTTTCATTATCTTGAAAAAGATCACATGCAGTGGGCTTCAGCTTGGCCTCTCATTTATGGATTATTTTGGCGTTTACAATCCCATTATTCACACAAAATCTGCCCTTAACTTTTACTGTCATACATCCCCAGATCATAACAACTGGGTGCTTTATGGCAATTGCTTGGCAATCAGGATGCAAATCTTTTTTATGCCATCACTACCGAATTGGGAGATTCTGGTCTCATCGCTGTAGATGATTCTGTCCCATGGTTCCTCGGTCAGTTAAATGAGTTTTAGCCCATTCTAATCTTTTTAATCTTTATTTGACTCATAGGCATTCTGCTATGGTAGCCCTGGGGACTCTCAGAAGGCCCCCGGCTGCCATGACACCCACATGGCTCCCTGCAATCTCATTGCGGGAGGGCCGTACGAGACCCTCGAACTTCATTCAGGGGATTTAAATGTTGCTATCACAATTGCCAGCAGCATTTAAAGGGTTAACAGCTCCGATCAGCCACGTGGCTTATTGGAGTTGCTGTGGGTGGGTGTCGGCTGTAAGAAACAGCCAGTGCCCGCGTTGCATGAAGTGAGATCACTGCACGATCTCTCTTCTTACATATCAGGACATAACTGTACGTCCTTTAGTGTTAAGGGGTTGATGGCCATTTCGAGCGGCAACCTTTACATCAGCTCAAATTTGGTTAAAAACTTCAGATTTAGGGCGCCCACCCACTGGCGTTTTTTTTTCCCTGCGAAATTCGCAGCATTTTTTTTCTGCAGGGGTCTATGGGACTTGTAATGTTAAAATCGCGATCGCGCAAAATCGCAATTTACCGCGATTCGTGGTAAATTGCAATTTTGCGCGATCGCGATTTTAACATTACAAGTCCCATAGACTCCTGCAGAAAAAAAATGCTGCGAATTTCGCAGGGAAAAAAAAAACGCCAGTGGGTGGGCGCCCTTACTTGAAACAAATTCAAAACAATATCATGATGTGCTAGCAAAACCCTTGACAGGCTGCAATTCACAATACAACCACTGGGTGACCACACATAGACACATATAGAGTAGAGATCACATGGCAGTTTTGTGAAGCCATGTTTTTTTTTTCCTAAAGCTGGTCACCTCACACCACACTACTCAGGAAATATTAAGCCAAAAGAAAAGGTAAGGATGGAAACATCTGTATTCTTTACCAATTAAAACCACATAGGGAAACATTACTTTTTTCTAATCTAGTTTTATATTCTAACAGTGAGTTGTATTAATTGTCTGTATATGATTAAAGGGGGGACACTTTGCCTAAGCTGCTGTTAACAACATTTAGAAATATGATTTACAGCAGCCACATGGACTATAGAGACCTGTAGACAGGAGAGGTTCATTGACTTCTATGGGAGAGTATAGTGGACATAAGCTGTGACTATTGCCTAGAGTGTAATTATTGTAATCCTGAATGTGTTGATAATGAGATGACTGGTGAAAAGTGATCTCTATAGAACAGAATGTGTCAGAGTATATAAACCTCAGCAGTCAGAGTGAAAACTATATTTCAGGATATTTTTTGTATTATTATTAGAAATGGAAAATGAAAAAAATATACATAATAACTAGAGATGAGCGAACGTACTCGTCCGAGCTTGATACTCGTTCGAGTATTAGCGTGTTCGAGATGCTCGTTACTCGTAACGAGTACCACGCGGTGTTCGAGTTACTTTCAGTTTTCTCTCTGAGACGTTAGTGCGCTTTTCTGGCCAATTGAAAGACAGGGAAGGCATTACAACTTCCCCCTGCGACGTTCAAGCCCTATACCACCCCCCTGCAGTGAGTGGCTGGGGAGATCAGGTGTCACCCGAGTATAAAAATCGGCCCCTCCCGCGGCTCGCCTCAGATGCGTTGTGAGTTAGCTGAGGGAAAGTGCTGTTGTGTTGGAGCTGCTATAGGGAGAGTGTTAGGAGTATTTTAGGCTTCAAGAACCCCAACGGTCCTTCTTAGGGCCACATCTAACCGTGTGCAGTAGTGTGGAGCCTGCTTTTAGCAGTGTTGCACTTTTTTTTTTTTTTTGTATATCGGCCGTGCAGAGCATTGCGCCCTGCAGTAATACTACAGGGACAGAAGTGGTGGTTAGGCAGGGAGAGTGTTAGGAGTTAGTGTAGGCTTCAAGAACCCCAACGGTCCTTCTTAGGGCCACATCTAACCGTGTGCAGTAGTGTGGAGGCTGCTTTTTGCAGTGTTGCACTTTTTTTTTTTTTTGCTATATCGGCCGTGCAAAGCATTGCACCCTGCAGTAATACTACAGGGACAGAATTGTGTAGGCAGGGACAGAAGACATCTTATAGATTGAATATACGCAGTGGTCCTTGTGCAAAAAAAGATTAGAAAAAAATCTATTTGGCCTGCCTGTCACTCTGCTCAGTGTTCTGGGTCCGTGTGTGCTGGGGGTAAAATTTCTCCAAATAAACACGCAGCCAGCTAAGTGTTACAGCAGGCTTGCGCAAAATTATTTCCTGGCGTTCCCTAAGCGAAATCAGCCTCAAACCACAGGCCAATAAGCGGCACATTTAATTACAGTGTTGTGTTTCTGCATTCCTGGTAATACAGCATGCTGAGGGGTAGGGGTAGGCCTACAGGACGTGGGCGCGGCCGAGGACGCGGAGGCCCTAGTCTGGGTGTGGGCACAGGCCGAGCTCCTGATCCTGGTGTAGCGCAGCCGACTGCTGCGGGATGAGGAGAGAGGCACGTTTCTGGCGTCCCCACATTCATAGCACATTTAATGGGTCCACGCGGTAGACCCTTATTAGAAAATGAGCAGTGTGAGCAGGTCCTGTCGTGGATGGCAGAAAGTGCTTCGAGCAACCTATCGTCCACCCAGAGTTCTGCGCCGTCCACTGCTGCAACTCAGAATCCTCTGGCTGCTGCTCCTCCTTCCTCCCAGCCTCCTCACTCCATGAAAATGAGACATTCTGAGGAGCGGGCAGACTCCCAGGAACTGTTCTCGGGCCCCTGCTCAAATTGGGCAGCAGTGGTTCCTCTCCCACCAGAGGAGTTTATCCTGACTGATGCCCAACCATTGCAAAGTTCCCGGGGTTCGGGGGATGAGGCTGGGGACTTCCGGCAACTGTCTCAAGACCTTTCAGTGGGTGAGGAGGCCGATGACGATGAGACACAGTTGTCTATCAGTGAGGTAGTAGTAAGGGCATTAAGTCCGAGGGAGGAGCGCACCGAGGATTCTGAGGAAGAGCAGCAGGACGATGAGGTGACTGACCCCACCTGGTTTGCTACGCCTACTGAGGACAGGTCTTCAAAGGGGGAGGCAAGGGCAGCAGCAGGGCAGGTTGCAAGAGGCAGTGCGGTGGCCAGGGGTAGAGGCAGGGCCAGACCGAATAATCCACCAACTGTTTCCCAAAGCGCCCCCTCGCGCCATGCCACTCTGCAGAGGCCGAGGTGCTCAAAGGTCTGGCAGTTTTTCACTGAGAGTGCAGACGACCGACGAACAGTGGTGTGCAACCTTTGTCGCGCCAAGATCAGCCGGGGAGCCACCACCACCAGCCTCACCACCACCAGCATGCGCAGACATATGATGGCCAAGCACCTTACAAGGTGGGACGAAGGCCGTTCACCGCCTCCGGTTTGCACCGCTGCCTCTCCCCCTGTGCCCCAACCTGCCACTGAGATCCAACCCCGCTCTGAGGACACAGGCACTACCGTCTCCTGGCCTGCACCCACACCCTCACCTCCGCTGTCCATGGCCCCATCCACCAATGTCTCTCAGTGCCCCGTCCAGCCGTCACTAGCGCAAGTGTTTGAGCGCAAGCGCAAGTACGCCGCCACGCACCCGCACGCTCAAGCGTTAAACGTGCACATAGCAAAATTTATCAGCCTGGAGATGCTGCCGTATAGGGTTGTGGAAACGGAGTCTTTCAAAAATATGATGGCGGCGGCGGCCCCGCGCTACTCAGTTCCCAGTCGCCACTGCTTTTCCCGATGTGCCGTCCCAGCCCTGCACGACCACGTCTCCCGCAACATTGCACGCGCCCTCACCAACGCGGTTACTGCCAAGGTCCACTTAACAACGGACACGTGGACAAGCACAGGCGGGCAGGGCCACTATATCTCCCTGACGGCACATTGGGTGAATTTAGTGGAGGCTGGGACCGAGTCAGAGCCTGGGACCGCTCACGTCCTACCCACCCCCAGAATTGCGGGCCCCAGCTCGGTAGTGGTATCTGCGGCGGTGTATGCTTCCTCCACTAAACCACCCTCCTCCTCCTCCTCCTCCGCAACCTCTGTCTCGCAATCAAGATGTGTCAGCAGCAGCACGTCGCCAGCAGTCGGTGTCTCGCGGCGTGGCAGCACAGCGGTGGGCAAGCGTCAGCAGGCCGTGCTGAAACTACTCAGCTTAGGAGATAAGAGGCACATGGCCCACGAACTGCTGCAGGGTCTGACAGAGCAGACCGACCGCTGGCTTGCGCCGCTGAGCCTCCAACCGGGCATGGTCGTGTGTGACAACGGCCGTAACCTGGTGGCGGCTCTGCAGCTCGACAGCCTCACGCACGTGCCATGCCTGGCCCACGTCTTTAATTTGGTGGTTCAGCGCTTTCTGAAAAGCTACCCACGCTTGTTAGACCTGCTCGGAAAGGTGCGCCGGCTCTGCGCACATTTCCGCAAGTCCCACACGGACGCTGCCACCCTGCGCACCCTGCAACATCGGTTTAATCTGCCAGTGCACCGACTGCTGTGTGACGTGCCCACACGGTGGAACTCTACGCTCCACATGTTGGCCAGGCTCTATGAGCAGCGTAGAGCTATAGTGGAATACCAACTCCAACATGGGCGGCGCAGTGGGAGTCAGCCTCCTCAATTATTTTCAGAAGAGTGGGCCTGGTTGTCAGACATCTGCCAGGTCCTTGGAAACTTTGAGGAGTCTACCCAGGTGGTGAGTGGCGATGCTGCAATCATTAGCGTCACCATTCCTCTGCTATGCCTCTTGAGAAGTTCCCTGCAAAGCATAAAGGCAGACGCTTTGCACTCGGAAACAGAGCCGGGGGAAGACAGTATGTCGCTGGATAGTCAGAGCACCCTCCTGTCTATATCTCAGCGCGGTGAGGAGGAGGAGGAGGAGGAGGAGGAAGATGAGGAGAAGGGGGAAGACACAGCTTGGCCCACTGGTGAGGGTAGACATGCTGGTGGCCTGTCATCCTTTCAGCGTGTATGGCCTGAGGAGGAGGAGGAGGAGGAGGAGGAGGATCCTGAAAGTGATCTTCCTAGTGAGGACAGCCATGTGTTGCATACAGGTACCCTGGCACACATGGCTGACTTCATGTTAGGATGCCTTTCTCGTGACCCTCGCGTTACACGCATTCTTGCCACTACGGATTACTGGGTGTACACACTGCTCGACCCACGGTATAAGGAGAACCTTTCCACTCTCATACCCGAAGAGGAAAGGGGTTCGAGAGTGTTGCTATACCACAGGACCCTGGCGGACAAACTGATGGTAAAATTCCCATACGACAGCGGTAGTGGCCGAAGGCGCAGTTCCGAGGGCGAGGTAGCAGGGGAGGCGCGGAGATCAGGCAGGATGTACAGCACAGGCAGGCCAGCACTCTTTAAGGCCCTTGACAGCTTTATGGCTCCCCAGCAAGACTGTATCACTGCTCCCCAGCCACGGCTGAGTCGGCGGGAGCACTGTAAAAGGATGGTGAGGGAGTAGGTAGCCGATCGCACGACCGTCCTCCGTGACGCCTCTGCCCCCTACAACTACTGGGTGTCGAAGCTGGACACGTGGCCTGAACTCGCGCTGTATGCCCTGGAGGTGCTTGCTTGTCCTACGGCTAGCGTCTTGTCAGAGAGGGTGTTTAGTGCGGCTGGGGGAATCATCACAGATAAGCGTACCCACCTGTCAACCGACAGTGCCGACAGGCTAACACTCATCAAGATGAACAAAGCCTGGATTTTCCCAGACTTCTCTTCTCCACCAGCGGACAGCAGCGATACCTAAGCAATACGTAGGCTGCACCCGCGGATGGAAGCATCGTTCTCTATCCCCATCAAAAACGGGGACCTTTTTGCTTCATCAATCTGTGTATAATATTCCTCCTCCTCCTGCTCCTCCTCCTGAAACCTCACATAATCACGCCAAACGGGCAATTTTTCATAGGCCCACAAGGCTCAGTCATATAATTTTTCTAAACAATTTTTATACGTTTCAATGCTCATTAAAGCGTTGAAACTTTCACCTCCAACAATTTTTATTTTAACTGGGCTGCCTCCTGGCCTAGTTACCAATTAAGCCACATTAACCAAAGCGATTAATGGGTTTCACCTGCCCTCTTGGTTGGCCATGGCCAATTTTTCTGATGTACATTAGTACTATTGATACAGCAATTTTTGTGGGCCCTCGCCTACAGTGTAATCAAATGAATTTTTAGCCCACCTGCATTACAGCTGACGTTACATCTGCTGTGCTGGGCAATGCAATGGGATATTTTTATGTACCGCCGGTGGCTTCCTGGCACCCACCCATGCTGTCGGTCAACAGGGAGTTGTAAATGCATCTGTGTCCACTTCTAAAGAACCCCAGTCTGACTGGGGCATGTAGTGTGGGCCGAAGCCCACCTGCATTAAGCACGACATTACTACCTCAGCTGTGTTGGGCAATGCAATGGGATATTTTTATGTACCGCCGGTGGCTTCCTGGCACCCACCCATGCTGTCGGTCCACAGGGAGTTGTAATGCATCTGTTTCCACTTCTAAAGAACCCCAGTCTGACTGGGGCATGCAGTGTGGGCCGAAGCCCACCTGCATTAAGCACGACATTACTACCTCAGCTGTGTTGGGCAATGCAATGGGATATTTTTATGTACCGCCGGTGGGTTCCAGGGAGCCACCCATGCTGTGGGTGCACACGGAATTCCCATTGCGGAGTTGTACCTGCCTGTGACTATTTATAAAAAAACCGCGGTCTGACTGGGGCGTGCAGACACCTTGACAGAATAAATAGTGTGTGGCACATAGGTTCCCCATTGCTATGCCCACGTGTGCAGCTCCAGATGGAGGTGGCACAGGATTGGATTTCTCATTGCTTCTGTACAGCATTGTGGGCTATCGCCCCGCCCCTTTTAAAGAGGGTCGCTGCCTAGCCGTGCCAACCCTCTGCAGTGTGTGCCTGCGGTTCCTCTGGCAGACGCACTTATAAATAGACATGAGTGTGGCGTGGCATGAGGGCAGCTGAAGGCTGCGCAGGGACAGTTTGGTGTGCGCTGTGGACACTGGGTCGTGGGGGGGGGGGGAATTGGCAGCATGTAACCCAGGAGAAGTGGCAGCGGAGTGTCATGCAGGCAGTGATTGTGCTTTGTTGGAGGTAGTGTGGTGCTTAGCTAAGGTATCCATTGCTAATGAGGGCTTTTCAGAAGTAAAAGTTGTTGGGAGGGGGGGGGCCCACTCTTGCCGCTATTGTGGCTTAATAGTGGGACCTGGGAACTTGAGATGTAGCCCAACATGTAGCCCTCGCCTGCCCTATCCGTTGCTGTGTCGTTCCCATCACTTTGTAGAATTGCCCAGATTTTCACAAATGAAAACCTTAGCGAGCATCGGCGATATACAAAAGTGCTCGGGTCGCCCATTGACTTCAATGGGGTTCGTTACTCGAAACGAACCCTCGAGCATCGCGAAAAGTTCATCCCGAGTAACGAGCACCCGAGCATTTTGGTGCTCGCTCATCTCTAATAATTACCAAAATTATTTTAAAAATATGTTTAAAATGAAAACTTAATTTACACAATGTGTGATTTTCAGGTAACACATTCCCTTTAAAGGGAATTTGTCACATCCACATAGCACCATAAACTAGGTTAAGGCCGCCTGCAGACGAGCGGGTCGGATCCGGCAGCGAGAAATCTCGCCGCGCGATCCGACCCCAGAGCCTGCAGGGACGAGCGCGTACTCACCCGCGCCTGGCGGCCCCGACTCTTTGATGTGCCGGCTGCCGCGCAGCCGGCGCATGCGCAGACCGGAGCCGGCGGCCAGGTGAGTGCGTGCCCCGCAGAAAATTAGAACATGCCGCGGTTTGTTTGCCGCGCGAGATTTCGCGCGGCCAAACCGCGGCCATCTGCATAGGAGTGCGTATTGTAATGCACTCCTATGCAGACTTTCAGCGGCGGAAATCCCGCGGCGGGATTTCCGCTCATCTGCAGGCGGCCTAAGGGTGCCTGCACACGAACGGAATTTCCAGCGCGTTATTTTAGGCACATTATCTGCCCCAGACCGCAGCCAATATACTCCTATGAGGATCCGCAGTTATCCCCAGACGGAGGGATTTGTATCGCGTTTTTTCACGCGCATGAAAAAATCTGCGACCTGTTCTAATTTGGGTCGGCTTCTGCGCGTGAAGCCTCCAATACAAGTGAATGGGTGCGTTTTTTCACGCAGTACATCCGCAGTGCAGCTGCAGATGGAGTCACTGGTTGCTATGACTACAGGAAGTAGGCATTGTAGGAGGCATCCCAACACACAGCAGAGCTTCACAGGCAAATTTGTAGAGGGAGATAGGTAGTATTTCTTGCCAATGCAGGATGTAAGAATGCAAAATCTGTAGTAATGAATTCCTCTTGTGAATTTTTTTGCAGTGACTGAAATAAAGTCACGCTGGAGAAGCGCCGGAAAAACGTTACATGGATCAACCATGCCCACAAAGACATCTGCTCACCGGGTGAAAGCATGTTGCCAGAATAATTTAACGGTGCTCGCACAAGCAAGAGGGACAAAACGGAGTCTGGGTGTTGGTTTTTAAGCTGTTTTCCATGGAATGGGCAGTTCTCTAGGGGTTGGGTTTACAATAAGGGGTGTCTGCTGGTTTTTCTGCGCGTTTTTTTCCGCAACACATCCGCGTATATCCGCGCGTGATTTTTCACGCATCCGCACCTATCCGCAAGCATATTTAGGTACCATACGCGCGTGAAAATCCGCTAGCGGAATCCGGAACGCTCGTGTGCAGGCGGCCTAAGGCCTCATGTCCACGGGGAAAATCAGATCCGCTGCAGATTCTCCATGGAGAATCTGCAGCGGGTCCCTCCTGCCCCGCGGACATGAGCGCCGACTATCCGGCGCGGGCGACGAAGCTCTGCTCTTCCTCACGGCCGGATCTTCATTTTCGGCCGGCGGATGAATTCCTGACGCCGGCGGCACGTCGCCGGCACGTCGTCGACGTGCCGCGCGCATGCGCCGGGCACATCCGCCGAGCCGAAGCAAGGGAGATGCGGCCGTGAGGAAGAGAAGAGCTTCGCGGTCCGCTGCGGGTGAGTAAATGCTTTAAATTCCTATTTTAGGTCTCCCGCGGATCCGGACGGCTTCCATAGGCTTCAATAGAAGCCCGCGGGAGCCGTCCCCGCGGGAGACCCGCATGAAAATGGAGCATGGTCCAGATTTTTTCATGCTCCATTTTTTTTTAAATCACTTTTATTGACGATCCGCGGGTATTTATGTACCCGCGGGTGGTCAATGCATCCCTATGGGGTGCGGATCCGCATGCAGGAAATCCGCTGCGGATCCTAAATCCTATTTTCCCCGTGGACATGAGCCCTAAAGGGATGTGACAGGAAGTCGGGTGAGGTAATTTTCATGCTCACCTGCTTCTGCAATCCAACAGTGTTCCTCTCTGAAGATCGCGGTGGCACTGTAAATCAGACTTGTACAGGAGGGTGCGCGCATAGCATAGTGAAAAGAGTCAGATTTGCAATGCCGTCCGCCAACTTCAGAGGGGAACACTGCTAGATCGAGGGAGTTTATGGTGCTGTGGGGACGTGACAGGTTCTCTTTAACTCTCTAAGTAACAAGTTCTATTCTTACATGCTGGATTGTCAGCAGCAGTATGCCCTTTATGCCTCATGTATGTGGTCATATACAGGATTCTAAAATATTATATCACCATGTGCCTTTGATCTATAGAAAGGCACATGGAAGGTTTTTTTTCTCTTGGGTTCTCCTAAGAATAATATAGAGGCTCGATTCATACTTACATGCAGTTCTACTGCTTTTTAGTACTACTGCTTTTTAGTATGTGAAGGCAATTCATGAAACATCACAGTAGATGATCACCAAAGTCATTTGCTTTTGAGTAATCATTTTCGTAAAACCAGTAGGATGATTGTTAGTGGTAGTTAGAAATAAAGCAGATTACATAAAGATATACAATGCAGATAATAGAGTTAAATATCCGGCAAATCTACTATCAGGGAAAGTTGTCACTTGGTTTCCTATTTGTGGAGGAAAGTTCCAACTAATTAAGATGAATGTAATACATGGATTCCTCAAGTCTTCCACAATGTAAGCTGTTCTTACAAAGTGTCTCTCCATTATGGCTCATATACCCATGTCACAGTACTAAGGGACCTCACATTAGTGTTCCATGAGTTATAGAAAAAAAGGGGGTTTGTTTGATGAAGGATCGATAGAAGACCCGAAAGCTTGCTGTAACATCATGTATTTTGTTAGCCATAAAAGGTATCATATCTACAAGATTACTTGGTTTCTGTCACTGAGAACAATTACACTATATGGTATAGAGACACGGCTGTGCATTTGTGTAGTCTGCATGGCCACTCAAAGTGAATGGTTGCAGTCATACTCCATAAATAGCATATCAGTGCATTGTGTGACAAAGCAATAGAAGACACCACTGTCCCTAAACAAGCCTATGTTGTGTATGACCCCGTCTAAAAGACTATCCCTGAGAACAGAAGGGCACTATCACTCGAAGAAGAGGCTAAAACAGCAAATACAGGACAGATAGAAAGATTAAACAATCCACAGATAAAGAAACATAGAATGGACTAGAACTAGGTACCTAGAACAAGGAATACTGTATGAAACACATGTTGTCACAGCTATCAACCACACCACACCGCAGAAGCCAATATTATTTAGAGACAGATCAAGTCAGACACCCTTCTCTGTAATGAGGCTAAGCTGAGTAATGTGGTCAGCTAATCCCCTCCCCCAAAGGGTCATAGTAACTACCTCAACAACAACTTAAATTTCTCCTGCTGATCACAACACCGTGTCACATTGTCATTTTGATTAATAGATTTTGTGGGTAACTTTGAGAGTCAATGCAATATAAGTGTCAATATTCTTTTATAGTACCAAATTCTTGATATTAATTTGAGACATATGGTATGATCAGATGCCTTGTGAATGGAAGAATCATACATACTGTACTTTTAAGGGGAAAAATATCTTGCTGATAGCATAATTAGCATTTGAGTGACAGTTCCTTTATCCTTCAGTATGTATGTCCCTTTCAGATACATTTAACTATGTTTCATGATAGAATTGATCTTGGTTATTTAATTAAATATTTAATTTACTTAGCATTTCTCTTCTTTCTGAAGAGGCAATTTCCTAAATGAATATACATGCCAAAATTGTAATTAAAACCTTATTTTAACAAGGCATTGAAGTTGTTTTTTGCATCCAAATACATACTGTACCACTACTTAATTTCCCTCTCCACCCGCAGATATCTACATAATGCAGAGCAATATAATTATATATACTGTTATGTCTTGCGGCTTGTGCCTCCTTTATTCTTTACAACTACTCATCATCTTCTCACCTTCCCAGTGCCCTAAGACTGCAATTCTATAAAGATGTCAAACAGGAATAACAGATTAACCCAAGAGGGACAAAGGTGGCACAGAACATAATGACAGCACCAACGGAATAGGGTGTGTGTGTATAGCCATGGTAGCAGAACACCTTCAAGGGGGTGATAAATTATCCCAGCCTGGACATACTTTTATGGTTCCTGTCTGTGTATTCTTCCACCTTTTTCCGATGATGTATAGTCATGCTTCCAAGGAAATATAAGAAACTGTACATATGATACATAGGACCAAATCATACCCTATGTATCAAAGCAAGATACATTAATGAAGATTATTTATCACCTCGAATGCATTGGACATGAAACATTCCCAGATTTATACAACATATGGTGATCTCTTTTATGATATGACTAAAAGAAAATATGTGCTCTCCTTTCATGGAGAGAATGGGTTACACTTGTTATATGTGCCCATCGATGTTCGGAGAAGATAGGAGACGACAGAAAATTAATGAGGGCGGGAGTAAAACGTAAGAGTCATAAAGAGCGAGAAAATTAATGAGTGCATAAAACAGAGAATTAATTGCACAACAAGTCAATGTGAGAGAAGGAGCTCTAGAAGGGACTGACAAAGGAAATAGAGAAATAAAAGAGATTAACCGCTAATTCCCTTCGCAGTTCCCTAATCCCTTACAAAGTGCCAATTTTTCTTTTTTTTTTTTTCTTTCTTCTGCTGTAAGTTTTAGAAACAGAACTGATGGCTGAAAACAATCATAGATGCAGTGCTAAAATAAAAGACATTGCAAAGACAAGTGATATCTAGGGAGCATCTTCACTTTGGTGACTTTGTGAGTCTAAATTTCATACTATGCTTTTGGATTTTATGCTTTGGCCCCTGCACAGTAAATCTTTTTTCTATAAAATGCTAAGAGGAATAATGGATGAAAGTGACAAATGTTCTCCTCATATCCATGACTGTAAGTTCTGTTATTTAATTTCTACCAGATCCGGCATCTGCCTAGACATAATTTTACAAAAAAAGAAGTTGAGGGTCTTTAGTAGTGATGAACAAACTTTTGAAAAGTTGAGTTCTGATGATTTGGAGAACTTTTGCAAAAAGTTCTGTTTGGTCTGAATTAGTTAGAATCAATCTGTAAGTTCACCCATCAAACTAGTGTATACCATGTCTAAGAGCCACCAAAGCCCTGTATAAGACTATGAGAGTGCAGTACAGGGCTTTTATGGGTCTTAGTGCTATACAGCAGTGTTCAAAATTACTGTTGAGTGAACTGAACCAGTAGAACCTTGTTTCGGGTAGAACTTTGCTGAAAGCTTGGTTCAGGTTCATGCCAAACTGAACATTTAGCAATGTTCAACCCCAAACAGGGTTCTTCTGGCTTGGTTCACTCAACACTAGTCTTTAGTAAGCCAACAACAACTAAATAAAGTTCTTGATTAGCAAACTTAGACATAAAAGGAATACCACACCAAAAACATTGATGGTATATTGTAAACATATATAACCAATGCATCAATGCCTTGTTAGAGTGGCTTTACATGGGACAACTATCATCTGAATAGTCACCTGACAGAGTGAATGCATGCGATAGTTGTTCTGCGTAAGCACAACCACCTACAGGGTGACAAGCAAGAATTTGTACACTAGTTGCTAATTGGTTTGTTTCAGATCACCTAAAAATTGTCACTGGTTGATTAATTATCGTCTGGTAACAGGTAGTCATTGTCTTTTAATGACTAGCCAATAACTTTGCAGGAAGGTGTGTTCTTCAACAACTGTGAAATTGAACAAGTGAACAATAGTCATTTACACGCTAATAGCTTGCTGTAGCAAGCATTTTGAGCGATTGTTCAAACGAAAGTGATCCAGTGTCTAACCCCCCTTAGTGGGGATCCAACTTCTATGCCCCTATTTAGTTCTTGCATGCTCCATTGTAGTTTTTTTCAGAAATTACATAGTGAGTCCATATAGTCAAGTACCACCTCTAAAAAATGGAAATAGATCCAACAGGACCGTAATTTCATTTCAGCACTGCCACTCATGTCACTTCAACAGAATTTGAAACATTTTAAAGCATAAGAGATATGTGTTTTGGCCGAGGGACAGATTATCATGGATTTTAACGGATTCATTTTAGTACAATAGACAAAGTTATTATCGTTAAATTGTTCAGGATTGTTGGCAGGCTTTACCCTAAATGCATCTTGAAACAGCATTTTTATACTTCACCCCATTGACCCACAACCAATTTTAAAGGCTATTGTTTCATGCTTCTATAGTCCTGCTGATTGTTTTGTTTTATAGACTAAAGCAAGATCCCACACACTCCATTCAGTAGATGTTGCATTGGTAGAGTGGCAGTTTTCAAAATAGTCATGCATGTCATCATACTTACAGTATCCTACATGCACTGCTTGACATGATTGTTGAAGGGAGACTGTCAACTCAAAAATGCTGTGTAAATTGAGGTCATCATGCCGTCATCACGATGACTTCAATTTAGACAGCAAAATGCTGTCATCCTGTTATAGAGCAGGAGGAGCTGAACAGATTGATATATAGTTTAATGGAGAAAGATTCAGTATAACTTGTGTTTTATTCATTTATATCTCTGCTCATTCTGAGCTGAACAGTCCAATGGGCGGGGCTATCAGTGACTGTACTTATGGGAGCAGCTGTCAGTCACTGATAGCCCCGCCTCCTGGACTGTTCAGCTTAAAATGTGCAGAGGTTTAAATGAATGAAATAGACATTATACTGAATGTTTCCCCATAAAACTATGTTTCAACCTGTTCAGCTCCTCCTGCTCTATAACAGGATGCCTGGACAGTATACTCAAGCTGAACGATACCCTTTAAATCTGTAAGGGAAGCTGGCAGCAAGTGTTCAAATTCACTGCAGTGCTGCCACATGGCAAGTGAGACATTACTTGGTGCTCATTGAAATTAATGAATTGCTCATGTAATGCATTGATATGCTTGGACAACTCATGTTTAAGGGGCTCTTTTAACCCCTTAAGGACATGGCCCTTTTTTTTCCATTTTCGTTTTTTTCCTTTCCCCTTTTAAAAAATTATAACTCTTTTATTTATTCAGCGCCGCTGCTGTCTGAACTTGTTTTTTGCGGGACGAGATATATTTTTTAATGATACTATTTAATGTGCCATATAATGTACTGAAAGATTTAAAAAAATTCCAAGTCTAGTGAAATGGAAAAACCTAAATTTTGCCATTTTTGAGTGCATCTTGTTTCTACGGCACACAAACTGCAACAAAAACGACATAATAACTTTATTTTATGGGTCAGTGCAATCACTACGATGTGCGGGGTAAATTATGCATTACTTTGATAGATCAGACTTTTATGGATGCAGCAATACCAAATATGTATTTTTGTTTTCTTATTTAGATTATTTTATTATAAATATGGCAAAAGTTTTTTTTTTTACTTTTAATACTTTTTTTTTTTTTTAATGATTAGTAAAACTTTTAAAGCTTTTTTTTAATTTTTATTTTAGTCACCAGAGGGAACAAAAACATGCGATGTAGTATGATGTAATGCCATACTGCGATCTGACAAGCATTCTATCAAGCATAGACATTCATTGATAGGCATTCTGCTATGACAGCCCTCTGGCCATTCAGAAAGCCCCCGGCTGCCATGACACCCACACGACAACCCGCGATCTCATTGTGGGGGGGCGGGGGGACGTACGGGACCCCTGAACATCGGTTGGGAGACTTAAATGCTGCTGTCAGTGACATTTAAAGGGTTAACAGCTCTAATGAGCCACACGGCTTATTGGAGCTGTTGCGGGTGGCTACCAGTTGTAAGAATCAGGTGGCAGTCACAATATATGGAGCAAGATCGCAATACACAGCAAGAAGAGCCATCTGGAGAACAGAGAGCATGCAGTACTGTGTGGCAGAGAAACCAAGGTCAAA
The DNA here is from genome assembly GCF_035609145.1 of Eleutherodactylus coqui. Taxonomy (NCBI): domain Eukaryota; kingdom Metazoa; phylum Chordata; class Amphibia; order Anura; family Eleutherodactylidae; genus Eleutherodactylus; species Eleutherodactylus coqui. Next base: position 91,138,194 of record NC_089837.1, read on the forward strand.
GAAGACAGCAGGGAGCTCATAGTCAATGAGTTGCAAGTGAAGCTGGCTTCAGTAAAACGCTATGTGGATACACCATAGAATCACAAAAATTTAAACAAGAGGCCTGTACTGTAGGACACACATGTCTCTGCAACATGCACGCATCACACACACACATGGCTTAGCAATGCGTGCGCTTCACAAACACAGCTCTGCAACACGTGTGTGTCACACATACAGCCCTACAACACGTACAAGTCACACTCACAGCTCTGCAACACCTGTGTGTCACACACACCGCTCTGTTACGCGTGCACGTCACGCGCACAGCTCTACTACACGCAAGTGCATCACACACGGCTCTGCTACGTGCACACATCACATATACAGCTCTGCTAAGAGCTTGTGTCTCACACAAACACAGGTCTGCTACGTGCACACATCACACACACACATACAGCTCTGCTACGTACATTCGTCATCCCATATAACAGGGATCTAAACCCTGCACAGCAGTCCTGCATACACTGATCAGCACCTGGTCATGTGACGCCAGACTCCTCTCACACAGGTGACTGATCACATGACGGTGACATCATCACAGGTCCTGTAAGCACACAGCTGCTGTCAGGCTCTGCATGTTTTATGCTTTAGGACCTGTGATGACATCACCATCATGTGATCAGGGACAGAGCATGTAACACACTCACTCAGGGACTCACAGACAAGTGGTCGTTAGTACTTTGATTATCTACTTTTATTCCTACATAAATAAATATTGTATTGTTTTGTAACTCCTTCTGCTGTATCGTACACTGAATCTCCATTGCAATACCACTTTCCATGCAACAAGTGCAAAAAACACCTTGGCAATTGTCCTAGCCTAAAAATGAGGGTTCCAAACGTTACCCAATAGAGTGTCTGAAAATGGACTTTCTAAAGCAGACTTTTTAAGAAAAGCATACATACAGAGACGGGGGCACTATACAACAATAGACATCTTAAAATGTGTTGCTATGCTGCAAACATTTCCCATAAATGTACATATCCAAAATATAATTTTGCACAAACTGAGACCAATAGTAAAGAAAATGTCAGCATGGACAGAGAAAGTAATTGTTCATGTGTGAATCACACCATCAATGCACTGTATATTATCCAGCTATGAAGACAGACACTTAAATATTCAACCCTGTTTGGTAGACAAAGTCTTAAAGTTTGAAGCTTATAAAATTAACAACAGAATGCTCCTAATCCATCCCGACAGCCAGTCATTTTTGCTCACTTGGTTAAAAAAGAATTTGCTGTTGCATATTTATGATAAGAGGTTGTCATGTGTCAAACCCGAAAACACTGTAATGAGCAGATGGAGAAATACACAACAATATATAGACAATTTTTATCTTTATTTTCTAAGCATAAAATAAACAAAGAGCTCACACTGACATAGACAGCAAATAAATAAATCATTGGGCAAAGAAAACCCTTAACTTTGAAGAAAATTCCAAAATTAGAGGTTGCTGAAGTTGCAAAGTATAAACTGATACCGTATTTAAAGAGTTTATCCCACGAAAATAATTTCTTGCCTATCCAAAGAATAGGTGATAAATATATGATTACTGGGGCTGGAACACCCACCAATCTGTAAAACAAGGGGTTTCCCATTGTGGAGTAGTTATAATGCAGCAATGGTTACACATGTGCACATCCTCTGCATTCAAAGTCTATGAGACTAGCAAATATAACCAAGCTCAGCGCCTAGCTGTGTCTATTATGATTGCCTGCAGTGGTCATGTGGGTATAGCGGTATGTCTCCACTGCAGGGGATCAAGCTGGTAAATATGAAGTAGCTTATTTTGTTATTTTAGTTCATTTATTTCACTTACAAGAAGGTTTGAATATCTAAAACAACCCCATTAGGAATATTAGCGGTCACCTCGGAGATCCAAGATGTGTATACATGCAGTTAGCCTGTGGCGTTATACTTTCACATGGTCACATAAGTCATTGATGATATCTAATTTTCTTAGAATTTGCAATTCAGGATTAATTATACAGAAAAGGAAAATGAAAAGGCAGCACTCCTCGGTATTCAGAATTAAAAGCAGCACTTTATTTCATATCAAAACATTGCAAGTGCAAAAACAGGACACGGTGCACAAAAATTAGGATAAATGATCGCATAAATAAACCTAGTGTTTAATCCTAATAAGACAATTGTATTAGTTTTAATATTAGATCATTCATCTATTAACTTCATACATATAATTATGTGTTGATTTAAAGGGGTTTTCCTAGCAAAAACTAGTGATGACCAATCCTTAAGATAGGTCATCAATAGTTAATTACTGGAGACCTGCCACGCGGGATCCCCGGCAATGAGCTGGTCGCCCAGCTCACTGTTAGGCCACCTGCACATGGCAAAGCCCTATTCCTAATGCAGATTCCCACAGCAGATCTGGCTCTGACCGCGGCTGACGACCCTGAGTACCTGTGTTTTCTGCTCTTTTTTTGTACTGTGGATGGTTGCAATGAGCTACCGTCAGATGTGAGCAGTACGGAATTTTTTTTCAAATGTTTATTTTTCCTGTGCCATCGCTAGGCGATGACGTGGGTAACTGCAACCTATGTTAATTCCAGATGGACCACGGGTCGGACAGCTTCCATTGACTTCAATGAAAGCCGCCTGTGCAAAATCTGCGCAAAACTGGAGCATGCTATGATTTTTCCTCCTTGAGCGGAAATCGCAATTGATTTCCGCTCGTGTGCAGAAAGAATCAATTTCCCATAGCATGCTATGGATGGTATTTGTTTTGGATTCCGCCCATGTGCAGGCGGCCTTAGTGCAGTGGGGGTGAAACGTCATCATAGGGGACGGCCGACGGAATGCCATAGCTGACTTCGCTCCCTTTTAAAGCAATCAGAGCTGAAGCCAGCTAATACACTTCAAGCACTTCTGCCCCGAACACCAGGCTCGAATGTGGAAGTGTAATGGGATTTCAATGGGGGTCATTCCTGTCTCCTGTGAAGCCATCCAGCCCTGCTGAATTGACAGTGGGTAGGGAGATTAGCTCATCACCGTGGATCTCAAGAGGCAGGTCCCTGGCAATTAACTAAGGACCTATACTGAGGTTAAGTCATCAATAGTTTTTCCCTGGAAAAGCCCTTTAATGTTGAAGTTTGAGCTTTCAATTAATTTTGGCGTCTGTTCTGGGGTGGGTATCAGCTTTGGTCTGAATTTATTTAAGAATCTGGTCTTAGATTTGAATTAATTTTGAGGTCTGATCTGAAGTTGGAGGCCTTCTTTGCCAATGGCCTACTTTTTGCACCCATTTGGCTAATAGCATGTATGGTACCATTTTGGTACCCCCACGTTTTTTCAGAGCACGCCAGTGCAGACTTCAGTAAAGAGATCTTGCTAATTTTGAGTGTATCTGATTTCAGCAGTATATGCCCATGTCTCTACTTCTCAACCTCCACATATTATTGGAAAAGAGTAGGATGGTGGCTACTAATGATTATATCCACCAAGTTAAATAGAGAAAAGCTGGGGATCTGCCTGGTAAAAGAGGAGTATGAAGAGTATGAGGTGAGAGGGAAAGAACCGTGCAGAGCAAAAACTTGTGATGACTAATCCTTAGGATAGGTCATCCATAGTTAATTGCTCAGGGCCCAGCGCTCAGGATCCCAAGGATGAGCTGATCGGCTGACCTGCGGGGCTATACATCATAAGGGATGGCAGAGGAAGTGCCCGAGCTTGCTTCCCTCACATTGATATCAATGGTAGCTGAAGCCAGCTATCACACTTCTGGAGCTTCTGACTCTGACATCACGGATGGACACAGACGTGTATTAGCTTCTTCATCGCCCATTGATTTCAATGGGATTGGAGCTGGCTAGGCCACGTCCGCTCGGTTCTATTATGACATATGTGGCCGGGCGATCAGAGCATCACCAGGGATCCAAAATTGCAGGACCACAGTGATAAATTATTGAGAACCTATCCTGAGGATAAGTCATAAATAGATTTTGCCCGAAAAACTCATTTAACAATTAACATTGACCTCAACAATGGGAAGTTGTAGAGCATTAGACATTTGCTCCTTTGACTAAAATTATTCCCAATTCAGGAAGCAATATAAGCAAGTGCGCTGCTTGTTTTGTCATGTTACAATATGCTGTCTAAAACGTCCCTAAAGGATCGCAGATGCAAACAAAACCAATGACAAAAGATATGTGATATCTCTCGATTGTCAATTTATCATCTCCAACTTCTAAAATTGCCCCAAACTTATTATTTCTTTAGGGAAATAAGTAGCTGGCAGTAATTTATAGCACCACTTATCTCTGAGGAAAGCAGGATCTAAAGTTACCTTAACATGGGCCAACAGTTGTCCGAATAATCACTCAAATGAGGGATTTTGGGTGACTGTCAGACCGTACATGCATGGCCCCTGACAGGGCACTGAGCAGAAAGTCGCTGAGTTGCCGCTGTATAACTGGGGCGCTTATGTGCCCCGACAATCATACCATGTAAAGGTACCTTTACACTCTCCAATGCAATCTGTTGGATCCTTCTTTTACCCAGTGGCATTGAGCAGATCCTATAGATATTGGCATTGATAGCCAATCCTGTATAAGTCATTAAAGTAAATGTGCTTACCTGTAGCTCATGGTTATTATTGTCCAGTTTTGTCTTCCACATTCACGATTGTTTCCCATAAAGGGAAGTTTAAGCTTGTACAATACTCGGTGATTGAGGGCACAATGCCTAGGGCAGGATCAGCTCTGAAATCTACATTATTTGTTAAAGTTATTTTCTTTAATTGAAAGCCTTTCCTTGGCTACAATATAATTCTGACACATTCATAATCTTCTAATCAGCCCGAAGTGACAATATATAGGTTACATGGGAAGTGCTGCCTCCCAAGTGGAGTGAGAGAGAGCAATGCAGCAAACGAATGTGCCGCTTTCAGGGTTAGGCACAAGGGAACGTCACAGCGGGGCCCGGGGAACAGTCTAGGAAATCAGAGTCTTTGTGTTTAATTCATCAGATGTAGTAACCCCCAGGACGCAATGACTAGATAATTTCTGATTATGTATTCAGCCACTAGGTTCCTGTAGTATTGTTTTTTTCATTTCTAAGTGATTTTATGTTATTGTTATATTCCTGGAAGTTCACTAAAGAGAAAAAGGTTGATAAAAAGAAGTCATGCAACCCATCTTGCCTATGTAATGATTGCACATCATATTACCATAATGCATGGCTAGACAACCTTAATAGCAAAAAGCCCGATTTAACATATTCAAATCCACACTGGAACTTTACCTATAACATTTAAATTCCAATTTGTAGAATATCCACAACTAGAAACTTTACTCTATCAACATGTTTTCTAAGACTTTTGAAGAGTGATGGTAAAAATAGTGATTCTGCTTAAAACATGATATCGCTTTAAAGCTTTCACAATTCCATTTGCAACCTCACAGTTATGCTAAATTGAAAACCTGTTTCTAAAATTTACCTGGAGAGAGAAATTTCTCAGAGTTGTGGCTTCAATTTTAGATTTAAAGCATTCCCGCACTTTAAGATGACTTTTCAGAATGAGTTGCTGTGTGCTCTTCCCTGAGCTGATATGTAGAGACAACTTCTATGTCTTCTATACACAGCATATGGAGAAAACAGCAGATTCTTCTGCCTATCTTTTTGTAGCACACAACAGAAAAAACAACATCATGTAGGACAATGTACAGCTGTACTGAGCAGTGTAGAGGTGATTGCAGTAGTTGTAGCATAGTAAATCCCTATTAACTGCAGCAGCACCTCTCTGTAAGTCTTGCCCTTCTGCAGTATCTATCTCTTCGCATGGTCAGCATAGAGCAGCCCCCCCCCCCCACTTCCTGTCTCCCATCTCCACGTCTCTGTTATTAAAAAGCAAAATATTAAACAGAAAGGTTGGTTCTCCAGAAAAACAAAGTTTAATAGCCCAAGAAAGGGATAGTAGATTATAGCACCTGCTGGTGTAAGGAGGTCCAAAGGAACACTCTGCCACACCTAGAGTCCAAAGTAGACTTCAGCAGTTATGCCAGTAGTCAGCGAGTCCCTATCCAATACTGGACATCCACAGAGAGGGTGCACATACACATTCCCAAGAGACTAGCTGGTCTTGCTGTAGTGATCCAGGAAATATCTAGAAATAAAGGTTTACTAGCATCCAACAAAAGGCAAACTACCAGGAATGCAATGAGATTCGAAGAAATAAAACTAACCTTGTTCAAGCAGCTTCAAAAGTGAAAATGCCAGTGTATAAATACAAACCATTAGGTAGAAAGGTACCACCTCTAGTGGTGCCCCATGAGGACGTGCTTCTGGTTCCATCACTCAGGTTGTGACATGTGCTACTAACATGGCTTTTGCTGACATGCCCTTGATGACGTGCTTCTGATTCCGGTAAATTGGTTGTGACGCATGTTGCTGGCCTTGCTTCCACCGATGACCGCATGAGCATAACACTTGGCTTAACCCTTTCCAATCCAAATTGTATCCTGGTTTTCCTAGGGGGCTTACTCTTTTTCTGCCATTATACAATGGGGCTATCTGCTGGCTAAAGCCAGTACTGCATGCAGTGACACATTGGATATGCTTTGACAGCAGAGTGACTGGCAATATACAGTAAGAGAACCCCGACGGACGTCTTCCAACATCGGAGCTGTACAGCCTTAAAATCATAATGTCTTCAGACGTCAGGCAGTGGATTGGAAAGGGTTAACATGCACACTGAAGACACTGCTAGTTATGAATATATTTTGATGTTGCCTTCTATACTATTCCTGTTGGTAAGTTCTATGTGTGGTCTGATGAATACTATATGCATATGAATCACTGGGGAACACAATTTTCATTGACTTAGATCTTGCACTTGTTTTTTTTTAACTAACTATTGGCTTCTGAATCCAAAAATGACCCCAGTTTTTCTCTATCACATCAACTTATTAAGATACAGGATATCCTCCCTTTTTCTCAAAAACCATACAAAATGCACATACAATGGAAAATCAAAAAATTACAAGAATGCAATGTTTATTTAAAGTCATCTTGTCCTTACAAAGAATATATATATATATATATATATATATATATATATATATATATATATATATATATATATTGTTTTTGCATCAAATTGTGTGCAAGTAGTAGCAGTTAAGGTAAACATTTACACATATAGCTTTTCCCGGAGTGTTCAACCTGTGGACAATCTCGCCTGATGCTCCAACAATAGTGGCCATCATATGTACATCCCATCTATCCTTATACCGCCCCTCCATGACCTTCAAATCTTTGTAGAATCAATCACCTTGCTCATCACTGACTGCACCAAGATTTTTCCAGGAAGTTATCAAGATAGCTATGCAGAATATGCACCTTGATGCTTATGTTGCCACCAAGCATTTTGTAGCCCTACAACAGTTTCTGGACAATTTTGGTGTGATATAATAAAACTAACTGCACTTTTTAAATCAACATGCCTATTTTAGTCTACATTATCTGAAAAACCGGTCAGCAAAAATTTTGTTCAAAATTGCTCCCCAGTAGAGATGAGCGAACGTACTCGGTAAGGGCAATTTCGCAATCGAGCACCGCGATTTTCGAGTACTTCACTACTCGGGTGAAAAGTACTCGGGTGCGCTGTGGGTGAGCGGGGGGTTGCAGAGGGGAGTGGGGGGGGGGGGGGAGAGGGAGAGAGAGGGCTCCCTCCTGTTCCCCGCTGCTACCCCCAGCTCCGCCGCGCCACCCCCTGCCCCCCAGTGCACCCGAGTACTTTTCACCCGAGTAGTGAAGTACTCGAATGCGAAATCGCCCTTACCGAGTACGTTCGCTCATCTCTACTCCCCAGTGATTAATGTATTCCACATGTGACAATGGAACAAACTTACAGGGTGGTACCTTTCCATTTATTACTTTGTATTTACACACTGGCATTTTTACTTTAAGACCCTGAAAAAGGAGGTCAGTTCACTTTTGTTGGATGTTAGTAAACCTTGATTTGAATTATATCCATGCTCATTTGGCATTGATTTTACTTCTCCAAGTTGGCATAGGGGGCTGGGTTCTGGCTCTTCTTTAGCTCCCTGTCAAAGTAAGTACCCTTTTGATATATTTGCCTCATATATCTTGATATTCTGTTCAGTCCCTGAGCACACCCTATATATTTTTCTACGTATTTTCTGTTATTGGAGAGGCACTTTACTTGACAACAGGCAGTGGACAGTGACTTAGAAGAGACCACTAGAGGTTAGCACTTTACTGTGATTTTTCAGTACATATGTAATTTGAGGTAACAGAAGTCATTTCTGTTTTTTGCTAGTGATCATATTGGCTATAACATTTAGACAAATTGTCGCAAACTGCAGTGACCATTTAGGAATGGAAAACGGTGGTTTAGGTGGCACCTGTATTATATTATATTATGAAGATACACTTTTGGACCAAACTTGAGCATGGTGGTTGAGGGATATCAAAAAGCAATGAAAGACACTTAAGAAGGCTTCTACACTAGTTTTCTGTATAGAAAAGTTGCAAAATTTGTCTGCTTGCCCTGCCACTTTTTTGAAAAGAGGGTGAACTTATCTGGATGGGGCATGGCTGCCACAAACCAAGAGATTTATATATAACTTACGCCAGAGACTGGCCTAAGTTATACTAGAAACGTACACCTGGTTGGGAACAGATGTACATTTTTGATATTGTGCACGCAGCTGCCAGGAATGCACTGAATGCATCAGCGCTCCATGCGCCAAGGGAAATTGTACTAAGCCCGGCGCAGGAAATGCCGGGCTTAGTAAATTTCCCTCATTGGGCTGAGATGCAGTACACCATAATGCCCTGTGCTGTGGTCACTATGAAAGTTGAAATATTTCAGCTTTCTTTCTACTGGTACACAGAACTTAATATTCAACCCATTAAGGACATACTCTGGTTTGGACTTGACAAAGACCGCGGAAAATGTGGTCGAAACGTTGTCGCTGTGTATGGGCACAATAAAGATTATCTTCACCGGATGATGTGAGTGAAGCTATCATTTGGAAGTACATCTGGAAGCTGCTTCGAAACATATATGGACTGCTGAACAATTGGCATATCAACCTTATGCGCAGTCATCTTCAGTAATATTTCTTTTAATTTCTTTTAGCTGAAGTGTTGATTAATGTCATTAGTTAGTACATAAGTGCCACCAGCGGACGCTGCTCACGAAGTCTCTGATATTACATAGGGGGTCACTTACTTTTGCACTTAGAATTGAGTAATTAAGTTGTGATTAGGACCTGTTTACCTCAGCAGTATAAGAAATAGCAACCATTGAGCAGGGGGTTGGACCAGATGACCCTGGAGGTACCTTCCAACTCTACCATTTTATGATTCTTTGAACCAATCATAGTGCAGCTTTCATTTTACCTCAGCAGTATAAGAAATGAAAGCTGAGCTGTGATTGGTTGCTACTGGCAACAAAAATTACAGGGGAAGTCGGTGAGTTTTCAATTTTTAATCCCACCAGTATTTATTGTCTGGTGCTGAAGAACAAACAGATTTTTCATTTTATATATAAGATGATATAGAATCATAAAATCATAGACTGGTAGAGTTGAAAGGGACCTCCAGGGTCATCGGGTCCAACCCCATGCTCAGTGCAGGATTTACTATCAATCCAGAGTGTCCAGCCTTTGTTTGAACACTTCCATTGAAGGAGAACTCACCACCTCCTGTGGTGACCTGTCCCACTCATTCATCACACTCACTGTCAGAAAGTTTTTTCTAATGTCTAATTTGTGTCTCCTCCCTTTCAGTTTCATCCCATTGCTTTTAGTCTTTCCTTGTGCAAATGAGAATTGGGCTGATCCCTCTGCACTGTAAAAGATTTTGGTGGATGGGAAATAATTCCATCATTTTTTGTTACGTTTTGTTTTTACATACTTCTTCGTGTGATATAAATTTATTTCTCTGGTTGATAGGATTACAAAGTTACCAATAATTAGAAATTTTCTCTAGTTTCACAATAAAAACACTTTATTCTTTAGAATAATTTATTTTGGTGCTGCTGCATTCAAAAGCCCATAAGATTTTTACTTTTCCATTCAGAGAGGTTTTTCAGAGCATCTCTTTTGCAGGATGACATGCAGTTTGCATTTGGGCTGTTTTGAGTTGCATACAGTTTTTAATCACTTTTGGTTATGCTTTTTAGGAGGCGACCAATTTTGAAATAAATATATATATATATATGTATATTCAGACACGACACCCCTCTTGCCCTAAATACAAATGTTCACTCACAGAAATTTGGGACTGATTTGCACTTAAAACAATACCAGACAAGATGAGTAGAGAGGTAAACACTTAATCAGTCCAGTGCTACGGAATGTGGCCGCGGGGAACGCAATCAACGCTTTCCATAGTATTGCTATGGAAAACGCAGCCCCCTTGTCCACGAGTGGAGAATCATAGTTCATAGCTCATAAAACAGGCTCAGTGCGGAGAACCATCAGCTTGCTTCTGCTCCCCGGTGGTGGCTCCCGTGGTGGAGATCCAGCATGGGATATCAGTACGCCCGTAGAAGGTCAGCCTAAGGGAAATGAAACAATACCTCTGCAGCGCTACCTATTTGATAACAGCATTTCTTCAAATCAATGTATGACTTTTTATGCCGTTTTTAAAAAAAAACAATGATTGGGAAGACAGACAACGCCAAGAGAACATTCCTCTTGACCTCCTCCAGACCTTTCATATTCTCCACTGATGCAAGAAGGACCATTCCATTCTTGGAGTATCAAAAATGGCCATAAATTTATACTCCCAAATTTTTAGAAGTTGGCCATCCAGGCCTATGTTTTCGTGTGTATATGCACAGTTACACACACACTATACTAATTGATGCCTGCTGGTCACATTTCATTGTTGCCACCATTTCCCCTTTTATTTTAAATATCATTCAATGTTGTCTTTGTCTTTTTTGAACAAGAAAGTATTTAGACTAATTTTAGGGTATATTCCTAGGGGTATTTTTAGCCTTTGGCAATTAAAATTGTGTTTATATAACCCAAAGTATTCCTAGGTTAATTTCATAATCTATAGCAGCATGAAAAAGGCACCAAAGTCATTTCTGCACTGAACACCATGTTGTATAAAACTGGTTCTGGCTTGAAATAAAAATATCAGTACATCATATATGAAGGAAGCAAGTATGCAGATATTGCTCAGCTTATACCTTCTATCTCTCAATATATTTGCCAAGCTCACAGTACTACTCACATATAAAGAAGTGCACCCGCCAGATTACGATACCGAATGATCTTTGGACATCTGTGTCCTTTCTGCATCATTAAATATGTTTATCTCCTTCTCTACTGAGCTGTCATTTATAGAAAAGATTATTGCCTTTGGCTTTGTCACTTTTTCATCTCTCACTCCATTTCCTGCCCAGGACTCTCTTGGGATCTCTTCTCTTAGACGATGCTTCCGGGACTTTTCAGTTTTATAGGTATACTAATTTCCAGTATCTAAGTTTTCTTTTAAGAGTCTCAGTTCAAACCATTCTTGCCCATTTTATTGTTTTTGCCACACTTCATTTGTGTTACAATCGCTCACTTGGTGCATAAAGCTCAAAGTTGTGGTTTGTGTCATGAAGGTCATGAAATAGGAGGAGGCAGCATCAGACAGGGGTGCCTAGAGCCCACCAATAAATAAATTCTGAGGGCCTACTTTACAGCAGCATGCAAATATTTTCCTGCTTCCCCTTTGCAAATTCCTGGCCATCATATTCTCCATACTCTTCAAGAAAAAGGTGGTTGCCTTTGTGTGAAGCCAAATCTGCATAAAAATATATGGGAATTCCTGGACTCCCGCTCACCCGATAGGTGTGGATCCTAGAGGTGTTATATATGGCATACACTGTAAAGGATGAGATCAAACATAAAGGTCACGTCCTGGCAAAAAGTAAGCCAACATGCAGTTTTATCAGAAAATGGCAGCTTTCAAAAATTGTTTTTAACGGCTCCGTGGTTTTGGAGGTGAACAGCAGTTTTGCTTATAAAACTGTGTGCCCATTGAAAATCATTTTGAAAACTGCTACAATTTGCAGTTAAACCAAATGGCAGCACAGTTTTCATATGACATTGCCCTTAGACTGTTATTACAAGAACGACAGCAGCAGCCGCTAGCACTCGCTTTTTCCCGACAAATGCTGGGCAGCACCTGCAGGCGCTAAAGCTATTACATGAGCGTTATTGCCGTGTGATAGTGCTAATTGCCAGGTTGCCACTGCACTTACATGTCCCGCCTGGCAATTGTCTGGAAAGTATGAGCACTAGCGGCTGCCACTAGTACTCGTGTAATAGCAGGCTTAAGAAAGTTCCTTATGAATTGCAGTCTAGGGAGAAAACTACAACTTCCTGCAAGTCCTGAAGCTTTGATGTTGTTGGGGTATACTGGCAGTTATAGTTCCCTGTGGAGGGAGGTAGGATAACTAGAAGTTAAAAGTTAATTTTTCTTAATTACCTAGTAGGAGAGGAGATTCACACGCATGCAGACTTGTTCAGTATTACATGTTGCATGGTCCTTACCTTGGATTGTTTCTGTTCTGTAGGCCTTCCTAGTATCCAGCTGCCTGACTCCTAATTGGGACCAGTGACCCTCTAGACATTGTGAACCAGGCATATGTATTCATACAGTGCCATTTTCTAGGCGCCAAGAGACAACAGGTGTGGTATAGGTCTGCATAGTGGCTGCTAGTTCAAATGAAGAGAAACTAAAGTGTGAGTCAACATATGGTGAGTGCTTCCATCCATTACTGAGAGAGTTGTGATGGCCAGTGGTTGCTGTCTGCATGCCGACATGGACACCGGCGAGAGTCAGAGATGCTGAGAAAGCTGCTGCAAGATGAAACAAAATGGAAGTCAGATGTGGAAAGCTAGTACTCAAAGGTTAAGTGCTTGATAAATGCTCCTGGATGTAGGACTGAAAGCAAGCCGAAGTTCCATGTGGAGAAATGGCAGGAGATAAAGTGTAAATAGCAGAAAGTTGACACAAATATAATGACATGTGCACACAATGGAATACAACGCAGATTTTTCCACTTGGATTCCACCTCTAAAAACCACAAGAGAAATCCATGGTTAAACCACAAGTCTCTGACATGTATTTTGCAGTGGTTTGTCACATATTTATAGCCCTGTCACTGGGCAAAATCTACATGCAAAATTTCAGGATGTAATTCCCTGTAGATCTGTGTCAAGAAGTTAAATGTCATTGACAGGGCCAAACCTGGATGTGAATCTATGGCAAAATACATGGCAGAAATCTGTGGTTTTCTGTTGCAGTTTTTAGAGGTGGAATCCATGAAGAAAAAATGTGCATTGGATTCTGCCATCTGAACACATCCTAAGGGCTTAGTCACACGATGCGCCCGTGTGACTGAGCCCTTACTGCAGGAAGAAGATGGCTGTACTTCAGGACGGATGACTCCCCACAGCGCCAAAGAAAGAACACATGACTGGCAATGAAGCAGGTCACATGTTCTTTTTTCCAGCGGTGCAGAGAAACATCTGTCCTGAAGTGCGGCCATCTTCTTCCTGCAGTATTCCGGCCACCGATGCGCTGTGTGACTAAGCCCTAAGGATAGAGAAGAACCTGGAATCTCCACTATCAAACAGTTTAAGATGGAGAGAGAGAGACGCAACGTTTAAGGATTAAACCCTCCTGTCGAGCACTGCACTGTGATTACTATAATTTTGCTTAAAAACGTTTATTTTGCTGCATGAAACATGCCTCCACTTTGTTTGTCACCACTGTCATCACACAACATCCCACCTGCATCTTACACTGGTTGGTAGGGTATAGTCCGTCTGGTATAACTCTCACTGTAGATTTGAATCTTTTTAGACACAAATGGTTTGGCTGCCTACACTAGGGTGCAAAATCTAAAAAATCTCCCTGTCTTTTAACATTTATGAAGTATGAAATTTACCAGTCAAATTGTCAAGTCTTGGTCCTTGGAATGGTTTATGATTGGCCCAACGGAAATTCCAGCATAGACTAAAATGGAGCCAAGGGTTGTCACCTGGATATTTGTCAGGATGTGAGAACCAGACAAGGATGTGGGAAAAGAATGGGCCATGGGTCAGTAAGAAAAGACATGTTTACCAGGCAATAAATCCAAAGGGCAATATAAGAGTAGTTTCCAGAGACAAACCAAAGTCAAGGTCAGACTGAGCCAGGATCAAAAATCAGAAACAATATAAAGTAAAGTACATTATCTGCAGGCAATGCTACCCGGAACGATTGTCCTTGGAATAGGCATTGGGACCAAAGTCATTGAGGTAAGCACCAGGTGTCAGAGAGGAGGAGAATCATGGCTGAAACCAACATAGCAGTGGTTGCCAGTGGGGTATCGTTGTTGGCTCAGCGAGAGGAGAGCAACACTGCCATCATCTCAGTAGTGCTGCCTCATACTTGGTATCTATGTTGAGTGGCAAAGGTAATTAACATTACCATTTTGTGCTTTTGATAATTTTCAGTTATGAGTAACGAATGGATTTAACGTTGTCTTATATCCATAGCTAGCTAGTCTTATTTCTCAGTTTCTCTATCTGCATCTGATTTTTTTCTTCTCCGTCTAAACAGATATCAGCAGATTTCCTATTTTCTTTGCCCTTAGCGTACACAGTACACTACTTCTCACTTTCCTATCATCGTGACAGCATACTGTGAGAACCTCTCAGTTATTTTCTGAGTACACAGAGCTTTTATGACATTTAAAAAATACAGTTTACTTGCCCTTCTGTACAACATATCAAAACATCAACATTTTACAGAAAGGTTTTAAAGAACGTTAAGCTTACTTTTGGCTTCCACTAT